>NC_143564.1:4730555-5042500 GCF_054136105.1 Typopeltis vanoorti
TGATGATTCTCTTCGTCACTGAAATCATTAAATTGTGAGGAACTTCGGAAATCGAACATTTGAAATTCCATCGCAGCACATCAAATCCCACTTAATTACACATCGCGCACGCCACACTTTTCGAAAAGAAGAACAAGTAAACTGGGGTACATATGTGTGTACATGTATGTACACTACAAGACTTTCTTTTACCAAATTCCATCACTCCATTTCAAGTTCCATCTTTGATATATATCTTATGATTAAACGATGCTCAGAAAATTTTAACTGCACCAGAATCATTTAAAAACGTGAGCTGTTCATTGCAGGCGTAGACTTCTGTGGCTAATTGGTTCAAAAGATATATTTCGGTGATTACACCACATTTTTTTATTATTCAGTTATACAAAATACTGAAATAATAGTTCCCGACAAGTTTCGTAAATCGTAGGATTTACATCTTCAGGGGTAAACAGTATAAATTAAGTTTAAACAAGAGAATTAATAAATACAAATCATAACCGTCTGGCTATTCATAAAACTCAAATAACAGAATGCAGATATGTAACGTTATTGACGTTGAACAATACAGGGCGATGTCACGTCCCTCGTTTAGTATTGCTACTAAACTGAGCCAGTCTGTGATCAGATTTATGTCATGTAGCATATTTGTTTGGGCTATGCTTGCGTTATTATGGATGGATATTATTGCTGTATCGTCTGCGTATTGGAATATCTTACCTTTGAGTGGTAACTGATTAATATCGTGCGTGTAAATGTCGAATAGAGTTGGGGAGAGTTATGATAATAATAATAATATATTTTCTCATACGACTACAGGTACCGCTTGACAACACCGTCAGTTACCAGACGGACTATTTAATATGTCCAGGACCTGCAAAAACGATTACCACAGAAATATGCAAACATCATGTCACATAAACAAGTCGGGATCTGTTGTAGCGCCTTTGAGTGTATTCCGTCAAAATGTTGACCCGAGACAGATGGATGACTTGGTGCAGCAGTGAAGCAAATTTTCCAACTTAAAAAAACTAGAAAACATCTTTTCCCACAGTTACCAAAGCCGACTTACGTGTCGCATCTAAGTGAAAACGAAGTTCATCACTTAAGAGTGAAACAGTTTCGTACGGCGATTTATAAACAGTGTCATAATCATCGCATACTTTATATTTTCACTTTCATGATTCCATTATCTATATGAAGATTATAGACTAAGTAGAAGGTCTGGGATAACCCAAAACCTTCTACTTAGTGCCTCTTCTGCAAAGTTATTTTGTTGCACTCGAACTGGAAGTGGACGGCCTTTCTTCCGACCATTTATATACAGATTTCTAACAGCAGCCCTTGAGATTGTTGTGATTTTTGCGATTCTTTGCAATGTTTATGCTGCGTGCAGATGGACAATGATGCACTTCTGAAGGAAAGGCATGGTTCTTCATCTTTCTGCTTATGTTTAACTAGAGTTGGCTCTTATGTAATTAGTACCTAATACGATCTGTCCAACGATCTATAAATTGTAATGCATTTCCTCGGAAGAAAATTCAAACCAAGCTGTTTGATATGGTTTCCGATTTTCTGGTTAGGCAGTGTTGGTAAGTAGAATATTTTACAGTCTCTTTTCCAAACTATTTTCTCAGTTGTTGATTCTAACAATGCTTTGATTTAATGCAAATCTGCTTTTACTTTCCTCATATACATATGTTAAAGATACCAAGCTATTTTAAATATAAACCTGGATTTTTACTCCAAGTAAGCAAACAGACAAGTCAATCAAGTTTGTGCATGCAGATGTTGCAAGTCTAGCTGATCCTGCAGGTAGTGCAACTCAAGGCAACTCGTGTACCCTTAATGCAAAGCACATCTCCTGGAGGAGATGTATGATGGTATGTATTAAAGGCAAGGGGCCACTACCCAGACCGGTTTCGACCTTTATTGAGGTCTCGTCAGTGGGAGCCAGGCTAAGAAATACTAAGTTTTAATTAATACAGAGATTATAAATATTTTACCAAAACAAGTTACCATAAGGTGCTTTGACCTTATTAAATAAAAATCTCAGGATGAGAGATAGATGTAGAGAGTTTTTTATCTATATAATGTTGGTTAAAAACTTATATTATGAAACGCACTTCATATGAGGTCCTGCATGATTTCTTTCTTCCTTATATTAGCGATGAAAACTTTTTTTCTACTGTTAAGACTAATAACAAATTTGGCTTTTAATATTTTTGTAATCTTCATTACATATTGTTTACATTTACATGCGAATACATTTGTCATTAATTCTACACCGTATAAGGTACCATAATTTCTATTTACATTAACAAATAAATTGGAAAAATTAGTTACTTCAAATGTATTGCTTCACCAGTGATCAATTCGGGTCGGTGCTTCAGAATCACCGACCCAAAACAGTTCCATCAATTTATTGACCACGGAGGTGTCATAAGCATCAATACTTTAATAAGAAATGAAATATTATTTTCGTATTTTTCATGGAGGATATTTTTTCGTCGCATGCATGCGTCACCTTGGATACATTTCATTGATAGCATGCACTTTAGTGCCGTTGGAGAATTCAACTTTAGGTAAACCGGAAGCTCTACTCTACTCGCTTCCGGCCTCCAGCAAACACACGTTGGGTGACGAAAAATTATTCAATATATATTAAATTATATATTTAATAAACTGTATATTCTACTAAAGTGGACATATATATATATATATATATATATATATATATATATATATATATATATATATATATATATATATTTCAGAGCTCACCCTGCCTACCGCTCGGTAGGCAAGGTGAGCTCTGAAACAATAGCACGTAGAGGCTATGATTGGTTATTGTGTTAACCAATCCAATTGAACGTTGTCATTTGTCAGGGGTTGCTGTTTTTGTTTTGAGTGTCATCTGTTTTGCATGCGTGAAGTGTGAACTGACGTGGTAGACAAGTTTTAATATATAATTTTCGATAAATTTATAACTTTTTTGCCTATATTTACAATGGGAAACAGTATTGTAGTCGAAGGAGGTAACCCTCGTCTTCCTCTTTCAAATTTAAACATTTTGAGTAATTCAAATATATCAACCAAATATCGCATTCTCCTTCATTATTGTTTTCTAACATACAGTATCTTAAAACAAAACCCATTGTTCCTCACTCTGCGTAGATCTGCAGAGTTAATTTATATTAACTAATATAAAGTATTCAAAGTCATCCTACAATTAATTGCATTCGACCAATTAAGACGAGCGCTGTGTGCTCTTAAAACTTTCATACATCAACAGACATGCAACCATGCGGTCAAACTGGCGTGGATTTTGTAGCGCGGGTTGCATAAGCCATGACAACACACCCAACCGAAATGGGCACGCGACGCCACTGATATTTACGAGTATATATATATATATATATATATATATATATATTTTTTTTTTTTCCTCGAAATTTCTGCTCAGTAATCTCATTCAAAAAAAAAAAAAAGGAGTTCGTGTTTGAATTTCGATTAAAAAGTTTTACATTCTACATTTATGAGTTTTATGATTAAATAATGTTTTACATTTCAGATTTACGACGAAATGGACTCAGACATGTAGCGGAGAGGCCGCGTTCATATTTTATTTTCGGCTACAATCTCTTTCCGAAAATGGCTAAATATATTGTAAATAGTAGCGAACGATCATTTACTGTCCGGTTTCGTTTAAGTTATTGCATTGTAAACTGCGGTTTTATATAAATTTATGCAGCCTTAAATTGGCAAATACAAACACTTGGGAGTACCACACGTCACAAGCAAACCCTAGTTACATTAGTAAAGCCAATACAGTGTTGAATGATGACGAGCTAGCAAAGCCATTGGACGAACTCCAATACTGCCCGGTTTCAATTGTCTCTGCGCTGCTTGTTCTTTCGGTTGCCACTAGAGAGCGCTGGCTCCTGACAGGCGGGGTCCTGAAGTCAAATGGCGCAGAGAGCGAGAACAGCGTGGAGAAGTAGCTCGCTGTGATCACAGGATTATTTCTGCCACACGGCTTTGTATACGGAAAAATGAAATGCACGCGGCTTATCTTGATAGTGTGTGCTATGTGGATTAAAGGTAAGTCCGCTTCTCTCTATACGTTCCGCTAAAAGAGGCAAACAAACTTCGACGAACAGAGTTGCCAATGAATGTTATTGTATTGGCGAATAAAGCCGCTGATCAGCATCGGCGGAGTAGACTAGAATTCTGCCTCGTACGGTTGCAACTCTGTTGTACGTCCGTGTCTAGTTTTGTCTTAAGTATACGCGTGTAGAAGTTCAAGCGTTGGACAGCAGATGTCTTTCTTACTTAATATTATTGCATTTGATGGTTGTAAATGTATGTATTTGAATAACAGCTTTTAAAATGAATCTGTAGGATGAGTTTTTGAAGAAATAACAGTTGTGGTACTTGAAGCAATGTGTGAATTTTATGATGTTTATTTTGCCGAGTCTTTTTTTGAAAGGAGCTTTCTATCAGTGGGAAATAAATGACCATTTTGGATATGCAACAAAACATAACTTTGATTACTTGTCGGTAAAACGTATTTATATAAATAGAAACCCAGTTTATTAGTATTTATTTTTGGTGTATGCTGGTGCGTGTGTGTGCGAGTGTCCATTGAAGAAATAATATAGAATATTTTTATTTTTTTCTTCTCATAACTGCATTTTAATCTGTTAGAGCTAAGCAGTGTATGCATTTAATATTTGTTGTTTCGTATGATAAATTATTGATAGATGGCGCTTGGGCATCGTAAGAGCTCAAGACTGAGTTGGGTTTTCAGCAGAGCTTTCTCTGAGTAGCCGACAGTGGAGTCGCTAGCCTGAAACTTGCCTTTTGTTAACATTGCTTTTAGCTACGATACGTTGGGACTCCGCTGTTTGCCTGCGGGATGAACTAAGGCAGGTGTTATCAGGCGTGAGGAAAAAGCAGCATTTTGGGCCTCACTTTTCCGGTTTCTGTGACAGGTGGGAAGAAAAATTTTAATTTCATGATTAGCCGAGGAGATGGAGATCGCATTCATGACTGTGGTTCCTGATAACGTGAGATAAAAAAATAAAAATAAAAAAAAAAACAGCAACCCAATACTTAAATTTTGAGTCTTAAGACAAAGGAAAATACCACTTATCCTAGTAATTTTAGATGATAAGTTATTACAGATAGCTTTCGTAGTTCAGTACTGATTTCTCCACTTACGTGTGCTTAATTTCTCCAAGCTAACAGAGCAAGAAACGGGTTATCTGTAGTGTCGATTAATTCAGGTCTTGCGTAAGCACGACTGGAAGGTCTGATATTGTAAATAATTTTCTCGGGTTACTTCGCTCACCTTTCTTCTCCCCATATTAAAGTAATATCGTCCTCGTATTTTTCCTTATTTCATCGTTATGAACTGCTTTATCAAATTTTTACCGAAATAGAAAGTAACGATCATTATTTTGACTACCTGTCTATTTTTGTTATTTCATTAAGTCAACGACATTATCGTGATTAACAAGGTTGGCTTACTGAACTATTTCGGTGTCCAAAATGTGTGCCGTGCGGCGGTGATATTCTTAGATTTTAGCGAGTTATGTAATAACGGTGTTTATACATGGATATTTTGGTAACTATGACAACGTGAAACGTGCTGCGAATATAAACGGACACGGATTAGACAGAATTCTTTCAACCCCGCATGTGGAAGCCCCACACAACGCGAATCATTTTGCCGGGAATAAGCCATTCGATTTCCAAACACAGAGAAAGAGAAAAATTGGTTGTTAGTGTTTTGGAGCGTGCAGCGGTGACGATGCGAACATCCCCCAGTCCGAGAAATGAAAATGCAGCAAAGTGAATATTTTCTTCAAAAATTTCAGAGGCGCACACTCCGTTTTAGAAATCGCGGAACTTCTGGTGTTTTTCATTTTGACGACTTCGTTTTCCGACGGGCATTCTTAAGGCGCACCTTTAAACGCATTTGTCAACAGTTTAAGTAAAATGCCACAACAAGCCGTCGAAATTATAGAATAGGCTTGTGGGATGCCACCTGTGAGTTCTCAGAAAATTCACACTCCCAGATAAGGCGAGGAAAGGGTGCTGCGGAAGAGAAAGAAACATCTTAAAGTGGTTCGTTTCCTTGTGAGGGATAGAAAACGAAACCAGCTGCTCTGGCGCCAAAGTAATCCGTTTCCTTTTTTAATCTGATACGGTTTCTTCCTCTTCCAACACATCTCTATTTCCTGGTGAAGCTTTGTCCTTTCTAAGAATAAGACGTTATACTATTGTTGAATGTTTGAACCACGATTGTATCCTCTTGATTTTGCGTAAACCGGAATATCATCCTTGGCCATTTATTCTGTATGGATATTAATAATCATTCACGATTCCGCTGTGGTTTCAGGGATATTTTTTCCACTAGATATTTCCTAAAGAAAAAAAAAAGAGGCAGCTCTTCAATAAAATAAATCTTTGCTCACCACATATTCCGTAGATGAGCACAATATATAGATTTTATCTGTTAAACCTTATCCGGTAACACTCTGTAGAAATTATGGTTCTTAATGTTTTCTTTGTCCGCGCGGTTAGCCTAGTGGCTGTGCGCTTCGCAGCCTGCGGAAGGAGTGTCCTGGGTTCGATTCCCGTCGACGACGTGAGGAGCTGAAGGATTTTCCTCAGCCATAGTCAAGTTAGCCGGTCTTTGGCGTGGACAGCAGGGTTTTTCCCCCAGTTTATCCTGGGGTTTGTTTTTCATCCCGCAAAGCAGCCAAACCGGCCTTGAGAACTCAACACTACAGGACATAGGATACACCGGGGCGAAGGGCTGACCACCTTGTCCTGTGAACGGTTTGAGGTCCGATTAATTTACCCTCGACACCGCAAGGTAAAAGAGGGTAAAAGGAAGATGAGATGTTTTCTTTTAGGACTATCCACTGGATAAGATCCATGACTTCGTCTACAACTTAGAAATTTATTAAGCAGAATATGTGTTTAACCTATGATGTGGTTCACCTGTTTTTTTTTTTTTTCTGATTTTATTTGAGAACATCGCGCATTAATCTTATTTGCCTATTCATTGATTTCTTACAAGCAAACTCATATCTTTCACGAAGTAATTTTATTTGATTTTTTTATTATTAGACGAACAATCGTCTTCTTTTGTTGTATTCATCCTCCCCCCTCCTCTTGCATACTAGTAACGGTAATTAAAGTTGGAATCCGGTCTGGCCACTGTTGAGGACAGGTTGTCTGGATCGTGAATGCCACGAAACATAGGACAGTAAGACAAGACAAGCAGGCTCGCCTAATCTCGCGAATCTGACTGTTCGCCAGCTGCCTCCTCGTCGGAAAGATCGTGTTAAGAGAAAAGTGTACTTCAGAACACTTGATAACTTTGCGGGAACTCATTACTCCCCCCCCCCCCACAAAACATGAACTAATCATAACACTAAGTATTATTAGTATAATAATATTAGTATATGAAGCCTCCTCTTGGATTGGAATGGCAAAATAGTCTAATATATGATCGCGGAATACTTTGCTATCTCTTTGGGGGGGGGGGGGGAGAAGCAGGCTAGTCAGATCTAGTAATAACGCCATACAAAAGTCAAGAGGCCGTTATAGGCAATTTTGTGACAGATGAAAATATCTAAAAACCCGAAATATCGTTTCCTGATTTACAGACATTCCCTAAACTATGTTATAATTGGATACATGTTAATTGGTTTACAAGCAGCGGGATAAATCTGATGCATACAATTACTGCAGTGTGGAATTACATCATTGTGATTTAAACTGTCTGTAGAGACCAGTCCTCCGTACATCATCGCAATATTCGCTCAAATATTTACCTCCGATCTCACAGAACTGTCTACCATCTGTAAAACAAAGCATTTTCTCACAATATTGTGTCTCAGTCTGCTGGTTTGATGTGCAATCGCTGTTTCTCGACAGCCGGTATTCGCAGAGGAATCCAATCTTAAAATAATTTCATTTGATAGTATTAGTCGCATAGCAGGGTTGAGCGCAATTCTTCTGCCGATGTGGTTGGTTGTCATGGCAGCAACTGATGGTATTCCTATCATTTACTTTGATGGCTTTAAATTCCTTTTCCGCTGTGATTTTTCCTTAGTTAAACGTGGGTTGGAATAATAAGGTGAACTGTTAAGGAATTTACTAACTGTATTATCAATTTGTTTTCTTAAAGATTCGTAGTTAGACTGTGGGATTTAAGTTTTTCAAAATTAGTTTTTTTCCTGCTTGGAGAAACTAATTAAATTTTTCTGTAAGGATCTCTAGATGGCGTTTTTTAATAAAAAGTTTGTCGTTAAAAATCTTTGCAATGAATTTACTTTAAAAAAATCTCATGCTCGGAAACATCGCGTTTACATGCGTATTACAACATTTAGTTTTATTTGCGAAAGATGTTCGAGGTCATCGACGGATGTTCCATGCGCCGACAGCTTAATGACACGAAAATGCGTTTGGGTGTCGATGTACAGCTCGAGCCGGTTTTGTTGCGCCTGTAAAGGCTCCAGCCGATGGTTGTTTTTATTAAGGTCACTAAATAAGCCTGACGATTATTACATCTTTCTGTCCGCCGATGTCTCTGTCTGTGCGCCATTACACCGTACACTCCGCGCTATTACCCGTGTCAGGATCATCTACCTTTACACACCGATAAATACAACGCCTGAAAATGGCCATGCGACGATTCTTTCCGACTCGGTTTCCGTTGTATTAATCACTTCCTGGCGCGATGCGCCTGACCTCTGGTTGCTTTTGTTTGCGGTCGTACGGGAACAGAGGAAGTCTATTGTCTCGTTCCAGTCTCAGGGATATTCACAGAACAAACGAAAATCCTATTTCACGAAGGGTATACGAGGGGAAAGAGAGATTCGTTCGTACAATCGCGGGGCAACAGATATTGTGTGTGTGCGTGCGTTTCGATGCAGAGAATTTGGTTGCATGCGTAGGCTAAAGTGACCTCCCCGGAATAGAACTCATCCACCTTTTTAAACCCCAACAGTAGTTAAGGTCAGCGCGTATTCAGAAACTGCGCATCGTGTCACTTTCTCTGACTTTTGAGGCAAAAGGGTGCGCGATTTGTTTTCACCAAATCCCAACGGGGATCATTCTCTGGTAGAGGAAATCTGTGACCAATATTCGATTTCATGTATTCAACGATCAGACATTCTCCACATTTCCTGATCCCGTTCTTAAGCCAAGATGGTCCTTTTTTCTGTTGTTTAATATTATAGCGCCTTCCATGGAGTCACCGTGGATTATCAAGAAGTGATTACGTCATAGTTACACGCCAGTATAGGGGATTTGAACATTCTGAAAACAAGTGCTCATTGCTCTTTTTTCCACACTACTGTAATAAATAATATCAATGAGATCAATATCTTTACTGATATTGAGCTTTTCTGATTTCTTTTTGTGACCAGCAATCAGCTATTTTTAACGTGCTAGTGATTCACTGATTGCAATGTTCGCGCGGTTCGCCTAGTAGCATATGCGCTTTGCAACCATATGCCTGGGGACGGAGTGTCCTAGGTTCGATTCCCGTCGGCGACGTGAGGAAATTAAGGATCTTCCTCAGCCATAGCCAAGTTAGTCGGTCTTGGGAGTGGACAGCAGGGTCTTTCCCCCAGTTTATCTGGGGTTTTTCATCCCCGCAAGCAGGCAAACGGGCCCCGTGAACATACACACGGCACGGATACAGTCAGGAATACTTAAGGCAGTCCCTCCAACCATTGGTCTGAATTGTGAACTATGCCGGTCCCGAGCCGGGATAAAAATAGGGGGCATTGAGGTGGTGCCGTACCTCCCCGTAAAAGGGGCTCACTGCCGTTGAATCGCCATACGATATGTATGAATGAATGACTGATTGCGATGCTTTTTATTCGTCAAAGGCGTTTAGGAAGCCAAGTACATAAGCATACTTTACTTCGTTAATGTTCTTCTTTCTATTATCATTTTCCCTAACCCAAATCCAGCTTGAATTTCGGGTTGCAGGTTAACAGACACCTTCTGTTTATTAATCTGAGGGGATTCTTGGGTAAATCTAATTTCTGACAGCAGTTCCGATTATGATTTTTACATCGCAATAGAGAAAGACAATTCTTTGGGAAACGTAATTTTCGAAATTTTTCTAGTCTTGTTGCAATATCACTTTAGTTGTTCTTTATTATCGCATTTGTTTGTCATTTTGCTTTTCTTTTTTTTATATTTTTAAATATAAAATATATTACTCAGCAATTTGTGGTTTTATTTAAAGTCATTATGCGTCATTCATATTTATTACTTCAGGTATGCTGTAGATTTATTTATTACTGAAACGAGGTCTCTGGTTGTTTGTAGCGTAAAAGGCGCCATGCATTCGGTAACTATTTCATTGATAACTTACAGTTCTATTATGCACTCGATATTGTAAAGGTGAGGTTTCACGAAATCACTTCTAGCCCAGTAATGGTTGTGTGTGTATATCAAGTGCCCAGCCCATTTCAGGGATTTTACTATTCTTATGACGTCAGTGGCTTTTGTTTCTGTCTGTTTACTGTGTATTATTATGTAATGACTGAAATACAGCAAATTTGCAAAATATTACAAATTTTTCTTGAAGTAGGGAAAAAGCTGTGAAATGCAAATAGGTTAAAAAACAGGTGGAATTCAAAAATATTAACAGACTGAAATTTAGAAGATATTAAGAGTGCTTAATGATAATGAACTTGGTTTGGAGCAATTGTCGAAAGGCTGTTTCTAATTTAGAATCAATGTGGGGGACGCTTGAGGGTTCTGATTTTTTTTTTTTTAACATATAAAATGTTAAAAAAAAATATAAATGTTTCTCCCCGATCCCTATAAGGATCGCAACTAAATTCATTTTAAAACATATGAAATTTTACGTTGAAAATATAAAACAAATCTTTTTTAAATGTTTTTGCTATTCCTGAATATCATTTGCATTAATTTTCGGATTTGTTGAGAATACTTAATTTGTTGTCGATAACTATCCATAAACACTAGCAGAGGTTTTCCAAACACAGCCTGGTCTTTCTGAAACGTTAAAAAAATAACGACACTTTGTAATTTGTTTTCACAAAGATTCGCAGAAAGCAGAGTATAAGTTGCGAATTAATCAACTCTCTTTCTTGGATGTGCTCGGCCGAAGTTTGAGAATTGGTAGAGCAGAACCATTAACAGAGCTCACACCATTCAAATCCACACATCAGTAAACATTGGGATGTGGAGATTAAATAATAGACACTCAGTCGGTAAACACAAAGTTATTTTGTTTGTTTTAAGAGGACATTCGAATATTTCTTTCCCCCTCCTCACACACACACTCACTCCGCCTGAAGGTAACTTGATTCTTCACACTTTTTTAAATGTGTGAAGATAAACAGAAAAAAAAACTTAAAAAAAAAGTGGAGAAAGTACACTCGATTTTAATAGGAAATACAAAAATCATCTTAATAGAAAGCTAACACGCCAAACGCATCCCCAGATGATTCTTTCATTTGACTGCTTTATAGTAGATTAGTCTAGTGGACACATACTACTGTATAATATTGTTTATACTGTAAGTGGGAAATTTTTATGCTTTGATGCAGCTGAATACTCCC
The DNA here is from genome assembly GCF_054136105.1 of Typopeltis vanoorti. NCBI lineage: Eukaryota > Metazoa > Arthropoda > Arachnida > Uropygi > Thelyphonidae > Typopeltis > Typopeltis vanoorti. The sequence continues at coordinate 4,742,192 of NC_143564.1, forward strand.
AATAGAAACCTTCAGCAGCAGTGTTAGAAGTTTCGTGTACATTTTTAGAAGGATCTTCGTGTCGGTGTTTTGAAGATACTAACTTGCAAAACATTACAACACAAGCGAGTTGATTCCTCGCAGTAAAGCTATTATGCTCTATCACTAAATACACAAAAATCAATTGTATAATAGTTTTGGCAATTAAAATGCCTTTTACTAGTGACATAAATACTAAAATGTATTGCGTAGAGAATGAGGTTAGAATTGCACACATCCATTTTGTTGACCCGAATTCGAAACAAAATGCCAATACTCATTAATAAGGAATACAAAGCGTGTCAGGCGAGTGTCCAATATTCAGGACATTTCATGAATGTGGATTTGGTTGGCTGTTTTCAGAAGGAAGTGCTTCAATATGAGATGACGATTCGGTGAATATATGGGGGAGTACGTTGTTGCTCCCTCCAGCAATGACAGTGGGGTAACATCGGTATGTTTGGCAGCTGCTTGGAAAGAGCACTTGCAACTGAATATCTTACAAATACAAAGCAGCTGATGGTGTGATTCAACTGTTATTTGTAATGAGCAAGAGAATGGACACTGAAAAAAAAAAAAGTCTAAAAATCTTCGAAACATTAAATTAGCATCAGTAATTTTGTTTAATCCCTTAACATACAAAGACGTCTGTGACACGTCTTTTGTTTATTGCACCAAAATTGATTTTGAATTTTGGTTTCACATATAAATACAACCGAACATAGACGCTTGACAATCTTGTGCCTATTTCCTTTCAGCCGAGAAAAGTTGCCAACGGCGTGTATCCGCTATTTCGTTTGCGTTTGCACAAATTCATCATGATTTTTCAAATAATGATGAATTTGATCCAGCGAATCACCCTCGCCCAAAACTTGCCGAAAAAATTGGCAGAAAAACGACCGCTTTCTGATTTTTAATTGGTACGTTAAGGGGTTAATTGACATCGATTTTCAGGAAAACTGCTTTATATAATTATGGCAATTGAATCAATGTTTCAAAATGAGTGCTTTAAGAAAAACGTGTTACGAGATGCAGGTTTTCAGGAAAAGCTGAGTTGACAAATCTTAGTCGATGTCGGAGAATTCTGCTTTTTCCTTCCAGAAAAACTGGGCGAAAACACACAGACGAATTGACAAGCAAGACCTACATCCGCCAAATAGCCTCGCTGAAAAATAACGTGTTTTCCACCACTAATCATCCTTCTCCGCTGTTGAAGGCTCCACACTGACTACTTCATATTAGTGACCTACACATACAAAACAGAGTTCAATAGGACTTCCTTGAGAAGGATTTATACTTCTTTCTCCTCTACAGTTTCCATTTTCGTCAAAGTATTGGATTTTTGTCGTAGATAATAAATTGCGCCCGATGCCCTTCGGTGTTGGAATGAGACCCAGCGATCACCTGCATGGGATTTGATGCCCGAGCATGTTTTTCGATAGAGGTGTTGTCGAAGCGCCGCTCAGCAACACATTTCTGGAAGCTCTAATATTTTTATTCCACGCGCCACTGACTGGAATAAACAAAACTTGCGCGATGTATAATCAAGCTTCCTGCAAAAAGACCTTTTTTGCGCTTTTTCTTTTGTCGAACAGTGTGCATAGTTATAAAGTAGAAGTTTGGCTTCGCATATTAAAAGGCATTTTCAGTGAAGTGTAAAAGTCAGCGGTGTTTTTTATAAGACTATAGACGCCACTAACAGACAGCAATTGTTTTTGTGGTTATTTTCGGCTTTATCGAAACTAGGACAGAACTTCTCGATGCACTTTTAAAAGCGGACAATAAAAGCAAAAGTAAAAAAAAAAAAAGTTTTTCTGTTCGATAAAAAAAAAGCGCTTCGTTAAGATGAATAAGCAGTTTTATTTACTTGACAATGTGTATCCAGTAAATGTAAGGTTGTCATTTTTACTTTACCAGTCCGTTAACACAAAAAAGCTAAGATTAATAACTGCCTGTAATTAGTTTATTACAAGAAAGTATTAAAGATGAAAAATAATTTTCTTTGAATCCAAAATCTGTTCGCATTGTGATATGAAAATTATAAAGTTCGCTTTCCAACCGAAAGTCATGGGTCATAACAACAGGCCACAGAAACACGCTGAGAATAGTTCATTATTTTTTTTTCTGTTATATTTACTGTTAAGCTTCCATGACATGAATTTAGAATGGCTGCAGTTCAGTTATTTTTGCATCCCCTCTCACTGAAAATTATCAATCTGAAAGTACGCAATTATGATACACGATTTAATTCAGGACCCGATTCTTAAAATCTAATGCTTTTAATCAGTGTCAAACGATACCCCATTCGGATAACATTAATTTTTAAGAAGGGAGGACCCCAAAGAGAGATTTCGGTTTATATTCGACGTCTGCTACTTTTCAAAGGCTTATACATTCCTAAATATTGGCAAGTGGAAGCTGCTTTCTTCGTTGACATGCGAAAAATATGTCTGTGTTCTGTTTTATCACCTCTTCCATTACAGCGTCATTTAAATGCAAATTACTTACGCTAATTAATAACGACAACTGTCTGTGACGATGACACGTAATACAAGAGCAGAACTGAGTGTGAAACTATCGCTCCGGTTTGTACATGAGCTGTTCCACATTCACTGTTAACCTTGAATCTTGCTGCGCTACTTGCAGTTTCGCAGCTGCGAGATTTCACATCTTAGTTTCACCTCAACGTCCTAACAATGGCGGTAACGCAAATGACAAATATTACCGTAGAACTACTGAATTTGTCTGGATCGAATTGTTTTTAGCAAAAATAATCTATCTATTGATGTGCGTAGAATTGCATGAAAAAAAAAAAAAGCTTAATTTTATCTTAGCTGTAATATCGACATTAAAATAGTGCAATACCTTAGCTAGGTGCCTTCGTTACTGTTCGGATTTTTCCTCTGATTATCAAGTAGCCATTTATGCAATTTTGAATCAAAGCAAACATTTGTAGACACGAAATAGCAAGATGCTCCTTATGACCCTGCAGAACAAATCATTTTAGTATATCCTCACATAAACAACAATTATTACTGTTTATACGTTTACATTTATTACTACAAGTCACTTGGGTGTATACAAGCTGTCGTACTTTCTTTTTCACCTGTGTTTCTGGTGCATGAAAGTAAAGAATTCTTGTGCAGACAATAATTTTACAAGAGCAGTTTGCGTTTTTATTTTTTTATCATTGTACATATGCGAGGCTCTACATGTAGAGATACTCGCAAAATTTCCACATATTTTTAAAGTAACGGATTTATCACGACTAACGTCACAGATATATGTAAGGAGAAATACCCGGCAATGCAGTCAAGAACCTCCTAATACAAAGGGAATTGAAATAAATGCTTGTGCGAATGGTACATTATTCGGATGACAGGCCAACAAATCATCTTAGAATACAAATCATAAGGATTTGTTGGGCGAAAGCATTTTGGGGGATTTTTCATCATTCGCGCTACAACATATGGATTGGTGGAGATCTCCTGGTTTATGGAAAATAAAAAACCTTTTTGCTGGGTTATCAAGCTTACGTAGGCAAATAAAATATTGTAATTCTGTATAAACATAGGAATATGGAAATGGTTTTGTAAACGGAATGTGACAGAAATAAATGAATTTTATAAATATCCAACTAAGTTGAATATATGCTTCCTTTTATGCAGTCTATGATTGTTTAAAACTTTAGTTTTTTAAGTTTTAAAATTTATTTTTAATTATCACAATATGTATTCTGAAATCTTTATTGAATTTACACTTTCAGAGAGCATGATGGCGCCAGCGTGCAGTTTTATCAAGTAAAAAAGACTGCGCAAAATGACGATATTATCTACGAAACTATTTTATTATATAGAGACATTATGTCCGAGAATCTCTCAAACCTCACCACGTGCACTCACAATACACAGAGAGAAATCAAACTACGGAATTGTCGAAATAGAGCTCAGCTATGAAAGATCAAGATGAGGTTATCTAGTTCACAAACCCTGCTAACAACTTCGTGTGTGCATTGCTGTTGGAATCGAGCTAATACATTCGCACTCGGTAAATCAATGAGCCTCTGTCTAGGTTCACCCATTTATAAGCCCTGGATCGTGGAATATCCAAAATAAATGGCAGACGGCTATCCCATTACAGTTTCCGTCTGTTTTTCCAAAGTCTTTTACAGTTTTTTTATGTTTCATTCTCCATTCTGTTTTGAAGACTCGTGGGTGATTATTAGCACATGTGGCCTAAACGAGTATGTCAATTTCGGCAGAGGGAATCTTAGTTACAAAAATGAAGCCATTGCCGAGTTTGGTAATAGCCTCGTGGCGCCATCAGTGCTTCCTCTTATCAGATTGTCTGCCTCTTTCTTTCTCTTCTTATATTTGACAGCATATTTCAATCACGGAAAAGAAAGCTGCCAAGGGAGTGAGCGAAAAACTAGTGGGGGATCATTGCAGATGGTGCATATCGTAAACATCTAAGAGTGCCGCAATACATCACAATTATTTGCGAGGGTTCTTAAAGCGCTGCTGCAGTGTGTGTCCTTTTGTGTGTGTGTTTGATGTTTTTCACCTTAGGACAAAGCAAATGACATTTATCGGTTTAAAAAAAAGAGAGAGAAGGGCTTAATGTGGCAGTGGATAGCTGGCTTGTTTGTTTTTGCAGCAGGTAATAAAGGAGAAAGAGGAAATCTAAAATACAAGAAGGAAGCGAGCGATGTTTTATGGAATGCAGGCTTTCTTTCTCGATTTGTGAATTCTTTGAAAGTATTGATTGTCGTTTTTATTACTCGTCCAAGACAGCGCGCGTTAAATATAATGATTTCTACATCTGCGAAGAGCATTCGGTGGAAGCGGATGGGGAAAGGGAAAAAAAAGGGGGTGATTGCATCTTTTACGCAACTTCCATCATTTAAATACTTTTGAGAAAAATGCTCCGAGTTTTTCATGTTTAATGTCCCCGTTTCTTTCGCACGTGCGTTTTATTCCTGGCCAAACCAAATAAGAATGTTTCGTTGGTAGATTTTTCGAAGTTCACCCGATTGATTTTCGATTTCAAGGCTGGAAATTTTATGAAACTTGTGTTTCTGTTTCATTTATTTCCATCCGCAAAATTCCGTGAACAAAGAATTCTGTACCACTCTTGCATGCGGCCGAATATTTCCGTATCGGGCATTTCCCCACCTCTGTTTTTCTCTCTCTCCGTCTCAAAATTAATTAACGACACGTTGGATGGTAAAATTGCATCCATTGCCATCACCTTAGATATTCTTCTGTGATCCTGCGCATGCGTCCATCTCAAGACAGGAATTATTCTGAATATATTCCTAAGGTAGACGAGCGGTGTCTACTTGTTTTTCTAGGCATGTTGCATATAATAAAATAGTTTCGTAGGATTGTGGCAATGCTCTTATGAAAATAGGATCCTCTTTCAGCAGTCCAGCGAGGAGATGCTTCTGCTTACTAATTTTGAATTTGAGTTCATGTTATTCCAAAAGTACTTTGGATTTTAAATTTTCTCTATTAATTTCACCACCGAGAGCGAATTTACATCTATTCGTTTCGAAATTCTTTTTTGTTTTAAGAATGGGATTGATGGGACTACACGCAGATTAAAATATACCCATCAGGTTAAGGTAAAGTTATATATATATTACAGTGACGCATCCAGAAGGGAGCTTTTTCTTTGGGAAAGGGGCCCTTTCCCAAAGAAAAAGGGAAAAAAAAATAATAGAAAAATTTCCAAAAATCTTTTCTAATTAAAATTCTTTAATTAGAAAAGATTTATGTTATCGTGTCTTCTATTTCTCTACTACTTATGAATTAGCGATCATTGCAGATGCCGTGTCTCCTCAAACCCCCCCCCCCCAAAAAAAAATAAATGAAATCCTGAGTGCGCTACTGTATATTTATAAATCTTGTCTTGACATGGATGTTATTCACACATGTTTCTATGGACATTGCTTTGCTAGCAAATGCTGTTCATGTTGACATTTGTAATGACGTTTCCTTTACACCCGACAGGAATGAAGTACATCGTATTCTAGCACAAGTGCAGAATGATTTAGTTATCATCTAAGAACCGTTTCTAAAACTATACTGCATCTAGCGAGCATGCACAGTCTCATTGAAAGAAGTTGCCTGCAGAAAGCTCTCTTTATGGAGAGGCTCTGCCCATGACACAGAATTCGTGTTCACTGCGTGTTGTTTTGTATTTAGAAAATTTCTCATTATGCTGGAATGAATCACAAATTATTTATTAATGATAATAATGATATGGCGTTAATATATCGATAATCAAACAGTTTTAAATTAACAACAAAGTCATTACTTCTTCTTCGCAGACTACAGTTCCTAAGCCATTTTACAGTTGCTAAGTTCATTTTGCTTGAACCCGAGAAAAGTAGGCTGTTGTCGTATTCAAGCCTAAACTCGTTCGTTTTGTTCTGCAACAAATACAGTTAGTGTGAATGACATTCTGCGATCAAGCACGAAATCCGATGACAACCACACATGTAGTTGTTGCACTGGGTACGAGAACTACATGTATGTTCTTCACCAACTACAGTCGGTGGTTTCCCCGAAGTATTCATTTTTTGCGCACACAATTCTGTACAAGAATGAAGTCAGGGCATCATTTTCCCGTAAACAGTTGACAATATACATTTAGCGGTTCGACATAAACTCGAAACACTAAACATTTTATTCTGTTTATCGCCGATGGAAACAGTCACCGATAATTCAACCCTTCCCCTGTTCTGCAGTCAAACTGTCGCGCCTGAGTTTACTCTTTAAACATTTTATATGCAATGAATCGAAAGTCGTCAACAACGAGAGTCCTTGTATATAATCGGACTTCCGATGACGCTGTTTTCGCCGAAGTCCTCCTCCACCCCTTTTCCCTGTTAGCGACGAACTTGCGTGATAGTATTCTATCGATCGTGTAGCCACCCTCCTAAGCCTTCTTTAATGATCTGACCCGAAACTTGCATCTTTTAACACAAATTAAGCTCGTCTGAGATTATGTGCATTTAATTAGGAGGTTTTTACAGCGCGGAAGACAGGAAGTCACTCATTCCTTTTTTCATTTGCTTACCTGTGCCCTCTTGCTTCTAGCGAGATTGTTTCCTGGGAATTAATGTATACGGCAAAGTAATGGCAGATTCCGTGGAATCACACGGAATCCTGCGTATGAACCCTTCCAGAAATAATCATCCTATGAATAATATTTAGAGTAAAATGCCTTTGAAGAGTAGGAGGAGTTCTTGGATTATCCTTAAAAGGTTGGAAGGGTTAATGGCTACTTTGAGAGCAATCACATCAGCGTGCTTATAAGATGATCCACTGCGAATGGAATACGCCTTCTTGAATTCTTGTTTCAAAAATGGGGGGGTCGCTTTTTTAATGTTCTCCTTGACAGCTATATTCACGTGGCTGAATTTTAAAATCTTTTTATTTTCATGAAATATGTACTGGATTATTTACATTAGTGTGAGGATTGGCTATTTTAGAAACTCGATGACGCTCTGAAGAGCTATTAAATGCACTTTGCAAATAACAAAATGGGATCATCTCGTGTTGCTTGAGATACTATTTTTGCTTCCTAATAGTTATGAATTCATTGGCACCTGCTTATTAATTTATGCAGTTCTGATTTATCCGTTTTGAAATACTATACTGTAGCTGTTAACTTATCATAGAGATTCGATGCAAAATGTTAACCGTACAAAAAAAAAAAAAAAAAACTGTTAACGCTCCAAACAGAATTCACTTCAATATATTTAGAATAATAAAGTACTTCTAAGCACATAAAGTTGTAATTAACAACCAGTTATATGAGCAGCGATGTCTTTGCAGTAAAAGGTTGTTCATATAAAACTACTCAAGTACGTTACACCAGGGGTCGGCAACCTTTACAGACTCGCGGGGCACATTCAACTTTTATTTTTAATAATCGGGCCGCAAGCGTTTAATTAAGAGAAAATAGTGAGTGAAAAAAAACACTTTAAGTTATCAATTTTATTCTATCAATCTTAAAAAACAGAAATATTGAAAGTTTGAGATTACGAGATAAAGTACGATATTCTCGTAATGACGTCTGATATTATATTCTTTTATAACAGCAACAGTTTTATGACAAATTAGACAAAGGGGATTATCCTCATTTTCAATAAAGAATTGCTTGCTGTTCCATTCATTATTAAACCTTCTTCATCATCTGCAATTTTACGTTTTCTTGAACCCAGTTTTGAAATTATTTTTAACATATATATATCCTCTGAAAATAACAGTTGATGTTAGTGAATTACATTAAAATACGGACCAGGAACGCGACTGAAAACGTGCGCCAAAATCTCGATTTTCGTCGGATGAAGTCGCCTGGTTATCCCCGCCAATTTGCACAGCGATATCACGAAATAAAATTATTTTTAATTTATTATTCATATTATAAAATGTGAAAAAGAAAAAAAAAAGAAAATCAGCTAACGCCTTTATAAAATGTATTATTTACATAATTCAGCATACGGGCCAAGGGCCATGTAAGTATGGTTAACCTTTTACGGGCAGTCAAAAATGCACGTTTGAGCCGCATGCGGATCGCCGTTTGCCGACCCCTGCGTTACACTGTTAGTAGGGGAGAAATTCAGTAGAATATAACCAACACAGATGAATATGTGACAACATAAACGGACATCACAAACGACACAAAAACCAACTTCGAGTGATAATATTGATATGCAGTTAAATCATTTCTACGCATGCCCCGGTGCTATTTGAAGGCAACTTGCACGCGTAGAAGAAAGTTGTTGTGGGATTAATTCTGCACGCAAACTAAGCGTGTGTTAATCCCGCATTAAAAGAATATTTCTAACAGGTAAGGTAATCAGTCAGTGATCAAAATCGCACGAAGTATGCAATGAGGCATATTTTCGCAACACCAAGTCCACAACCGAAAACGGTATCAACCACTACTTCTTTGCCATTCGCTCTTTCTCCTCAGCCGGCTGCGCTTAATTAATGAGTGAGTTTAAGTGTGTTACTTTCCGTCTTTCTCATTTTAGTAAATAGTTCCCCAGCTCCTCGGAGAAACGACTTAACTGCTTGCAACCGCTGAGGCGGCTATGTTAACATAAGTCTATTCACGTTTTCCTTGGGCATATTCCCCTATCGAGTGGGCTTTTATTCTCCTAAACAAGCGGATTCTTACTTGGTGTCTTTAGAGATGTCGGCGGGCCTCCCCCCCCCCCGTCCCCAGCTCTTAACCGGAATGCCATCTGCATCTTCTGGGCTCCGATTCGAAAGGAGAGACGAACTATGGAGCTAGTAGAGCGCGCTAAGGATGTGTAATAAACGTTTCGCACGGAGTATCTCTTTCCTAAATGCGTTCCCGGCGGGAAACGACGGCTTCCACTAACCTCCAAAGTTGAATTCTGTCGGGGAAACAGACTCCCTGTTTACTGACGCAATGATGCCGAGCTTGCTTTCTCTTGTGGCTTTCGTTATTTCCGGGTTAGACGCTTCTGCCACCAGTTGTGTGCTTAGCGACCATTAGTGCAAAGATAAACTCATAACAGGGTCTGCGCTAAGCCTTAATGAGCTAACAGCCAACGGGGATGACTTACACTAGGTTTGACGTTAAGTCGGAAAGAAAATGGACTGTAAAGAAATATTTCTTAAAACAACTGAAAAAAAAAAGATACTTGAAAAATTCATACGCGAATAAGATTTAAAAACCTGTCTAGGCTAAAATACACTTTGTTTATTTTAGCCTACAGTTGCATGCGTAGAAGTTCATTTTTAAGACAATCCCAAAACGCCACCTATCGCTAATATAAAGCAAATACACCGAGTAACTCAAGAGTGTGTAGATGCACCTTTATTTTATTTTTTCTAACAAAAGACGAAATAAGACCTTTACTATCCATCTACTTAACTCAAACAGTATGAATAATAAATAATACTCACTGAATATTATTTGTATTACGGGATTCGAACCCCACCGCTTGTTGATTTAGAAAGCTGAGACAGACTATTGAAGTAGCCGATCCAGTAAATGATTTAGCTACAGAGAGACTCCTTTGGACCACATTTTTATAATCCCGAACAGTTTGGGATTTATTTTGTTTTTGGGATTATACGCGAAAGCTGATTGCATTTAATGAAGACAATGAATACTCGAATTAGTTTGGCTTGAAGGAAACAGCAGACCTACAATTAACAAATTGCAGTTACCTCTCCCCATGCACCATACTTACTAAGTAAACCACTAGAATATTGTATATTTCAGGAAATACGGTTTTTTTTTTTTTTTTAAAAATAATTCCACTCAGTTCTACTTGTTCAATTTCACGCAATGGAACAGGTGGATTTTTCTCCGGTTTTTCAACAGCACATGCACGTTGTCATGTGCGCGCAGACGCTGCCATAAGGTAACTCACACTGGAAGAGGTTTGTGGGAGGGAAAATATTCTAGTTATGATATTTTGCCATGAACAGTGATTATTGAATAAGGTGGTTTCCAGTTGCCTTCTCTCTGTAGATAGATGTGCTCATGGGGACGGCTTGCCGGATTTGTCAGATGAAAAAAAAAAAAAAATTGTTTCGGGAAAAAACCTTCCCACCGTTCACCTTTTGATTTAAAAGCATTTAAAGGTTCTTTGCATTGTAGAAGGGACTCGGATTTATATATCTCCAGTGAAACAGCTCCGTCGAAATCAACTGAGCTATGGCGGCTCATAAAAATATTAAGCGATAATATTTTAACAATTTTATGAGACTGCTGCTGCCAAATCTAAATAGTATTTTGTTCCCCCCCCCCTCCTTGAAATGTGGTGCTCACATTTGAAACATCTGTGTTGTCGAAAGCATATTTATTTTCTTCTTCTGTCTCACAGACAGGAAATTTTTTTCATTCTCACCACTCTACAAACTTGTTCGTAACCAAAAGATTTTGTCTCCTCCTGAAAAGTTTAATCCAATTTATTGCTCGAAATTTGCCTTCGGCTGGAAGCATCGCTAGAGGAAACGCACCAGTTTATCTCTGAGTAGCAATCCATCTGCCTCTTTGGCGACTATAATTACTTAAATTGAAGGTTGTAATTGAGAGAACAATTAAAAGTAACACGTGTTCATTAAGTAGGTCAAAGTGAGGGAGCGTCATATGAAGTATTAAAACTATTGGCTCATTTCCTGTACTCATTAGGCTAATTGGTGATTGCATTTCGAGAACTTGTAAAGGATTAGCAGCGGGATATTTCGGATAACTGCTTTAGTTATTATAAAGTCTTGTATTAAATTTGCGAGTGCGAAGAGATTGGAGGCAATCGATGACACCGCCCTGTGATGAAGGGAATTTCGCTTTCCAAGCTTGATTAAAGAGAATTCCCGGAGGACAAAATCAGAATCGAGTTTGAAAGATGAATGGATGGCCCCGAATGATGGAGATCGCGAGTTGAATTGCTCAGAATACGTTGAAACACATCCATCAAATAAATTCCCCGATTTCAACACAATTGCTGTTATTATTTTTAATATGATTCAGGATCTATATTTGTTAGCTAATATCTGGTCGAATCGGGTTGCTTACAATGCAGAAAATGATCTCAGCTGTTAATTTAAGTCATCTAACTTCAATGGGTGTTTAGCGACTTACATCTGAAGAAGGTTGTGCAATGCTTCTTTGCACAAGAGATCCAAAAGGTTTGGAATTTTTCTATTTGATGTAATCACAATTAAAAATAAACTATCCGATAAAATACAAGCCATTGTGCTCTTATGGTTTATCGATATTAATATCACGTTAATATCACCGTAATAAAAGATCGAGTTTTGGAGCCTCAGTAAATATTAGCAAGAACTTTTTCCTGGCAGGATTTGCCAATCGAATTGCGCTAAGCCTTGCCTATAGCCTATAGTGCTGAACGAGGGAGATGCTCCATCCCCTTGCATTTTTCTCGCTTTCGAATATGGCAAGTGTATTGTGAACAGAAGTTGAACATAGGATCCATGTTGAATGGATCTCCAATCGGGATTAGAAGTACTGTACTGCTTTACCTAATTTTGATTCTTTCGTTGTGTGTGTTCACTACATACCCTTTTTTTTTTATTCATTTTTGGCAAAGTTCTCTACGTACGTACATTGAAAGAACTAACTTGTTCATAGAGGAATTCTCGCAACAAATTTTCATGGCTGCTTCTGTTAACCTCTCCGTTTCTCTACCAATAATCAGCGGATTTTTTATTTTTTTTTAGTGGAATGACTAGCACGATTCATTGTCCGAGATCTATTGACAAAGTGGCGATCTTGAAATATCGGGGAAATTTCGACTGCAATATGCGCAGAATCGAGCTCGAGAGTTAACAGTTCGTGACGAAATTAGTTTAGAAAATTGTTAATGAACAACTTGGGATGTTGAATATCTCGCAAGGACTTTCTCAAAGATGGCTGGGAACTAAACATAAGTCCTTTCTAGGTGAAAACATCGCGATGGATTAATTGTAATTGTTGTTGACTGAACTTTAACAGATGAATTTTAAAGCATCTTACCCCCTCACCCCCCACATACACAAATACGTTGGTTTCACTATGCTTGGCTACCTTATATGTAGAATTTTTTTTTTCCATCTGTATTTGGGATTACGAGATAAAAATCATGTAACTGGCCAGAGACCGAAAGTGTGGTAAAACATTGTTCCCCACTTGATTATTTTCCTCTGGGGAAAGCACGGTATTAAAATAAATTTAACCGGAATTCGAATGTTGAACAAATACCAATAAGTAACTCTTTAAGGGGTCAAAGTATTTCGAAACGTTCCTTACCGTTAGTCGGAAGAGCCTATTCTGCTGCTGGGAGAGGGATGTTCCGTGTCGTATTTTAAGGAAGTGTCCTCGCGTGATGCTTAAGCCCTTCCCTTGTTATGGCCGTAACCTGCTCCCTGACATGACCGTAATATCCCACACGTTTCGATTTTTCAATATCCGAGTCATTAATTACACGCAGGCCGTAAGTACAGAATTATTTAACCGCTAAGTAATTATCGTCCGCCTTTTGATATTCTCCTTTTTATTCTAGGAATGCAAGTAAAGCGAATTTTCCTTTTTTTTCCCAATTTCAGAGATAAATGAAATTACGAAAAAACTGCATCCACACTAGTACTTTATAGGAAGAAAACATCGACTTTGCTGTTAGCCAGAAATGCTGCAAAGGATTCTTTCTTTCTCTCTCTCAATACACGAGGCCCTTCAGTTCAGCTTCAAGGGCCTTAGTAAATCGAGGTCCCTGGACTGAATCCCAGAAGAAATTTTAAAGATATTTCGAGATTATCTTTTCTGATGCCTAGAGAAAGAAAATAGAAGGCAGTATAAATAAATAGAGTTCCGTTTGGTGATGCAACTCTGCAGCTCAGATCTGTGTGCAGAATATCTCTTATTTTTTAGGCATGTTGCTTTACCATAAAGGGTCCAATGTTCTGCCTCTTGTTTTGTCTGTTGCTTTGGCTTCAAAATGAGGGCAGCAGTGGGTGGTTTGCGACAGGTGCAGCTTCACTGAAGCTATGCTAGGACTCTCATTAACTTCGCTGTAATTATTACTAAATAAGCTGAAGCAATCTGCAGTAATAATAATAAAAACTATGACTACGCATCCTTTGTTTCCACTCTTGAGTGATCTGTACTCGACTGAAAGTCGGCGTTAATACCGTAGCTGAAGTTCGGAAAGCGTAATGATCCCAATGTCTACATTAATGGGTGCAATAATAGCGAAATTTATCCCTAATTGCATACACGTGCGCTTAACCATGCAGAGTTTGTAAACAGAATTTGCTTTTGTGTGCGTGTATTTTATGCTGGCTTTTGCTGACTAAATCGTAAACACTTTAAAAATAAAATTCGGTTGCAGTCGGTCACTGAGTAGAGGTTGCGCAATGTCACTAACCCGTGCTAATTATTTTACGTAATTTGAAATAAGTTTATTAATCAGAAAGGCGAGCTCGCCAGCAACCCCCTTTATCTGGGAATGGCCAAGAATAAGCGTGTGTGAAACCCCGTTCATTGCGAGGAGTATCTCAGTGAGTCCGATAAAAGCGCTAAGGGAACCACTAACGCTCTGAAACCGTGGAGAGCCTTGGGAAGATCTTGTTGGCACGATAATAATTCTAAAATAGGGTAATTTTACCGCATTTTTACAGGACATATTTCATTTATTTAAAAATGAATACAATTCTACCTCTGCCACGAGTTGCCCTGGTATTGCACTACTTCTAGGATCAGCTCATCCCTAACGCAATCGAAGAATAGCTGAATGGTTAGATTATGTTTGGAGCTTGCTCCACCTCTGCTACGAGTCGCCTTTCTATTGCTCAATATTTAAATGGAGCCCACCGTCGATGTAATCCAAGAGTTTATCAGTGTCTAGAGCCGTTTACACCTGCAACTATAGACCAAACTTGAGCCTAGATTAGCCCTCTTAATGGCTCACAAGTCACGCAGTGTCTTCAAATCAGAAAGTCTTCTTCCACAGAAAGACATAGACGTCTGCACTTTCCAACCAACACATTCATGAGTTCAAATCCGCATCGATGATTGGGACTGTAGACACAATCCACTCTTCCAATCAAGCCGACACTACAAAAGTACGTTCGTTCTGTAATCTGCAATGACCAAAAGTAAATATCTGATGATTGTTCGGTTATTTTTGCAAGTCTGCTTCTTCTTTTTCTTGCTTTAAATTTCAGCTTGTTGCGTTTACAATACTTCGATGCAGGCAGTTCATCCATCTTTTATTTTATTTTTATTTTTTTCATATTTGATTTTCCTCTTTCTGGTTTAACTATTCTTTTGGGACCATTCTATCGATGTGTTTACTCCATTCTGATTTTTTTATTCATTTGTTTATGAATTGTAAACGAATGACTTAGTGCTCAACTGACATTCAGTATTGGTCAGACTACTGATTTTTTTATTCTTACTTTTTTGAAATCGTTATTTTCCCATATAGTTGGATTTAGACATCCTGATATATTAATGCCTTCGGGGGCTGTATTGTTGTGTTTTACTTCATTCTGCGTCACATTTTTAGTATTCAGTTATTCCTAGGTTTTTAAATTTCATTAATTGCTCCAATATTTCCCACGTATTTCGAATCGCATCTCAGAGCTTCTGTAGCGCAATTGGAAGAACGCCAATTCATTGCCTTTCGATTGGAAAGGACTCCAGTTCGATCCTCGTCGTCACGAGAGATACCTTAATATGGGCGAAACACCCCTCCCCCCTATACCTCCGTATGAGATCGGCTAACTCACCTTCAGCAACAGATCTCATAGCGAGGTCTGGTTTTTCCTTTCAGTCGTTTCCGATCGTAGGTGACTTTGTAGCCATTGCCTACTCCTGGTGAGATTTTTTTTACGGGGTAGTTCACCATTGCTTTCCCCAACCCCCAAGTTTTATCCGGGCTCGAGACCGGCATATGGCTGGGGCGTACTCATGACTGTAGATCCCTGTGTGTTCACGGGCCGGGTTTGTCTGTTTTGGGGGACAAAAAAAAAACCTCTTTCCAGTTGAAAAAAAACCCCGCTATCCCTGTATGAGACCGGCTAACTCACCTTTAGTCAATGGAGACCAGATCAAGGTTCTTCATGTCACTGATGGGAATCGAACCTAGGTTCTTTCCGACCAAAGGGCTTCGTCTATACTGACTGAGCTACGAAGGCTCCGTAGCGAGGTAGCATGGTTTACCGTAAAACCCAAGTCCCCCCCCCCAGAAACTTGGGTTTTTCATTCCATATACAAGCAAATCAACCAAGAGAAGACACGTAATTTACAGACAAAAACACTGATGGTGGTGGTGGTCGGCAATAGATGGTGTCGTGCATGTGTGTAGATGATGGCAGTAGCATTCTGTACAGTTGATAGATTAAGCAGCAGAGACGCGGAGTTGTGTTGTCAACTAGAATGCCATCCTTGGACGAGTCCTTGGTGGTTTCACGTAATAATAAAGATTTTATTGGTTGTTTCATGATGACCACACTGTTTTTGAGATCCCTCTTGACAATTCTTTTGATATTTGAATAACTGGTTTGGAGATTATCTTTATTTCTCGCAAGTAATACTTCAATTTTTGTATTTAATTTCTGAACTCTGTCCTCTAATCGGCTTATAAAATCAGCCGTGATTTTATTATATTATAAAATCAGCCAAGATTTTGCTGTAGGTACGAGGAAATAGACGTGGTTTGACTGTCTAAAGGGGGGGGGGGGGCTACTATTTTTTTTATTAACTTACTTAACAGCTGACTACAACAAATATTAATTCTGTTGTACTTCACAGTTGTACATACACAAACATACCCACAGCAGGTGTCGTCTGCATTTATTTGTTTCCACAAAACCAATTTCGTACTTAATTTTCCATCATTACATTTTGTGTTTCTTTCATCGGAGTATCTTTAATGCGTGTTTACTCTCGGCCTCCAAGGACGAAAATTAAACGCGGTCGATCTGTAGGCGCTGTTCTGCATCGGAAAGAAAAAACGTCACTAATTGAAACAGCATAAATGAGCTCAGAAGAAAATCACAAAAGGGCAGCGCAGTGAGCATCTGACGTGGAAAAAATATGCCGAAAGCTACAATGAAACCTTCGGATGGATGTTCTCCGAGTGAAGGAAGGGAGAACACGCAGTACGGACACGTTTAAAGAACGCTAACAAGAAATGAGTACTCCCGAGTGGTGGTTGTGATTTAAGAGAATAGTCACCTTATGTTAATACAATTTAAGGTTGTCAGTTAACGAATCGCATACTTGATAAATTAAAAATATCGCAAAATGGCAAATTCAAATCAAACTTATTCTGCAAGTAACCAGCTTTAATTCATTTCATTTTTACTTCGTTTCTTTGGAAAAGTAATTGTCCAAATAGTTGTCTCCAAACATTAGTCATTTACGTATTTGCAGCATTTATTCTAATGAGAACTGGACTCCATCACATAAGGATTTTATCACAATAATGCTAATAAATTAGTCGATGCTTTGTTGTTATGAAATCTGAACCGAGTTTGGGGAAAAAATCCCTTTAGTGCTTCCTACTTTGTGGCATTTTCACAGAAATGACATTGTCTCTTTCAACAAGACAATGCACATTGTCATAAGGCTGTTGTAACTGTGGTTTGTGGACATGAATGTCACCATACTTGACTAGCCTCCACAGAGCCCTGACTCAATCCTATTGAACACTGGGATGAACTAGAGAGCGAGATCAAAGGACATCCATCCCACAACAGTCCAGGACCCTCATTACATGCCTACAGGAAGAATGGTCCAAAATCTCCATCGATCACTATAGTACACTTGTGGAAAGTATACCCCATAGAACTGTTGTAGTTATCGCAGCAAGAGATGATCCTACATCTTATTAAGGTTACTGAGTGACGACAATCCAAGAAAAGCATCTCCAAATTGGACTTCTTAATGCGTCGTATCCATTGACTGTTGATTTTCGATTTCTTTGCAAAAAAATAAATAAAAAAATATCCAGGAACATTCTTGGCATTATGGAGTCAGACAGTAAGTGCGTCTTCATTAACAGCGTCCTGTTTGTCTTTTTCGTGTGACGTTCTTTTATTCTACTGACGTCTTTGCTGTAGCGAGCGAATTGACTAAGATCCAGCCTGCTGCAAAACAAGGAAAAAAATCAACCTTTTACATTTTGTTATTCATATTGCGCTCACATCACCTTTAAATTGATGGAGGAATCCACTAAAAAAAACGACATCCCCCCCCCCCCCCTCCAAACCTGAAGCATTTCTTCTAAATAATAAACCGGGCATTGAATTCCTTCAAAGGATCTGAAAGAATTTTTCTTTAACTACACTTTTCAAATAGACGATAAACAAAACGAGTGCATTCTCAGATGTTCAATTGGCTGATTTTTTGCTAATAGACTGAGCAGTTTTTTTTTTATTTCTTTTGTTTAGTTTGTTGTCTGGTCGCACTTATCGTATACTGATTTAAGATCCTTAGTGAGTGCCACGGTTGTTCAGTTCTGATATATCACCGACCCTGAGGTTCTTTCCTTCACCTTTTGTAAGTATTCCCAAAGACTGATTCCATGACGTCACACTCTGTGATCCTGGTAGCGGATTATACAAATAACTAAAAAATTCCGAAGAATCCCGCATGCTAACCTTAAATGCCGATTCAATACGGTAACCATAGAACTTCAGGGATGATGCTCTTCTCTTGAAAACATTATTCTATTTTTCTGGAATATTTTTTTAACTTTAAAGGTCATTCTAAAAAATATGACATCTGTTAAATTGTAATGCAACACTTCGGGAGTGCTTTATCGCTGACGGCATGAGTTTTCGCTTCCGAACCATTAACAGTGCGATAAAATCCTTCAGATGCTACTTTGTTGAATTCTGCTACTCCAAGTGATGTCTTCAGAGCTATCTACAAACGCGAACTCTTCACAAAAAACAGGGGACAAGATTAATACAAACTCCATTTCCCACTTCACTAACTATCATGCTAATATTTCATTTCAGATTAATGTATTTTCTGTAAATAATTTCATGAAAATCTCCACTTATTTTGTAAACTGGAAATGACAAATAAAACGGTGCTAAGAAAGACGTGGGAGTCGAGAAACAAATTTCGTGAAAAAAAGTATAAAACAATAAGCGAAGCCAATTTTGAAGCTTTACTTACATTATTTTAAATAATTGTTGTTACCGCTGCCATTATGATAATAATGGGATTTCTGAAGAGAGAATTATATTCTCAATACTTAAAACAAAAATGTCAGCCAAGTAAGTTTTAAATTGCAGCCCATTTCTTGCTTCTTTCACTACTTGGATCGCGTTTTAAATATTACTTGTTTGGGGTAAAAAAAATAGAGAATTAAAAATTCTGTCTATTTTTTTTTAAAATTATTATTCTGACGTAATTCCTCGAGCATGTCAGGCTCTATCCTGTTGGATGTCCAATAAAAGAGTGGCAGATCGATGATACTTAACTTAGAATCGAAGTACAGCAGTCGAATTAGGGCATAATGACTCATGCAATAAGGAGAGTGTCGGTGACTCGCTACGGTACGTGGCTTAAGGATCACCGCGGTGACTGGATTTTCAGTTCCAAGAAGCGGCTTACACGAAGCAAAATTTAAAACAGTATCGCAAGAAATCATTAGAATAGGAGCATTTCGTAATAGCATTCTTCTGTAATGACTTCGGTCATTGCTCGAACACGTGAATATCGTACTTTAAAGATAAGGTTCTTTTATGACTTTGTTTTACCTAATTTCGCGATTAGAACTGTCAATTAAAAATGTGACAATTTTTTGTACAGACTCTAAAGACATTGCTGTGTATACTTTTCTGATACTTTGTCCTTACAAACAGCGCCATGGGGGGGACAGACAAATGGAATTTTTTTTTGTGCCTATTCTAAACACCGAAAGCTATTCAACTCCATACATACCATGGCGGTTGTTCAAGAACAACAGGGTTTTGATCACGATGTCTGCCTTGTGGTGGAACACTTCATGATTGGAATAATCAAATGTGAATTCAAAAATTTCAGAATTAGCGTTGTCAACCATGCAAAGAAAGAGGGAAAAAAAATTTCGCAGTCAAAGAGGTGCATACGATTTTCATCGCTGCACCTCTATATAATAGACCATCCAAGGTACAAATTTACGATATAATCTTTCTTTGAGGAGGATTATCAAATAATAATTCTATATTTTTAAAA
This sequence comes from Typopeltis vanoorti, assembly GCF_054136105.1. Taxonomy (NCBI): domain Eukaryota; kingdom Metazoa; phylum Arthropoda; class Arachnida; order Uropygi; family Thelyphonidae; genus Typopeltis; species Typopeltis vanoorti. The sequence continues at coordinate 4,761,947 of NC_143564.1, forward strand.
TTAGGGCTTATTTTTTATTCGCTTTTTGTGGTTGCGTTCTGCAGCGGCGTCCATGAGAGCTTCTGCTGCGCTCGTGCGGAATGCACAGTGGGTATGACTTCCGGCAACGCTTATTTAAAATTAAAAACACGGAACAAGAGAAACGACAAGCAAAAAGGTTATTGCTATCTACTATACGGACGAGAGAATTTACAAGTGTATATGTTTCTTTCATGACTACTACTTTTTTCTACTGCAATTTCAATCAATTCAAACGGCAGTTTGAATTGATTGAAATTGCAGCCAAATTCAAGGGCGATGAGATAAATAGTAGTATTAGCCTAACTGTACGTTCTGGTTTGTCTATTTTGCATGATAAAAGAAAAATCCTAATTTTTTCCGGGAGCAAATTTCTTTTAAGAACAACTAGAGACCTACACTAGTCAAGTCCTGTTACTACCGAGGATGTGGACCGTGAAATATCGTAGCTAATTCAGTCGTTGAGAGGGTGGCTTTGTGATTCACGATAAGACTATCGCGAATTTAATAGCGGGGGTCTAATTACAAAGGCGAAACACAAACCTAAAACAAAAATATAGTACGTGAGAGAGTGGGAATGGTTCAGAAATCAGGAACTTTTGGAATCGGAAAAGTTGAACACCCACAGTCAGCTGACTTAAAAACAAATTGACAACGACCTAACATGCGGAAAATCTCTCATCAGAATAGGGGAGAACAAATTAGAAAGAATAAAAATGGTAAACGTCTTGGGTCCAAAGTATGGACTTTCAAAAAACAAATTTGTTAGCAATCCAGGAAATTAATGCGTGGGAAAAATGAGATTTGTTCTTCAAATATGTATTCAAATAAAAATATTAATTAAAAGATTAAGTACTTGGAAGAGCACATCGAAATCGATTTACGGAAAGAAAGATGCAGTTCTGAATAAGCAAACAAAATGAAAGATTCTGCTTGAAGGTGGCAGCAAAAGTAGACACGGAAGGCTCTAAGACAAGATTAATGCGGGTAGATTGAGTACAGCAGAAATGGCGAGTGCTAATGTAGATAGAATGAAGACGAAAATTAGCACAAAGGCTCGTTTCAAAACAAAGAAGGGGATAGATTTTGGTGAAAAAACAAATGAAATCAAACAGCAGAGATACCTCAAATACGACTGTAATGGTATCTTCAGAAAATAGCTTAGGCACTGTTTACAATTTTAGTTAGGATTTTAGTAAATCACTTGTTGACGTTTCATAATAACTGCATGTCTTCAGCTGCTAAGTAGTTAGAATAAGTCGCGATAGAAACGATTTCAAGAAAGTCTTTGGCTCAGTCATGTTTGAAACCAATTTTTTTTCTTTTTTTTTTCCTTACCTAACCTACCGAAACTCTGGTTCTGCCTCGAACGAGATAGGAAAACCGGTCTGAAAAGAAATGCAGTTCACGGGCAACAAACCGAAGAGAAAAAAACGTTCAGTCTCGAGTACCCTGAAGCAACGACATTCCATACTTGATTAGACAAACTTAGTAGTCGGAAAAAAATTACAACAGCCTTGAAAATTACTGAGGAAATTCCAGTGATGCATTTCTAGACGAGCTGGACGTCTGGCGCTTCCTGAAATGAAGAGGGCGCGAGGATCTTGTTTTTTGACCAACTGAAATATTCTCAGTCATTTTGGTCTTGAATATTATTGCGCTTTTAGTATAAAAATTATTTCGTGTTTCCAAGACGAAACCAAACTCTCTGCCATACCAATGGGGGGAGGACTAGATTACGTAAACAGGAGGACATTGGAATTCACTTAGCTCAGGTAATTCTCAAAAATACGCGTCAAAGGTTGTTTCTTTGAAAATATCAAAGAAGAATCGATGAATGGAAGAATCTGTTTATCAAAAAGAAAGTTCTGTTTGTCAAACCGAATTACTTGATGTGCAATACACCCTTTAAAAGAAATTTAGTCCCGAAATGGTTTCGATAAAAATAAAAAAAAATCCCGAAATGAGTTGGGTTTCGATAAGGCACTGGTACTGCGCCCAACACATTTTCTGAATTAATTTCTTTTTAACAGGGTATTACACGCCAGTCAATTAAGTTTGATAAACAGAGTTTGTCCTTGTTCTAAAACTGCGATTCGCGAATGTTTTCACTGGTTAAGTATCACTGAAAAGATGCTCTTAATAACTTTCATTATATATATATATATATATATATATATATATTTTTTTTTTTTTTTTTTTTTTTTTTTTTTCCCGCGGACGTTACAGGAAAGGCTTTGGTTTCAGATGTCGCCTTTGCTTTATGCGTTGGAGTAACATTTGTTCATCAATTAGAACTTCCTCCTAAATCTAATAAAGTTCTCACTGCTGAAACGAACGGTTACACTGTCCCTCTCTCCTTGCTTCACATAGCATGACAGGACACATCCTGTCAACCATCGACCCTTATCCAATTTCATAAAAAAAATAAAACTATGTCAAGTCCATTTGCAGTTATTAAAATATCTTTTTTTAACTTCCCAGCGCCAAGCACACCGACAACTCCATTAATAACCACAATCTGCACTTGTGTGTACATGAATGCAGAAAAGAGAGAACGAAAACAAGATTTGATTCATTATCTGCCTCGCATAGTATTCTCAATGGACAATGCGAGTTACATCTTCTCTTTGATGTTTAATATGCATACAAATGCTTCCTTCTGTTCGGCTAAAATTTGTCTCGTTTATTCGGAAATTACAAACATCTTTATAATTATCGTAAAAACCCTTCCGAATTCTACAGTTGTCTGAATCTCTTGTCTGATTTATCAGTTCGATTGTCATCATTTCAACTGGGAGAAACACATCCCCTTTCTCTTGGAGAATAAAAAGCTTTTTTTTTAATTTTTATTTTAATCATTGTACTTTCGTAACACATATTCCAAAGCAAAACATTGACTGCTATCTGTGAGTGGTTGCAAAGCCCGAAGATTATCTCCTACATTGTAGGGTGTAGCCCTACACCGTAGGAGATGATGTCTTTGATGCAATTCTAAGAAAATTATTTGTTTTATTTTTATGTCACTTACAGTTTCGGGAGACATTAGTAAAAACGTTCGTTGACAGACTTGGGTGTTTTTGATTCAATGCCATATTAGCATTTCTTTATTTTCGTGGAAATAAATCCGTGCTTATGCAAATATATTCATAGAAAACAAAATATAGTAATTAATAACTATATTAGCACCGATCTGGTTAGGAAATTTTTAATAAAACCGATTTTCATCTGTCTCAGTGTACCAGCAGTCCGTCCAGTGGTTATTATGACTTGCAATGCCATTGGCTCTTTCCACTTTTTTTTCCAAAGCCACGCTTGTCTGCATTCTAAGTGATATCGACATCATTCTGGATGCAAGTTGAGAATAGCTTGAATATCATTCATTATCATTTCACAAGCCAATCACTGCAGACAGTTCAAAAGGGTGATTTTTTACTCAATATTCAGGGGATGTGGTTATCACGTAAACTGCACTGCTGAAGGTGAAATTATCAAAGGAAGTGTAAGCTGGCTCAATGAACTGCGAAGGAGTAGATGAATCTTCTTTTTAATCATTTTCTATTGTAGGTTGAGCGTTGAGTGATGCCTTCAGTGGATTCCATTTCGTCGAGTATAACAGAGCTTCAACAGAAATATCGCGACGTTTTGATAATACATGCAAAGTAATTATTTGGCGACATGTTGTTCAGCTCGCCATAAATTCAATTACGTTCTGTTTCCCAATGCAGCATTTGTGTGTGGGCGGATACGACAAGATAAATTAGTAAAAATGCGGAAGCCTAACCCAGTTGAATTCGGGGTAATGGAATAATATTGAAAAACGTGGCTGATATCGCTGGGAAAGTTAACGGGAACCCGAACTGCTGTTCCACGCAAAATGTCAGAAACCTAGTTTATGGAATGAATTCATGATTATTATATACAACGCGGCCTAGATTATATGAATCGAGCAGAACGGATCTATCTCGATCCATAATTAATGGCCACGCGAGACGGGAGCTGGCGGTCGGAACGTTACCACTAATGTATTCCATTAAACGTGTCTCCCTGAAATATCTGTGACATCTCCCCTGACATCTAGTTATGTGGTTAGGTGTGGTCCTAGCCGTCTGGGTATTCCCCTGTTGGGCGTGGACTGCTAATCTTACATGCATCAAGAAGCCGTCGGTTAATTCTGCGCTGGTGCCGGCTTGTTAGCAAAGCATTGCATTTTTCATCTTCGTAAGACACCCTAGCGAATAGCTATTGGGAGTGATAAAATAAGAATGCCAGCGTTTGCGAGGTTTGGCATCTGACGATACGACGGGGCTGTTGGATGTGCCTCCACTAGGTACGGCTCCGTGGGTTTCAAAACTTACACGGGAACGATCGTTATTTTATGCATCCATTTGCGAGCAATTTAATCCATCTGAATACCCACTTGGGAATGGTTGCAACCCAAGAAGAATTTCGTATTTTTTTTTCAAGCTAATCCTTCGCTATTTCTTGGAAATCCCCTGTAGCGAAATAAGCAATTATGGGCGTGTTTGTCTCTCAATAATGCATGGAAAGTATGAATTGCACACACACACGTTCAATATTAATGACTCATACTCGTTCTTGTGCAGGAAAAAATAACCACTGAAGATAAATTTATGTGTATAATATTCAGCCAAAAACAAATGAAAGAAATTTCGGATTAGTGGAATTCATTCTACGTGGTTTGTGAGGTTCAAAGGGTCTTATTATTGGACCGAAAGAACTGCGTAGGTGATGGTTAGTGTCGAGGGAAAAAGCCTTCCAATTACTTTTAAAAAGAGTCCTGAAATATGGCCAGACAGCATCAGGAAGGATGTGATAGGTCACAAGTTTCTAGAACAAATGAAAACCTAGAACGCGTTTTTATTTCATTTTGATCACTCAGTACTGCAAGTGGTTCACATGATGGTGCTTTCTGTCTAATAAAGTTGCATTACGATATTTATGAAAGGCATTATCAAACTGCTAACAAAATGGTTCTTTGAATTTCAATAGATGTGCTTAGGAAGAAAAAAGAAATAGCTGCAATGTTGTGGTACATAACTTGCTTTGTTCTTTTCTGGTATGTTTGGTATTTAAGATGACAATGCAAGTCTAACTATCCCTAAAATGAACACTGAAGCTTAGGAAATGGTTTACAGAGTTGCATCGTTTTTTGGGACACAATTCCTAGATATCCCATTTTGCAGCAAATTTGGATTCCAGTTTCCAGTAACGTATTCCACAGGAGTTGTGATTCCATCGTACGAACCATCCGAGAACTTAAACCAATGGTGCCCACTAATTTTTACACCTAATCTATTCCTCCAATAACTATCCATCCTCGATCGACTTGGTTTACTTAAATTATTTATTTTTACTAACTTACGCTTCATCATAAAGAAGAACCAGAACCACAAGACGAACAGCTGAGAAGCAGAAATAACCCTTTAAATAAACCCTTTTTGACTTCGGACGTCTAGGGTGGGTGAGACTTCTTTAATAAACTAGATGACGGCGATGCTTTTATGATAGTAGGATTAATAATAAAAAGAAATAAAAAAACGATTATTGTGAACTTGACACTACAATGAATCCCCACTCCTGGTAATCTGATGTGTAAACATTTCCTAAACACGAGTCCAAGTGTTTGTCAAAGTGGTTCGTCTGTCTTAAACAAGTATCGTATTTTACGGTTGTGAATCCGTCAAATGGAGTTATTGAAGCAAATTTATTTCTGAGAGTGGCTCCTTTTGGGTATGTCAGAGGTGTCTTGCAATGAATTCTACCACACAAATTTTTTAAACAAAATGTGTTCTTGATAATTGCTGCCTTAAGAGGAATATGTTCTTAGCAATCGACTGATCGATCCTGATCAACCTTATGGACACCACTGGCTTAAACCAACGCTAGCACGCGCACATGATTATAATTCCGAAGAATGACAATCAATCTTGGTGTGTAGGTGTGAGGGGGTTGGAAATCTAATCTTTTAAGTGGCATCTTTGTTTATTTTGGCACACAGTTTATTCTCACATTCAAGTTACATTGCTTACAATGAGTGTTTTTTTTTCTCCTTTTTTCTATCAACCGTTAGAATATAACAGTTGCTTGCGAAATGTTATGTGAAGCCGGTAAAGCGAAACGGTGCTAGGCCTGGATAGTTCAGTATCATACATGGCGAGGTCATTATAACAGTTCCGGCGTACATCCGAAGAGGATAGACAGGTCCAGTGATCGAATGGGAAGTGAAAGGGGGGGGGGGATGCCTCTTCTTTGGATGAGAATAAAAAAAAAAAACATCCTTTCTAATTAACAAAGAAATCCTGTAAACATACAGCGCTGAGAAAATCGCCTGAAGGACGAACATCTCTTTCTGTTCGACTGTTGAAAAGCCAATAAGCTCCTTATGTTGAGGGACTCAAAATGAATCAAAATTTGTTTCGTGTCTTTTTATTTTATTTTATTTTTTTTTTACAATCCATTCTTTAAAAAATACGCTGGGTGTCGGAAACAGCACATTTCATTTTACACGGAAAAGCAAAAAGGGAAATATTTTCACTTAATTCGCCCTGCGGCCATTTGAATTAAATTTTAAACAACAAAGCAAACAGAATTTTTAGTCGATCTTCTACAGCAAGATTTATTTTTATGTCTAGCTGGCTGCAAATATTCCATAAAGACCTTTAAAAAAAGAGGTCAGTAGTTCGTTCACCTTCCAGTAGTTGTGGAACTTACTATCTTTCCCCTTTTAAATGCCCACTTCAGTGATATGCACTCGTTTTAATGTTCGTTGGGTTGTAAAAAACACCATTTCGCGTGTAAATATTTCACTAAGGAAATATTTTAAATGTCTTATTGTTCAAATAAATGGAATTAAGTACAAAATGTTTGCACCTGACGAGTTAGTAGCGATTTTTTTTCAAAGGTGCTTTTTTCCCCAATTGTTATGCAAATTTCGATTGCTTGAATTACCTCAACATTTTTGTGTTTATTGTGACACCTTCGGGATTCGTCTTGCTGTGATTTTTTATTCATTTTTGTTAACTTCTAGGAATTCGTGTTTTAAATAAAGATTGTTTTTCTTTGCCTCTGAATGAATGTCTTAAATTAATCCAGATAACAATTTACGGACTTCATTGTTGGCGTCGTTCCTGATGATTCAGTAGATCTCCTCCTTTTATAATCTTATTTTTAAAAACTGCTTCAAATGAGACAACCACTGAGCATTCATTGTAAAGAAAATCTAGTTGTTTTATTTATTCGTTAGTTGTTTCAGTTTCTATTTAATAGCGGATTAATTGCGATGTATTTTTATCTTTCTTTCTCTTTTTCCATCACCTGTGTCGTGCAATGTGCGTATGATTGCCTTAAAACTAAGAGTTGTTACCTTCCGCTACATGCAGTTAAATTTATACTGCTTTGAAACCACAGAAGAGTATAATTGCTTCAGTCTATCTGCATTTTTTCGCTTCCCCATAAGAGAAACAAGCAGCGCTGCTGTCACAAATTACTTAACTAATTAGAAGTTGGAGGAATGTTTAACTCAATTGGAGGAATATGCAAAGAAAAAAAAGTGCTACAAAAAGTAGCTGATATTTCCACTTGTAAAGCAACCTTTTCAATTCCTCGCCATCAACAATCAGAAGTACTTACACACCCATGATCTGATGATTGGCTCTCGTAACCATACTTTTAGGAATGGTTAGGGTTTTGCATAAATGTACATTTTTTTGCGTATAGACTATATTTTCTAGTCGTATCTCCGTCTGAGATACGACATTTTTTGTCGTATCACTGTTTGAGAGACGACAAAATCCTACTGTCTCCTCCCCCACCCCTTATGAGATCGGCTGACTCAGCTTTAATAGCAAAGCCTTGGTGAAGGTACTGTGCATCTTGACCCCAGGTCTTTCCAACAAAGTAATGCTACCGAGACTGCTCTCCCTATTAGCTATATACATATTCAGATTTGTAGTGTTATATTCATTTTACACTGAGTTACAGGCCCAGCTATTTGCCCGTTGTACTCTGTAGATACCCACATGGTTGTAGAGCGATTCCAGCTTATATTAGCGCTGACAGAAACGAGTATCTATGAGCTGGAATGAGCGATGACAACCCGTATTACAATCTGTCTACAGAGGATACATTTAACTGTTTACCCGTCGTAGATATATCCCAAGTCAAAACCTTAATCCTACCTTACGCATTGTCATTAAGATAAATATACATACGAGTGTTTATTTATTCAAGTTGTACAGAGCTGTGGAGAATTCGCAGTCATCGCATCGCATGCATACAATACGCTACGAGGATCGTGGAACAGTAGCAAATTCACTGCTTTAATATAATAGCGTTTCCAATCGGATTTGACAGTTGTTTGCTATCTCGGAAATTTCTGAACAAAGCTGGCCTGGCCAGCGTTGCCGGCAAGTCTCACTACCGAGGAATTGCATCCAACCGGCATTTGTCAAGAATGAATCTTCTCTTGTTTCTTTTCTTAGGTATTTTTTATTCTTTAGCTGTCGACAGAACCGTCTAGAATATCTGTCTGTCTTATATAAATCCTGAAATGGTTTGTTGTTGATTCATAACCTTCTGTTTCTCTCATGTTTGTATAAAAATAGTTTTAAATACTAAACCTAATATAATTAGTAGAGTTTTGCATAATTTAGCAACTTGAATACCAATGTAAAGTCGACATGGATCAAAGGTAATGGATAATCAAAAGAACAGTGTAAAGTGACAATTTGGCTCAGTGGTACCTCCCCACCCTAAGGAAACACTTAAAACATCGCTTTAGTCTCTTCTAGAGACAGTTCACTTTCTACAACTGACCATATGTTATGCTATTAATATTCCTTTATGTTACAAAGTGATTGGAAATCTACCGAACGACTCTGCATACAAGTCTATGAAAGCCGTCGATCAATATGCGTCTCACCGAGCCAACGTGTACCACGCGAGAGAAAGAAGCGGCGCAAAGCAGGCAGCAGTGTAAGTAGGGTGCCTATATAGGGTAATAAAGGCAATATGCAACGTGCAGTTTCCGCTGAGAACTTATTTGGATATCCAAGTGAACGGTTTTATGTGGTGCAGGATTTCTTAGGCTTCGGAATTCTTTCCAAGAAGAGCGGAGACGAAATAATATCAAGTTCATGAAAGTGATTGCCGTGCTAAGTTAAATATCACGACGTTCTGCAAGCAGTTTAAGAAACTATTTCAGTTAAGTAATGAAAATACTCGACTTTGCGATAAACTGTCGCATTAAATGTTATCAAAGTGAAATTCTGATTGTTCAGTGTACAGCAAGCTTTTAATGCGACAGTTTATCGCAAAGTCGAGTATTTTCACGAGATCAACGTTGGTAGATCTCGTGAAAAATGAAGGTGTTCAGAAGAAACCTGACATTGTTAGCATTCAGGAATGTGTGAGCAGAGCTAATGTCAGGTGGTATTGATCACGGAAACAATCGAAGATGAAAGATTAGCACAACAAGTGTTCTCTGCCTGGTTGGCAGGAAAAAGAAAAAAAAGCCAGAGGAAGACCGAGATCGAGATGGATTCATTTAGTAAGACGTTCCTTAGCAGACCGAAATATCAGATAATGCAACACAGGAGTCCTGACAGACATAACAGATTAACTAGCAGGAAATTCGTCGACAGAAAGCGAGTAATCATGTATACTTAGTTATAGTTCAATCCACCATAGAAATGCATTAAACCATAAGGCTAGGCTCAATATCAGTTCTTGATATTGGGTCTAACCATGTGATTTTGTACAGTTTTACAGTTTGCTATACATAAAAAGACATTAAATAAGCGAAAACCCGCTCATGGAAATAAGCTTGACGGTCCACTTGTAACATAAGTTCGGTTGATCCTAAATCAACCGAAAATTAACAAGCCGTTTAACCTAATATTGCGTTAATGTGAACGCAATAAACACGAGAAAATTCAAAAGTTATCTATCAATGGCACATATTAAAGTGCTAATTTGATTTGTATATGTGTAATAAGAACGGTGTTTATTGTCTGCGTTTCAAAATATTAAATCCGGGAATGAGTTAAAGGCCACCAGACATCACATATCGTATCTGCTAACTGCGCAGACTCCTCAAGCATAGCACTTTTTCACTACGTTTTGACAGGACTACATTTCCTAAAATAATCACAAATAAGTAAAAAAAAAAATCACTAAGAATATAGGATCCCGTTTTAATAGCATTTGAAGAAAATATCGATACCAACGTAAACTAGACAAAGGACAATCGAATAACTGGAATGCGATTAATATGGAAAGTGGATGGATGAATAATACGTTGGAAATATGTAAACCTAAAGAACCACCCTCTCATTCATCTCCCGTTTGATGATCTCCAGTTGTTCAAGAAATACACCTGGTTCCTTTTTTTCTTCTTAACCACTTGTACGATGAGCTATAATAGGCTTTGCATCCTCTCTCTCTCTCTCTTGCATAGCATTAATACACCAACAGACTGTTTTGAATTTTTCATTCTAGTTAACGTCTGTTAATCAGTACTCTATTAGATACCACTGAAATAAATACATTGGTTCGTCTTGGGTGGCGTCATTTATTCTGTCTTAAAATACATTTTTAAGTATCTTCTATAGTGTAATATAAGAGGCCATCGAGTGTCATGGTAATGTCTGCCATTCCGAAGACAAAAAGTTTCATATAATAACTGGGAAAAACTCTCTTAATTTAAAGAGTTTGGGAAGATTAAATATGTGAAGTCGACAGCTAAGGAGTACCATTTTTCATAATTTATTTTTCAGTTCATGATAAAGCTCTGCAAGAAGCATCGCATTTCAAGTCAAATCAGTTGGACTGCGCACTGGATTCGATGATTATTTTCAACTACTTTCGTAGCGTTAACTATTAAAGTATGCTTTCATAGTTTATTGAACTGTTTAATTTGCGCTGTGTTTTGATCATTTCCTGTTCTGAATATTAATATTAGTTTCTATAATGGACAACGAGAGAGAGGCTAAAACAGCAGTCAATTAGTACTTAATTGGCTAGGCTTATTAATCAGCAGTTAATTAGTATTACTGAATAGCTAACTAAGTTAACAAATACGATTTTAGTTTGCTAATTTAGTCTAATTGAAAATAAACATTAATTGATCATTACGATCCCAAGTGATCTGCTTGAAAATAAGCTTAAGAGAGTTGTACATTAATTTTGAATTATAAAAACTAACAAAATATCTTCATTTGATTGGAGTGAGTCTAACAATCGATTCTCTTCTTCTCTCCAGGGAGATTTGAATCCTATCTGCATTGTGCGATTCGTTGTCGTAATCATGTCCATTAGCGACAGCCAAACTCGACTACTGTTTTGCCTTTTATGTAGAAAATATTTCCCTTTGATGTCGATACTCGATTTAGTCACCTAATGCTTATCTAGTATTCCGGTGTAATGAAGAATACCCTACTATTCAGACTCATACACTTAAGAGCTATTTAAGCTGGTTAAGATTTGGTACTGTTAATCACATGCATACCTGATCAGCTTGTGGCCACGCCAGTGACGTCAGTATTCAACTGGAGACTAAAATTAACGTAAGCTAACAGGATTTGTACGAGCAGAACATGCAGAAGTGCGATTAATCTTGTCCAACTAAAAGGCGCAGTCTCCTATTCTCCCGTATACTTGAGCTAAAATAACATTATTAAAATCCTTCCAAGGGATGCAGACAATTAGTCTCCCTTGACATCACTGCGAATGCTTGTTTTGCATGATTTCATTTTCTTAATTTTGAAATCGAAGCAGGAACCAATAGCCTGAGAGAACGGACACTGCGCAAGGGCAGAGAATGGTCGTTTCCATTTTATTGTGGTAAAAATAATATTCTGTTTACTAATATTTAACTTTAAAGCTCAGATTAAAAATAAGAACATCGAAAATCGAGTCTAGGTTACTTCAACATAATGCGATCTGCATCTAAGCTTCTGCCATGAGTTCGAACCGAGGGAAGTATTACGATATATTCTGGGAACCGTTGATTGATTTCGAAGTAGCACAGGCAGATTATTAATCGGGTAATGGAGTGCACAAAAAATAATAACAAACTAAAAGCAACAGAACTGATAAATGGCAGAGTAATTACCGAATTAGGATAATGCATTTAATGATATTTTTACTGTTGCCAAGAAATCCATCGCTTCAAAAACCTGATTATTAATGAACGTGGAAATTGATAATTTAGAAGATTGTTTTTATTAGGTTACAATGTAATTCGACGTTTTTATGTTAATATATTAGGACGCAATAAATCTAATTAAACCATTAAATTTAAAAAAATGTTCCGCGTGCATCTGACTACAGCTTAGTTGAAGAGTAGCTCCACAGTACATAATTTGTTTTTGCAACCCACTTTTGTGGATTAATTAGTGAGCGCTGTTTATTCTATAAATATGAAATTAGTGGTTAGCTGGAATCCATGTTTTAAACGTAATTAGAAAATTAATGGAAAAGCGGTCGGGATATTTTCTTGGATACTCCCGGTGAAGAAAACCCATGCATGAATACGTAGGTTTACTTGTTTACATCTCGTGAGTTCTCTGCTGGTAGCAATTTCATTCGCCGTATGTTATTTTTATTCTTATGGCAATTTAGTTCATTTTATCGAAGGTTTGTGTTCTAAAGCCATTTAGCTTATGCATGGTTCGACAGCTATCAGCATGACCCCAAATACGTTATAAAGCTATATATGCTTCTGTCGTTTACACGAGTAATTAGCCCATTTACTCGTAGAGTTTTCAGTTACGATCGTCCTTTCATTCAGTTTAGGTGACTCTTGCATTTTTGTATTTTGCCGGATGTTTATAACTCGCAGTTAATATTGCTGTTCATGCGTAGTAATATAAGAAGTGTTGATTAGCATAAAGACAAAATAAGTCGAACCATTAACGAGTCTAAACTATCAAAATATGAATAATATTAAAAAAAAAACTTTGATGCTAAATTGCCGGATAGACTACACCACATAATTATGATAATGAAAACGAGGTTAAAAAAAGGAAACTAAATTGGGCAAAAAACAGGTAATTCATTTCTCATTAAGTGCAATGCGAAGTTAACTCATTATGTTGAATATCATTTTCAGTGGCGAAAAGTGACAAACCAGCTTTTTTTTTTCTTTTTTTTTTCGGGACATCTGGATATTAATATCTGCGAAAATATCTAGAACTGTTAATGAAAGATTGTATTTAAAAGCCTCTTGTCATTAATAACACATTCAAAGGTAATTATTTTCACCTGTTTTTTTTTTTATCTTCGTTCCGCACATCATTTGGAAGGAAACTTCAAGCAAAGTTCTTCCAAATAAAATTTCTTGAAATGCAACGTTTATGAGGCTTCTTTATTATTATTATTATCATTATTCTCTTTAATAAAAGAAAATAGGGTATAAATGAAATAGTATGATTTGCATATATCTAGGGTTTATTGTTGTTATTGTATCGTGAAAGGGCACTCCACTCTGCACACTGTCCAACCCAAACCTTGATGCACAACCCACCGTCTACTTCTATCCCCCACACGACATACAATGGCATCTATCGCCCCCAGTGGTATTTTTTCTAGGGAAATTGCGCGTGTTCTCCTGCCCGACTTGCTTGTAGCATAATTATGGTTTGATATCCCATATGGAACTCGTATGCGCAAATGATTTCCTCTAAGATCAAATACTGGCGATTTCTTTTTCTCGTCAATGTAATGTAATCACATGCAGGGTTATCTACTATTCGTAATGAACGATGTATCTCTAGGATTAAGGAAATCAAGTATTTTGTTGACAATATCTGCCATTTTGCAGTCTGGCCTTAAGTTAAAAGTAGTCTTGGAAGGAAGGTCCTTCCCTATAACTGTCGTGAAATTTTAAAATGCGGTATTCTTATCTATACAACATTTTATATGAATACAAAGAACATCTTAAGAAGAAATATTTTCGTTCTGTAGTTCTAGGTTTGTGCTGCTATTCTTATCAATTTAATTCTGGAATTTAATAAAACTAAACACTGTGTTACTGTGTTAATCTTATCGTAAGCTATTTGTGAACCCTTTTTATATGAATTTAACCAATGACAAAATATGTAAATCTATAGTGCAAGTGGATAATACAACCATCTGCTCTAGAACTCACAAAACATCGAAAATTTTCAAACCGATTCAGTCCTGAAATAAACAGGGCGATTGTTCTTAGTCCAATGGAAGCCTCGCAAGTGCGAGTCGCGGCCGTGAGGCTTCCATTCGACCTGACCAGATAAAATTTGTGAAACATGTTCTCTAAAAACAATCCAGAGTGACTTTAACCTAAACAACACGAATCAGAATATTACATAAAACCAGTTTTGAAGAGAATAACTGAATTCAAATAATACGCGAAGTAAACATAAACACATATTTATGAATTTTACAACTTGCTATACTTGAGACGTGCATTTTAGTACCACCAGCACAATCCGATCGATCCCCAAAAGAAACCCTGCCGTCGTTTGTGCCCTGATTCCCACGAAGAGAAAAGATTTTAAATATAAATAAATAATCGTCCATTTCAGACATAAACTTTGATTTGAAACTGCAGCTAATTGTGACTGATGTTTCGAACCGGGGGGACGAGGAGGGGCGGAGATAGACGCGTGTGCTTCCCTCTGGCCATTTGAAACGTGCAGTCCCTTGCTCGGCTCGCAGTCGATAATCACGTGGCTGCAACGTAGTATCAAACTGCAAGAACGAGACACAATAAATGCGTTTTTTCCGTGCTGGGGAGCGAAATTATTTTCCATATCTTTGTCGATAACCTCTTCCAGAACGATAAGATATAATCTATGGCGGTCTCGCCCCGCGAGAAATTCGCGTCATTGACCCTAGAACAAGCACATGACGGGCTTCGGCAGGAATTCTGGACCATCGCCAGATCAATCTCGCACATGTTCTTTCGCTGTGAATCAGTTATGTCACGGACGCTATTATTTGCAACCACTGCTCTCCTTAAAGCCAATATCGGTGACATTCGATTACACCCGCATACCCTCGAAAAGAGGGGATGATGGGGGGGGGGATCACGGCAATATTAACGTCACCATCCCGATTTACTTCAGTTCATGGTCATCTCTTTCTTTTTTCTCCATTCTCGCTCTTTTTTTTTTTTTTTTGTCATTTACAAGGAAGAAGTCTCTTCGTATTAAAAAAAAAAAAAAAAAAAAGAGACAAAATTCTAATACAGTTTTTCAAAGGAGCAATTACCGAAAGTACCCAAACGGTAACAGTATGGGATTCTTACCACTAGAAGAAGGAATTAAACTCCTAATATCAAATAAAGAAATACATTTTGTGTAATGGAGACACGTTTGGATACATTAAGAACATACAACGAATTAAAATACGCCTTCAAATAAATGTATTGCCCCTGAGTAAACTCAGTAGCAGGGGAACATTAATAATTCGACTGTACAATGAGCTAACGATTCTCATAGGAAAAAAATTAGAAGCACACACACATTGATAGGTATCATAATACACTGTGAATTAACACCATACGATAGCATTAATTTAACTAGACAATGCTAAAAAGGAGGCCCAGATGAAATAGTAAAAGTATTTTTATCTTGGATATTATGTGCTTATCTACTTGATCATCCTGAAAGTAGTTCTTTTGAAGACAGTCAAAAAACAGTGTTTTAGAATCTGAAAATAAAATTTCTTACAGAAGTATTTAACTACTTTACTTATAAGGACGATATTTATAAACTATCCAGTAGACTTCAGATATGAATAAAAGACACACACAAAATTAATAGCAGTAGTGATGGTGTTGGGCGGTAGATGGCAGTGTGTTAATGGTAGTTGCGTAGTTGGAGGATTAAGCAGGAGAGACGGTGAACTGTGTTTATTGGATTAGTGTGCCCTCCCACGATGAGTCCTTAAACTCCTCGGAAGTGTCACGTAATAATAATAATAATACCTTGATCTGATTGTTTACCATTTAAACAATTCCATAATTGCCTGATCATTTAGGAATCAACAACAAACCCAGATCATTTAGGAATTAAACGAATCAAAAATCCCCTGATCAGTTAGGACCAGAGGATTTTTGATTAGATTTAAACAAATCATTAGTCCTGTTACCTTTAGTATTTGAACAATTTAGCCTGCATTTTTAATGAATTAAGAAAATTGTTTTTTATGCTCGCACATCAAATCTGATTATAATTAAAGGCAAATACAAAAAAAGTTCTTTGAAATATTTTAATTTTATCTATGAAAAGAAAAACGACATTGAAACAAAGACTACGAAAAGTCTATTCAGGCTGGAATTGCTTTACTGTAGAAGCTTTCTTGCTATCGAAGTGCTGAAAAATATATTTGTAAAAGAAGCACAGCTGTATGCGGCACACGTAAAATGAGGTATCCAATAACAAATAACCAATTCGTTGCAGTGTGTGCACCTCTTACAACTGCCTTGTTTGCCGTAACCTTTTCAGCTGAAACTGAAAGCTCTACATTGCTTTTTGCATCCTTTATTTAATGAACAAAGATATTCGCAGAGGCCAAACAACAGCTTTCTGAATCTAATGACTTATTATTTTATCTACCGCGATTTATCTCCAAAATAATAAGTCAGTGTCCTTCCTTGTATTTGCATTTATTCATACGGAAAGTTCTTTATAACTTCAACAAATAAGGTTAACGGCGTTGCCATATAAAGCGTATATCTCTTCGTTTCTGAAAGCTTTCTTTAGTTCGTCTACTGGAAGCGTTCTCTTCGCTCGCATCTCACTTAAATTTTACTGTCAGTGAAGTCCCATCACCAGCTA
The DNA here is from genome assembly GCF_054136105.1 of Typopeltis vanoorti. Taxonomy (NCBI): domain Eukaryota; kingdom Metazoa; phylum Arthropoda; class Arachnida; order Uropygi; family Thelyphonidae; genus Typopeltis; species Typopeltis vanoorti. The sequence goes on from NC_143564.1 coordinate 4,778,812, forward strand.
GTTATTTTTCCGTGGCAGTTGACCTAGTTTTGCATAACGCGAATGAACACGAGATCGACTGCATATAAAGTCCACTGGAAAGCGAAGGAGTGTCACATAAAACACTAATACATTCTTGATGGTGACGATGCTTGACAGGGGATTCCGTGGGAGAAGTCTAAGTAAGTGGATGGCGCTGCAGCGAACTTCGTGTAGTCAGTGGCAAAAAGAGATTTAAACGCTCATGATTATCTGATACAGACGGTGCCAAAGTCGCGCAACTCAACAGAAATAATAACAAAAAAAACTTTCTAGTAAATAATGAGATTTTCAGCGCAGTTCTAGAAATTCCAATATTTAAGGATGGTTGTGCGATATTCTAAGTGCTAGTGGCCAATGATAGCAAACTGCGCATTTCTTCAAATTTTATCTATCATTTACATCGGAGGTGTTTGAATGATTTTTTTTTAATTTTTAATTTTACTATTTCGAATGTACATTCAACGTTTCTGACTTACCACAAGATGGCACTACTGTACTTTGTGCAACGATGCTCTGCCAGGTATATGCAGAATAAAATTCGTTTGCGATGTTTACTCCGTAAAACAGCGCATGTGCTACAAGTTTTGTTTCAGACTGTGAAAAGCTGCTACAGAAACATTACGGGATGTTAATACTTGTTGACAAATAGGAAACAATAAGCAGGACTCAAATATTTGATTACTTTTCCACTTTCAAATGTTGGATATAATGTGATAATACTGGACATTAGATATCCATCGAATTATGAATTCATTCTCAAGGATAAAACTGAACTAGCATAATTTATCTTCAGGTATTCTGCAGAATGATGTACGGGAAATACTACCTTATGAACGACAATACCGGAAAAGTCTCTCCACATGACAATACTCCTGCTCATCTTGCTTTTTTCTGAGCAGGAATTTATGGTAAAAGCTGTACCTACTGGATTTGCACCTCCACCAAATCGACTACTCTGCGTTGTTTTATCTTTTTCTAAAACTCAACTTGGCACTGAAGAAGAAAGATTTAATTACATCGTAATAATAATCCAAGCAGTTTTCATTATCATACTTCATAGATTTTATGCGAGTCCCAACTCATGAAATGCAGTAAACCCATAATACGCTAATGTTGAGGAGTAAATTTAATTTTTCTTACGGAAATCCTGCTTTGAGATCAAAAGTTGAACATTTACAAGCCACTCCAATAAGCAACGTCGTATGAAATTCCTTTATCACCTAAAGGCATTCATGTATACAGATATATTTGTACATCGCGGAGTGACCGATTGGACAGCATACCCGATCTCCAACAACTAACAGACTGCAGGTTCGAAACCAGTCTTGTCTTCTTTAGGCGATGAATTTCATCGCTCGTTGTGAGGCTGTAATTTTTGACTGATAAAAATTCAGATCATTATTGACTTGCTGCATTTCACAGTCACAGTGTTTGTCGTTTTATTTTCTATTTGTTTATTTTAATACTGTACTCCTTCAGTTTTTAACAGAATGCATTTGCCCAGTCTCTTCCACCAAAGCTGTACCTCCTGAGCTGCAACATTCAGTGTTTTATAGTTTGTGGAACCAGTTTAACAGCAAAATCATAAACAGTTGACTGACAGAAAAAGATACAACTTTGCAATGTCTAAATCCAAGATTTTGTGTTTGTTTAGTTGGGCATTATTCTCTGCTGTTTCTTACCCACGACAACGTTTTCGTGGCGTACATTTTTATTGCGTTCTTTCAGTTTGCATTTATCAGAAAATCCCCACTCTGGAAAGATTCCAACGACTTTTTTTGGCATTTTTCCCTTCGTATTCCATATTAATTCAAATGCTTGTTTTGTTTGTTGCACGGTCAGATTTCGTATTATCTTTATGATGTCTTACAACCACATGGGAAAACAAGTTCGTTAGCTTCACTTCTACTAATCAAAATATGCATCAAATCATTTATAACATAATAAATTGGAGTAAATTTTAAGAGTAAAACACAGGATGCTTTCACAAGTGCATTCTTGAGACAAATAAAGTTCTAAGATGCTTTTCATAAGCATGTCACATAGCACTGAGCAGAATATTCTACTAACCCCCAAGGGAGAAGTTTCTACTCAAGTTGAGTACAATACTTATGTGCATAATACACCATGTTGTTAAGCCTTGACAGAGAATGCGTGTAAAGCCTAATCAGCTCGAGTGCACGGGATTTCTACACAATCTTAGGTGGAATTTACGAAGCAGTGCAATGATCGCGAATTATGCAAGACAAACTTCGTGTTCCCCAAGCACTTAGGATGAAATGTGAGGCGCGCAGTTTTAAAGAGCTGTTGGCAATCCATATGATTATGAAACACCGATGGTTGTTTGGTAATCATACAGATCACGAAACACTCATCGGCGTTTCATAATCAATGCCACCCTATGAAACATCATCAGAAGGCTAGTTGACCGGTCTCATAAGGAGGTGGAGGTTTTTCTGCGGTAAAACAGCGCAAGCTCTCATTTAACTTTGATTAAGAAATCCAAACAAACTAACATAATTTGACGCTGACAAACTGGGTTAAGCTAAGATTCAGACCATGAACTCTCCAACAAAAGGACACGTTTGGTATGCCATCTTCGCTATTCAAAGGTATCAGATGAATTAAATCGCACATTTACTCTTATGCTGAACTATTTCTAAATAAAGACATTCTAGTTTCAGATACACGGGTCTAATACGAATCGGTATTTACTTCTTTCCGGTGTGGGATTTACTTCTCTCATCACTGTTGCCTTTAAACTCCAAATATAGGCGCATGAGTCGACAAAACTACGCTCATCCACTCTTCCGTAGCGAGTAGCTGCAGACAGACTGAACAAAATATAATATTTATATTTAATAAAAAATAACTTTCTAAACAAAGTCTTTGTAAGAAACAAAAACAGATGCAACATGACATTATTTTATAGGAGTCCCTTTGACTTAAAGGGAAACATTAAAAATGGGAAGGAGGGTATGGGGCGAGTAAGGATTTCATAAATTGTCTAGCCTTGAAAATGTGTCCGCGCTCGTGCCACACCCTACGTAGAACTCTCTTCAACCTGAGTTACTCCACTGCTGGATGGAAATCTCCCCCAGAGTTTTTTTTTTTTTTTTCTTTTCATTTTGTATTCAACTCTCCTCGTCTATTGCATTCCAGCAATCCTAACAATTTCCTTTCGCGGTTTCTCGTATATCTTTCCGTTTTCCTGCTGCTACCCATAGATCTCGATTCTGAAGAATTTAAATCACTTTGTATTCTTATAACTCGAGAGAGGTGTAGCCCATCTCCATTTTGGTGCATCAGGTAAGACGCACTGGACGAACGTTTTCCTTTCAAACTAATCGAAATTTCACCTGTGAAGATATCTTTCACGTTCCTCAAAACCATTCAACCTAATTTTTATGTTTTTCATTTTATTTCATGCATTTGTCTATTTTTGATTTTCATGTTTCAAGAACGCGTAAATATACTTTCTTCACTTCACCTTCTGATATTATTGTTAAATTTTCATCCACATTACTTTTTTGTTTAAATTAATCTCCAACCCAATTTGGGCATTTTAGATAATTTCTGGATCATCTTCTTCCAAGAGAACAAAGCCTCAAATAAGCTAACGCATCCTCTGTTCCAATGTTTCTTGACGTGTACGCCGATGTACTTAGAGGGTTGCGCATCATTTCAATGGAAGCTGCAAATTTCTAGTTCTCTGTCGCTTTGTAATTTTCTGCGAAGTTAGTTTAATAAGCACTTAAACGAACAATAATAATCACATCGTGAGAGACAATGTGCTGAAAAGGGACACTGTAATGCGTTGATTTAGAGCCGCTTAATAAAATAGTGTGAAAAATCACTAATCCTCGAACTTTATTCCGTGAAATAATGTTATTTTGTTACATGCGAAAAAAACTAAGTAGACAGGACTAACTTTACTTAATAGCTTCGCCTTATGAATCACCGATTATTTAGATTAGCCTTAAGCGATGTCTTTCAAGCTAACCGCATTATTTTAAACTTGGTTAAAAGCATATTACTTCTTGAATCAAATATTTAAAAATTAAACGAAAAATCGGCTTTTGGTTCTTATCATATAGCAAGCATTCAATGCTGTCAAATGATTTGATCATTTGTTACTCCGTGTTTTTAGTATGGTATTTGAACAGCACCCAAGAAGCAGACTTGGCGTATGGAAAGGTGTTTGCTCTATTATCTGTTCTATTACAGTCCCTGCTATCTCAGTCAATATTCGCTTAGCCGATAGTATTTTTCTTCAGCAGAAAAAAGAAGGCAAACGACTGCCTTGAGATAGAAAGGGACGGTATTCTCTAATAAAATATCCCTTATCTCTGCCTTTTCCAGTTCTGTTGGAAGGATGTGACATTATTGCAATCTTGTCTTCGCCATTCATTTCGAAATAGCGGCGACATATCCCTCCCTTGGAATTCACAAACATGCCTAATAAACCGCAATTTATTACATAAAGTGGAATTCATAACCGGATGTGATCCTGACTGTGTGACGCGATGTCTTTTCAACAACCAACGAAATGTGCCTAAAGCGCTTCCCTTTATAAAATGCGCCATTGCGAGTCCACATAAGCCGAGGCACTTTCAACGCTGAAAAATACGCTAAATTATGTTCAACAATATTGGTAAATGTGGAAAGATAGAATGAAAGAGTGATAATAAAAGATGCTGTTTTTCACGGCCTGCATTTTGGGTGCAGGTCCGATGGTCGTACGGCTTCTTTGCCGAACCAAATAAAAGCATTTCGTTCTTGATGTAAGTTATGCAACTGCGATCGTGTCATTGTTCCCACACGCCCCAAGCAGCCTCTGAAAGAATATTAGCACATCTAAAAGTGAAAGAATTGCGAAGATTATTTCTCTGTCGTATTAAAAGTTTCATAATTTATTTCCAGTTTTATAACATTGTTGTTGATCCGACAAAGATTAGGCTCCAGTTGATAGTTGATCTTCCCGACAGTTGACAAGAAAACAATAAAGATGTGTTCTGGTTCTCTTTCCATCCCTTCCAACTCGGCTAAATATGAAGAAGTCATCAGGAGAACGTCACACGTTTCATTACTTAGAAGAACCGCTGAAGAAATTTCACCCCGTCAAGAAGTCATTACAGCGAGGTTTTGCTTTGCTGACCCAACCGATCCTGTCGTTATGGCGTGTGTACTTTGTCCCTGCCGGCCTCATATTTGATTGATGATTGTGGGACGAAATAAAACAGAGCGACTCTCTCTCGTTCTGTGCTTCGAGAGTCATGTCTGCCTCGCTCTATTGACTGCACCAAGCCAGCAGTGCGCTTAGAGACGAGGGGATAATTTATAAAGAAACAGCGACCTGCTCACCATGATGACAAAGCATAAATGACAGACGAGTGTCATCAAATGCTTCCAGTTCTACCAGACAAACACACACTCGGAAAATGCATGTAGTTTGTGCAGCGAAGAAAGGAACCGGCGGCATTAGTTAAAGTAGGGGCCTAATTTAACAACTAACGGGAAGGAACATGCGCTGTGTGGTGGCGCATCGTGGAACTCTGCACCGCATCATGCGTTACACTTGTTCTCGTGATGCTCCTGATGACTCGCTCTTGTTTGGTGAATTTAAATAATTGAAACTGGTCCCCCATCGAAGTGGTATCTGCTTTTATTCTCTTCCTAGTCTCTAATGGGAAGTGCTGTAACATTTTTATTAAAACCATTCCACTCTTTCAGTCCCTGATTTTTCATTTTGTTGCGACTCCAACATAATTACTGACATCGCATTCTTTCCTTCTCTTTGGTTTGTGCACATTTTTACGGTAACCTCCTCCTCCGCGAGTTGTTGTTCAATTATAGTACATTAGTACTTAGGGGACAGAAAGAAACACAAAAGCTGTATAATAAATGCAAAATTATGAATTACAGAACAAATGTCTTATTATTTTTACGAACTTAGAAAAAGCATCGAGTTAGCAAATCCGTTCTTTTTATCAGTCAATTGGGATGACAAATATTTATGTTTTAAATATTGCTACTTCTTATATAGCTGGGTATAATTCTGTCAAAAAATCATCTTCCTTGGTCTTTTACTACACATTCTTCGTGATGTCATCAATGCATCTTGCATTACAGTTGCACGTTGTGCTTAAGAGAAAGGGCGCCTTAGAACATTTTTAGAGCTCAGCTTGCTTTAACGTGAATAGCAGAGCGTTTACAAGTCGAATGAAAATGAGAGCAAGCTAATTGAATAACTCCGACGAACTATAGTAGTTGGAATTTAGCATAAAACGCTGATTATGCATTCAAAATAACGTTGCTTTTGCATAATTAGGCAGAAATGTAATTCACCGGGAAGCACTTTATAAACGGCATGAAGTATCTTTCCAGTAAATTTAGATGACGTCTGTTTTTGTTAATTTGTTGAGGCTCACTCCATAAATAATAGAAAAACAATTCTAATAATTAACATCCCATACAATAATTAAATCGGAATCTTTTCTCTTATTACATTGCAATAGTGGTCAGCATTCGTAAAGCTGACCTCGTTTCTGTCATATGCATATTTCCAAGGGCTGATTAAATAGTTGCGAGAAATTTAATACAACTATATATTATTTAGTTCTCTATTTTATTCATTCGGACAGTAAATAATATATTTAAAGAAGTAAAACTCATAGACAGACAATCAGTAGTACGAATCGCAGTATTGAAGGCTTCGTCTGACACGGAGCCGCATCAGTTTGCTACTCTTTAAAGTTGTGGTAAAAATTAACTCCCCCTGGTGTGGAGTGTCAGAGCAACGACCTGTAAAGTGTTCGTTTTTGCTTCATTTTTTTACCAGTTTGAGAGATTTTAAAGGCAGTCATAGTATTGAAATGTTTCGTCTGTGACACATGTGAAATACGCTCACCATTTTCTGCTGTTTACTTCTTTTGATCGATCTTACTCTCTCCTTCAGCTACGCCTCCGTCGGCTCTATTTTATTGTTTGAAGTCCCCGTTTTTCTCCTACAGATCCAATCGTATATCTATCTGGGAGAGGACAATTTTTTTTTATTTTTTTTCATCGTAGAGTAGAGGATTTTTTTTTTTTGTTTTCGTGGCCATCTATAGATGTTCACCGAAATTGTATTTCTTTTATTATATATAATCCGTCCATCTCGAGAGCAGCCAGATAAATTTGCTCATAAGTGCTTGCCATTATGTCATTTCGGCAAAAGATGAGGGTTCCTTATGGCATCAATATTTTTTCTCGCTGTCCTTGCTTTGCACTGCAAATGTTTCTGGTCTGCCTAAACTTTCATAAACTATCTTTGCAGGAAGTTTTCTGTTTTTGGGCTTGCTTGCGAACGTATCTTGTAAACAAATAATTTCACGGAGATGTTTTTTTTTTCATCCTACATATTTCCTTATAGTTATTTATTGCCTTCGTTAAATTTAATGATCCCTTGCACCACCTTGTTATAATGCTCTTTCTGACAAGCTCCCTCCCCCTCCCACACTGAGCACCACTCAAAATATAATATCACAATCTTTTTTTTTTTATTCTTTCCTAAGTTATGCAGTTTAAGATAAATCAGACTACTTGATCTGCTGAAATAAAAACAAACGAGTTCCTTAATGATTATTTATATAAACTAGGCTCTCCTCTCACAAGCGAAGTAAGAGAACAGCTGAGCAATTATATTTCCTCCTCCGACATAAAAGCAACCGAGTCATTATTCGGATTCGTTTTTCCGTATGTCGTACTGAGATGGGAGGGAAGACAGTTGTATGGGAACTTAAAATCAGCACTTACTCAGTTCAACAATATATTTATTTTTGTTTATTCCTTTCCCCCATCTGAAGTGAATGCTTTTGTTTGTCGGGGGGGGGGGGGGTAGTGAAGATATCCTTTTGTCTCAGAGTTCCACATTTCAATGCTCGTCTTAAAGATTTTGTTTGACTCAATTTAATCAAGTAAATATTTCGCATTTTAAGTTATTCTAGCGGGAATACTGTAATCATCTGATATTATACTTTGGATTTGTTTATGTTTTACAAAATTATATTTAGAATACGTGGACTGCTGAGATTCCATTTTTATATTGCATTTGTTTGGCAGCGCAACTACTCAAGTTTTGATGCACAGAAATTCCACGCTGCGTGGCTTTTAGTTTGATGGAGTTTTGCGGCTGCAACGGATGAGATTTAAATAATTTATATCGTTTTAAATTATGCCTGCAGATCTAACTGTAATTAAGCTTTAATTCCTATCTTTGAGAAATCTAAAACAGACTCATTTCGAATTGTTTGAGGAATAAGCAGAGAATTGTTTCGTTCCGAGCAGTCTCTCAAAACTAAGTTCACCGCAAGGGACGCACACAGAATGACACGTGGGAGTAGAAATCAAGAGCGAATCAGCTCATTGATGTTTTACATGAACAGCTATGCCGTTTCGGGAAATCATCGCATCTGAAATATGGAAAAGGCAAAAAATATTTTAGTGAATCTGTAATGAAGGGGGGGGTATTCAAGTAATTCAAGTAATTCCTCGGAGAGGAAGAGAGGATTATGATCATCTACAATTTGCATTAAATTATTATTTTTTTTTATTCTGAAAATTTCTACTCTTATTTTTGGAATACGTTAATTTTATGGTTATTTAATTTGGAGTATTTTTGCGTGAAGAGAAATGGTCCAGTTGTTAATATTTTTAGCCGTGCATAACGATACGCTGCTTAAAAACTTACCTGATAAACAATGCCATTATAATAGTTGTGAGTTGGGTATGCGGTTATTTCACTTTTAGAACATTGTAATGGACGTAAGAAATCGAAAATATTCTAAACATTGAACCTCACCAAAGGTTTGTGATAAAAGCAATAACAATTTAGCAGTTATGTATTCTCTGATCACTAAATGATCTGTCAAGATTGCCGTTTGAGCCCCATCTAACTTTCGGAGAATGAAGAATTCAGTTCATGCTCCACCGGTAGCCAATCAGAGATAGCTGGCCCATATCTGTCACTAATTATACACATCACCGGTGAAGAGATGCGGCTGACAAGTGTCATCATCTCGTGGTCCCTAATCCTAACTATGTTTTACTGTCTGAAAATAGTGTGGATTCTACAGTCGATTTTCTTGAGTTTACGGAATGAAAATCCCGAGTTTCTGGGAGAAAAAAACCCGCTTGCCCTTCTCAGAGATCGACTAACTCGGGAACCGGTCCAAACAGACTTAGTAAAAGTTCCTCTAGTCGGTGACTATACTAGAACTTACGACGCTCTTTCTTCGGGCAGTCTAGCGCCATGGACGGCACGCGCCACTTCCACTGAGCTACACAGCCATATGTTAACTTCAATAAAATACGAATTCATTCGTTCTTTCATTTAATACTGTGAGCAAGACTACTTGTTAATGTTTAGAAAGACTTTTTCAACACATAAAAATCTTTGCATAAAGTTGCGTATTTTTTTTGAAGAGTAAAATAATTCAGAAAAAACAACTCTTCAGCACTATAGTTGGACTAACAGTTTTAAGTGCGGTGTATTCTTCAAGTTGATCCTCATTGGTAGGACAGAAAGACATTTATCGAAGATTTTTAAAATATTTTCAGATGTAGGTTTGATTATCGGAATTGCAAAATCAATATGGCATATTATATAGATTACCATATAGAAACCACATAGTATACCATATATACTATGTGGTATATTTTCTGTTTTTATTATTTCACTGCTTTACTAGAAAAAGACATCCTCGTTATCAATGACGTCATCCTCTACAAATTATTGCAAACATATCTTGTGTTTGAGACTAGTTACATTTTGGATGGAAAAAATGGTTCACGAAAACTACAGCCCGAGTCTAACTTGGAGATAAAATGAGGAAGAAAACGATGCAACAACGGGAAATTATGCTAACCACAGCTAGTGAATCAGGAGGGTGTGTGTGTGTATGGGGAGATGCAAACAACATTCTTCTATCATCTTTCATCTTAGAATAGTTGGGTTGTGCTATACTTAAAACTATACTTAAAAAGTTTTAAATATACTTAAAACTATATATTATTTTGAGGTCTTTTTTCAACTTTGTTTGCATGCACACGGCAAAACAAATCAATGTATCACGTGTGCATCAGTGCAGCGCATCTTTTCTCCAACTATTTCAATTTTTTAAACGCTGTTCCTGCGAGGATTCATCTTCCCATTCTGTAAATCATTTGCACTCGATTTTAACACCTCGTGGTATTCTTTTATTAAATTGCATTTCAATAGCTTGATCTCCAATATCGAACAGTATTAGACTACAACCCTGCAAAGGTTGAAAAAAAGTTTCATGTTCGGTCTCTAGAGAAGGGGTTACGACTTATGTAAGGCTTAATCTACGCGCGGTACTAATATGCAGTACAATAACTTTACAACTTGTGTCGGTGAGATTTACATAATGAATCTAATAAATGCATTTCTCCTTTGCAATCTGTTCATAATCTGTTCATAATACACATAAACATCTTCATAACCAATCTTCACACGCAGGAGATTATGCGTTTCATTAGTTAAATTCTAAAACTTCCAATCAGTTAAGTTCGTTCGGCGGCAGTGCCCTTTGGCTATTATATAATTTTTTTCCATGTTGGGATAGAAATTAAACTCCTCGGATATTCAACAAAGAGCTCTCTTATCCCTAAAGGATGTAGAAAGACAACTTTCTTGAGGAAGAGTGTTATATGAAAATCATCAGTATCTCATTTTCTTAAATGTCAAGGACTGTCTTAAGTCCTAGAGTCTCTCTTCATTCCCACTGATTTCAGTTATGCGTGAAAAGGGTCGTGAGTGAGCACGAGATTCTGGAAATCTTCTTCGTTGTTAGCTGGAACAAAATCGGCATCAAATGTAGCTTATAAAATCAAACTTCATACTTGGAGTCTGAGTTCAAATCCTAATTCTATCAGTCTATTACATCTAGGCAGACACATGCGAAAAGAAATGTGTATACTGTACTATAAACGCCATACGTTAAGATTAATCATCCTATGTGATGCAAAAATGGGCCAAATCTGCGTTGGATATATTAGAATTAATGTAAGAGGTTAGTTTCTAATCAATTTCTAAAACCAAGTTGTTGACACGTGATAAAATCATTTTAGCTTGTGTGAATCGAATTTTGCAAACACCGACCTAAAAATGTAAGAAAAACAAACGCTGGTCTTTCTCTATGCAGCTATCTTTATTATGAGCAAACTTTTGCAGTGTAGCCTGTACCTATTGAGTGTGCTGCATATTTATGGACCGGTAAGGTCATTTGTCTTCCTCTCAGAAATCTGTCCATTATCTCAGCCCTTTTCAAGAGATATAAGTGGCCGCTACTTTACTGATAGCGCCTGTCTACGACGACCTCTGCATACGGGAAGCGATCATCATTATTAAGACTAAAGATGTGCTGTTAAGAAGAAGTTCAACGATCACTTGTTTTGCCCACCAAGTGTTTCCCAGCCATTGCCCTCATCCCCAATTAAGGTCTCCATCGCGTATCTTAATCCCACAGATTGGGGATTTTTCGGGGTGCCTACTCGATATAAAGTGATGAGTGGAGGCACGCAATACGAGTACGAAGAACTATTATCTGTCACGCCACTGGCATGTTTGTGTGGATGTGGTAAAAAGACTGATTACTTACTTACTCGGAGATCCCCCCTCCCCTTTGGTTTTTCTAAATGCGGAAGAACACGAAAGCGGTCGTTCTGCCTCGTTTTCTACCCACTGCTCTTGTCACGATTAAATAAATGACTCGCGCTATGATTCCTTGAACTTTTATGATTATTTTATCGTGCACGTCTTAGATTTATACGTCATTAATTCCCACTGTATTATTCGAACGCAATCTTTCCCCTTTACCCCTCAGTTTGATATCTTATCTGGGGTTTTGTTTCGTTTCAATCATGAGAAATATGAATACTAATAAATGGACATGTTAAGGAATTTTTGAAGAAATAATATGCGCTAATCACCACCCCAAATCCAGTAACTGCTCCCTCGAGTTACCGATAGATAACTTTCAAGCACCTCTAAAATTCTCTTATTCTACTGGTTTATCTACTTGCAGTTTTTAATTAAATAGTTAAGCTTTTTCATGATATTACTTCTATTTAAACATGATTATTTTGTTATTTTTCTGTAGGATTACATAATAAATCGTTTGTCTCGTAGCACAATTGGACATCGAACAGCGGGGCATTGCGTCGTTCGATTTGAAATAACCAGATTTCAATTCTCGTCTTGACGAGAGGAATCTTTATAGAAATATTTTCAATTCAAGGCGAGGAAAACTTCCTTAAACGGAAGTAGCAGGCTTTTTTTTTTTGGTCTCGGCAACTTGAACATGTTATCATCCCTCATACAGCCAGCTCTACTACACACGCAACTAACGGACGGTAGATGGCGTTGTGTGTTCATGGCGGTACTAGCCTCGTGTTGTTGGAGGATTAGGTAGCGGAGACGGTGAGTTGTGTGTGCTCTTCCGCGATGAGTTCACGAACTACTTGGAGGTGTCACGTAATAATAATCCGATATTCTCTTTCCTGTAATGATCTAATAAACGCTTTGTGTCTCTGATTATCTAGTACTCTTTCCTGTTAGATTAGCTAATAAAGCCTTTCGTTACGTAGGCCTCTATGGAATGAAGACGATTGTGTTGCCGGCATATTTATCACAAAAACAGCTGGAATTTCAGATGTGTTCCGCATCACAGGATAAATAAATGAATAAAGTAAAAAATAATGAAATAAAAATCAAATTACACACAGTTAATATTCACAATAAAATATTTGTTTTCGGTTATTTCTGTTTGCAAATATTTAATTGTGAACGTTGTCTGTTTGCAGTTGATGTGTGCGCGCGCACACACACACGATTATGATATATCAATAAATGTTACATTCTTCCACCCCGCGACCTTCAGTTACCATTTTAGAGGTTCACTTGTTCATTATGGGGTGATTCTCTATGCTGACAGTACATAGCAGTACTGTCTGTTGTTAGAGCTACCCTACAGCAGTGTCTGACACACTGCACGTCTAGGTTTGCTTTTATTTAACCTTAATGGATAACCTATTAAGAAACATCCGTCTAATAAACCATGTAGCATCGCTTTTATCTTCAGGTAAGTCCCTTCATGCCAACCGCTCATCCGTCTTGTGATAACATTTCCAAGTGACACCTACTCACGTCGAGCAAGAGTTTCCTGGAATAGGAGAGCGACATCACTGGCCTGGAACAATGTTTACGCGACATACTACAGCCAGACGTTAATCGCCTCGCATCATGGGTGGGGAAGATGGAAGTTGTTTGAAGAAAACGTACCCTAAGCCAGATCGTTACATTTCCTTTCCCCTCTTTGAAAGACCAGTTTCGAGGTTCCTTTGTTCATTGATGGGGTAATTCTCTATGTTGACTGCTGTTGGACTACCATGGCAGCTGCTATTACAGTGTAACCTACAGCAGTGTCTAACGTATGGAGTTAAGCTGCTGAAAGCAGTTAGTAAGGCGTTGCTTGAGCCATCATTTCGGCTATGGAAATGCTTCGTATTCCTTGTCCTTGAACATCAATTAACGCATTTTGGCCACCTGGTGTTTATTCGATCAGTGTATTAAAAATGTTGCCTCCATATGATAGAAATGATTTAAAGGCTCCGTAGTCTCGATAACTTTTTAATCTCTTCCCTAAGAATCACTGACAGTTTTTTTTTTTTTTAATTTATCACATACACGAGTTAACACATCAGCACCATGTGTGAAGTACTCATACGGAAAATGCTTATTGATACTTTTTTTTTTTAAAGAAAAACAAGCTCCATATGCACACTTTACACGCAAATTCTGTGTAGTGAGAGACAGAGGGTTTAGCTTCCATAATTTAGGGATATCTGACTTGTGGAAAACAGGATCACAGTTAAAAATGACTGCTGGAATTTTGTCTTGGTTACTTGCAAATTTATTATTTTTTTAAAAATTATTTCACCCTGTAACATAAGTAAATATATCTCCCCGCCCTATTCTAATATCCAGCCATCTGAAATTGAACTGTCTGCAGGTGCTTATGTTTAACTTTTAGATTAGGCCTTTTTAGATTAGAGATATTCTAATTAAAATTAGAATATCTCTAAACTGCAAGGCATTTCATCCCACGGTATGTCCAATTCTTCGATGAAACTTCGACTTTATTATTAAAAAAACGTAGTTTGTTAGTAAAAATCTTTCCACCTCCGTATGAAGAGGACCATTCATAATTAGCTTTAGTCTACTCTTTATTAACTGTTTACCATTATTGCTGGGGAAAGCTTGAGACACTTCTGATAGTCTCTGTATTTCAACAACGTGACTGTTTCTGCAATCAGAAGATGAAATTAATCCCCCAAGAGGTGTCATCAATCGTATATCTTTAATAACAGGATGATCCGGACCTCGCGAACCCTATATTAGTAGGGAAGAAACGTAATTGGATTTTTGTAGCGGCTTTAGTATTCCACTTGGGTAATTATGATATTTATTTATTTGCAGAAATATTTCCAATAAACTTATTTTAAATACAATGAACTCATAATTATCAGCAATTTCAATTAAGCGATGACGTTTTATTCATTATGACAAAATAATAATAGTAATAATATACATATACTTAGATTGTCTTTTGAAAAAGTGGATACGATAAATGAAAAAAATCCCCCTACCGGATGAATGACTTCATTTCGAATAAAATACCGTTGTATTTGCACTGGTGCTTACTTATATTTTCATTTTTGTGAATTTCTTCTTTTAGGATCTGGTAATTTCTTAAATGATATTCTGCATCTCATTTAAGTAATCAATGTTAATAAAAATAATTCATTATTAGTCAGTGAATGGATAATTCGCACGAGATAAGCCTGGCATCGAGTCTGTTTACAACTTAAGAAGTTGCTGATTGATGGTTTATGCCTCGTCTCAAAGGTCCAATAATTCAAAAGTGACGCATTTTAACCTTCGTATGATGCACCGATGAAGATATCATAGTACTATATCTTAAGAGATCATTGAGCAGTGCAATACTAATTCAGCTCATGCCGAAAGTTACGCGAGCTCTAAGCTAACTTATTTTATGGACATTAGCAGAAAATTCATTGAACATGAATCATCAAAGAAGCAATTAATAGCAACACAATTCGCCAAAAATCCGTAATAAGTCAAAGAAAACAATCCATTGAAACAAGTTTTCATTAAAATGATGCTGAATTGAAACTTAAAATATTTTAAGCCTTATTTAAATCACTGAATGTGCTACAACTGATACAACTCATATTCTTGAATGGTAAAATAATTTTAAAAACTTAATTGCGTTGTCCTCCTTGCTTCTTTTCGGACTACAAAGATGCTCGTAAAAAGCCGTTACGATAGATTTTAGTTTTTCATTTTCACTTCATACTTGAATCCCGGACGGTTCTATAGAGTTTCACAACCTTTCTCATTGGGGGAAATTGAAATATAAATGGTTAATATAGATGACACTTCGGTGTCTTTGGAACACAAAAGAATTCTTAAACCCTCATTCACGGATTAGAAGAGTAAAATACAAGTCTATTCAAAACGGGAGTTGGAGGGGGGGGGGATACATTTTCTGGGAGTTAAAAAAAATGGAAGAGAAACGTTGTTACGGAGGAAAATAGGTCCATTTCATTTACACAAAATTAATGTAAATGTTTAATAAAAATTACTAAATTTATGATTGGCAGTTTCTCGATATTGAAATTTTTGCAAGAAAACAAAATCTAAATCGATCCATAACAAGTAAAGAGTGTCTTCCATGAACATTTGTAGTGTAAACGGTTGAGAATAATAAAAGATGAATTACAAAGGTTGCTATAAAATAGGCATTGCTTAGAATAACGGTGTAAAAAATGAACTAAACAGGTATCCTCGATGACACTACTTAATCATCTTGTGTGCATCTTTGGTAATATTTGGTAATTTTTAGAAGACATTAAAATATTTTCTAAGGAAATAAGTTTCGGTGAATTATGAAAAGGAATTGTTCAAAATTACCGAACTGTTTTTCAATTAAATACTTATTTTCAATGCATGCTCTTTTAATTGGCTTCGATGAACGTTCATGAGATGGAACCTTGTGATGGAGAAATGGCTTTCCTTGAGTTAAATTTTCCGTAATGAAGGATATTGAAAACTCAGATACTAGAAACTAATTGATGAGTTTATACATTAAGTGCATGGGTATGTGTGTGTGTGTGTGTGTGTGTGTGTGTGTGTGAGAGAGAGAGATCTGAAAACATATGCAGAGAAGCAAATGATTGATGATTAGTAAGTTTCTGTGGTTTAGCAATTTTGTAGAAAGCTTCCAGTATATCTTACTTTATTCTTATCATTTACGAAGACAAATCAGAGGAGGAGAAAAGGATTCGTTTTCTTTTCCTCTCATTCACCGAATTATTTATTTATTTTCGGGGTGCTTACGACTCAAAACTAAATAATTCGGAGGAGACCTCCACATAGCCTTCGTGGAACGTAAAGAACTGACCCATGTTTCTGACTTAATGTCACCACCTGGCAGTAAACCTCAGTTAATAGGTATCTGCCAGGATACTGAAAGAACGGGGATGAGCTGGTGTTTGCTCTAGATTTTATTCATTAAACAAACGTGAATTTCAAAATGGAGAAGTGACCTCTGAAACTTGTTTGTCACAATAATCTCGTCGAACATCATTTTCTGTTAAGGACGAAGTGGAGGAATTTCCGTATGCCATCAGAGAAGGCAGCTAACAAAGAAAATGAAAACGTTTCTCCACATTCGAGATCTAAACAGAAGAATAGGAAATAAATTCCAGACAGTGAATGTTTCTGGAAAATTTGTAGAAAAAAAAGCAGCTAATAATAATAATGTTAAGTGCTTTGATGGATTTCTCTTCTGGACACGAATTAGTCATCACTAACAGCCCGTTTCAACATAAAGATGTACACAAGTTCACGTGGAGAGAAGACATAAGAAGTATCTTTTCTCTCCGAACCCTCACTGTGTTATTGTTGATAACTTCAAACTCGTCTAGGATAAAAGAGTATTCCTAGACTTTAGATGAAATGGCTGTCGAAAGAGTGCAGACGATCTGCACATTAACGATGCGTTAAATGCAATGCAAACAAATATAATCAGCCAGAATTCTATATTTGTCTGTTCGTAAGCCCTCACACACTCTAATCTTTAATTACTGACTGAGCTGGGAGTTTATAGAATATGTATCTAATCCAGTTTTATTACCGACTGATATTCCAGACATTGTCTTTCTTTCTTTTTTTTTTTTTATTAGGCTACTGCAAGTTTCATAATGTAATTCGTGCATACGTGAATATATGCAGGAAATATTTTAAATGCATGGGACACGCTATAATACATTTATAAATATGGCTGTAACCGTGTATGCAGTGCTAGATATAACATTTCGTAGA
Organism: Typopeltis vanoorti; assembly: GCF_054136105.1. Lineage (NCBI taxonomy): Eukaryota > Metazoa > Arthropoda > Arachnida > Uropygi > Thelyphonidae > Typopeltis > Typopeltis vanoorti. The sequence goes on from NC_143564.1 coordinate 4,796,306, forward strand.
GCATAGCCAGTAATGCGTTAGTTCGCTTCTACCTTATACAGCTGCTTCTATCCGGGGAGCCAGAGGCCTCAGCACGTCCAGAAAGATTCGCTACCACTCGTTAACGCCGCAGCTCGCACGCTTTAGATTAAACTAGGTGGTTTTCTGCTGTCTGTCGGACTACGCCTGCACATGAGTAAGAATTCGAAGTGTTGTTCTTAATCCGATCAGTAATCTTTTCAGCTCTGTGGATACAACTTGTCATCCGGGAAGACTCCATCGCCTGTAGGATAGTACCATTGACATCGCAGGAGTATACACAGGTGGATATTACACCAAAGGAGCACTGAGCCACTTTGAATTCACTTTTAATAGCTACGAAAATGAATTGGATTGGATGCACTGCTGGCGGTGCAAACAGATTCATCAGAGGTGCTGTTTGTTGATAACCACTTTCTTTCTTCTATTAGTAGAGGAATTCATACCATATTGCTGATCATCTATCTCTGTTGCACTTCTCACAACTATCAAACCTCTTAACAAGTTCGTTTGCATCCGGGAGAAGAGTGGCTTTCAACACGGTTACATTCGCTGCCAGTTCCTCTTTTACGAATATATATTGGTCTTGTGTGGAGGTGGAGGAATTTTTTCAACTCGCTTTTTTATTTCCTAAAACAGACAGTTCTTGGGAGAACACGCACGCTCATTTAACGAAGATAATACGCTGATCTTGGCATTTTCGTTTGTCACTACGGAATTTGTAAAAAATCCCAGACTGTTATCTAATGTAAATTCTTGAGTAAACAGAATAATATTTTTTTAGGTTTTTCCGATATTTGTTGAATTCTGCTACTTGCTTTCGGAGGGAAAAAAATTATAATTTCATCTATTAGTGTTTAACTTCATTTAAGAACTTTAGCAGTATAACATGAATAAGCTCAGAAAAAAATTGACTTTTTAAATAATTATCAATTTTTTTATTCATGCTTCTTTGTTTTTGAGGGAGGCAGAAATCTACTCGTTGTTTGTTCGTTTTGAACACATTCAAAATTAAATAAGGAAGCAACTGTACACAATTATGCATTTCATAGTAATTTTTGTAGCGCCACCATTTTCTTCATAAAACTTTAACCTTTTTATTATATGTACACACCCTTGGTTTATTTATATTTATAGTTTTATTTTATTAATTTTGCCATGAAAATAGTGATCCTAAATACCAAATATTATATTTCAAGCCATTTTGTCAACAAAAGTGAACCAATTATAGCGAAACGACTAAATATGCAACTTATTTCAAATTGTTTCGCAACACAGATGGAATTATATCAGTAAAAAAAAAACATTAGTCCTAAACTTAGGACAGAAAAATCTAACGCTGGGAGTTTTCTGCCGGAAATACAGGTTTTATTTGTCCTTCAAAACAGGGAAGACTGCTCCGAGAACACCCATATCTACAGACACGGAATACTAGCGAATGCAGCATAGCAAGCAGGTTGCATTTATTGCGTAGAACCCAAATTAGGGGGGGGGGGGGAAATGAACCCTTCTCGGACGGAGGAGAAATGGAACGAATGACTAAGCTCCTATCGATAATTTTCCACTCCTCTAGCGCTTGTTATTTCTGAAGCGTTTCTTACAGTAGACGAAGCGTTTATGCCCTATTTAACATTTGGAGATTAAGGTGGCAGTTTAATCTCCACCGGCAGAGTCAGATAGCTGGCCCATGACTGTCAGTAAATATAAACTGCATACGACGAAGAGAGACAGATAGGTGCTGCCATCTCGTGGTGCCTAACACAGTCTCTTATTATTTATTTGAAATAGAGTGGATTTTACGGTCGTTTTTTTTTTTTTAAACCTTATTTTACAGGACAAAAATCCGGTTTCCGGAAGAAAAAAATAAAACACAATTACGCGGTCCCAAGATCGACTAAATCTGGAATTGGTAGAAGGAATCAGGCACGGTCGTTAACGCTATGGATGTAAACGCCACTTCCGCATGTCTTTCGATAACTTTGGTCCAGATTAATTACTGATTTTTACTGGAAGTCATTTCCGATTTATGTTATAATATTCCCTCCAATACTGAAACACGTTATACTTCGGCCTTTAAGGCATTTCTCACCGTATCAATCCACCGAGATGTTATTTTGTTACCCTCTTCTTACCCACTCTATTTAAGTGACCACCTGATATTAGTCTGTTAACACGTTCCTAATGTTTTCATTTCTGATCTGATTGTGCCATTGATGCCATCTCTCACTCCTCTAATCTTCCTCTGATATCTGCGGTCTTTGATCGAGTGCTTAATTTCTTATCCAACTCTTAGATTCATAACTTAAAACTGGTTTTGACACTGTCGTGCATTCTGCGTCTTGTGTTACTGACATTCTTAGTGACGTGTATGATGGAAGTGCCAATCGAAGTGGTTACATTTTTAAACGATTTGATGAGAAAAATAGCATTTAGGTAGCAATAAGGCATGCAAATTTGTATTCGGCTTTTTCTTGGTCTTTTGTAAAAATTCTTTAACGACATTAAGTGAGTTTTGTTTTTATTGTCATCGAGATAACTTCGTGTAAACCTTTATCATCAGAAGCTTTACTAATTTTATTCATAGAAAAAAATGCAGACACGTGGTTTCATAAGTCTTTTTTTCTTTTGGGGGAGATGGGGGGATAAAGGGAAAGCGAGATTTAGTTTCCAGAAAAAGTACTTTCCTCAAAACTCTGTTTCTTCCCCCATTTCCTGGTTGATAATAAACAAAACTCCATCTTCGGCTTATTTTGGTTTGCAGAATCTTTTTATTTTTAAATAAAATATTACTCGACTTCCTGTTGCCGCGCTTACAGTTCGTGCTGTTCGGCCGAAGTTAATCGAACTTCTTCCCATTATTACCATCCCTCTTTGGATAAGATGCAGCTGAACAGCGTGCGTGTCACACCACGCTGATCAGAGCTTAAAAGTAATTTGCGCACAAGAACAAAGTAAACAAGACCCTTGAAAATATGAGAAACGCTCACCAAGTAATGGCACTTTCCTACGCGAACTTCATACTACTTCAACGGTACCCAGTTTGGCGAACTCTTGATTTAAACAGCGAAGTTGAGTAGCGGTTTTTGATGCGAAAATCTATCGCAGTTTTGATGAAGTGACATTACCGATAACAGCATGAAGTAACACTCCGGCAAACGAGGCTTAATTACATTAATAATTAAACCGTTCCACTTAAACAAAATACATATTTCTACAGAACTGTTTATCTTTCACTGAAAGAAACGAAGCCAAAACATTCTACAATGTTTAGGCAGTTTTCTCAATGTGTAGTCTGCCTTGCCATAATGACGCTATGTTTAGAATTGAAATCAACGGAAATACATCTCTAACTGGGAGAAAAAATAAGCTAATCAATGGTCTTCAGTTTCCATAGCGTTCAAGAGTAGCATTACGATTGTGCGAAGAATTTCATCTCAAAATAATGACTATTTTAAGAGAATAGTTTATTTTGCATTACATTTTTAATTATTTAACTTACATATTACTCTAAAACTTATCCGTAAATATAAAATTTATTATTAATTATAACAGAATTATAATAATAGTTGATTGTTATGATAAGGATGAAGCATAATTTATTGAGTTGTTGCGAGCAACTTTCTCAAGCAGCATGTGAACGAAGCAACTCGAGGTCAAAAGAGTATTGGATTTGTTGATGGCGTCAGAAGGGATCTCTTTCAAGAATAGAAATAGAAAAATTGAAGCTCCGATTAAAACAGGTTATATGCTGATCTTCAAAGCTTGAAATTATGATCAACTTAGGAGAATACTATCTTTGGTCCAATGGGATCATTTACTGGATGCGAAAAATGTCAGCAATGCATGGGAATCTTTGAAAAAGGGCTTGAATGAGGCGGTATCTGAATGTGTCCTTAGTGTTCGAAGAATAAATAGGTTGGGTGTGAAATGGATGTGCAACCTTATTAAGCAAGAGATCCATAAGAATATCATGACAATAAGATTGAGAGGAGTTATGAAATTTATACAGCTCAGGCCAGAAAAGTAACGAGTATTGTGAAATAACTTTATTGAATGCAGATGGTACACGAGTGTCGAAGCTAATGAGATTGTTGAATCAATGAGTGCTCACTTTGCTAAGATATATCAACCAGGTGTATGTAGCATGGTGCACAGTGCTACTGCTGCATTGGATGAAGAGTTAGAGGTTCATGAAAATGAGATTAAAGAGCTGTTGCATAACCTGGATAAGAATTTGTCAATAGGGACAGATGGAATATCAGCCCGTTTGTTAAAGGAATGTTCAGCTGAATTGGCTACGCCTTTCACATGTTTGTATAATTTGAGTCTCAGCTGAGGAATGATACCACAGGAATGGAAGGAATGTATGAACTCCTGAGTTGGATCTGTGGATGGTTGACAGACAGGTATCAAAATAGTGGTATATGATGGGTGTGAATCTGCCAGATATTAGGTGATCAGTGGTGTAGCCTGGGGTTCAGTCCTTGAACAACAAATTGTCCAATCTATACATTAATGATATTACGAAGGATCTAACAGGAGGTGTTCACTTGTTTGCTGATGATGTAAAGTTAGGAGGGCAATCAGGGATGCTACTGATATTCAGCACTTACAAAATGATTTGAATAGGCTGGAAATTTGGGCGAATGTAAATGGCTTATCAATTCAATGTTAGTAAGTGTAGTGATGCACTTTGGCGTGATTAGATTTCCAGCGACATACTACATTAGAGGGGTTATGCTACAAGAAACTGAGGAGGCGAGGGATCTTGGCGTTATGGTGGACAGGAAGTTTAAAGGTCACATTGCAACAGTTGCAAATTCGACTCAGAGGAAATTGATAATTGTGATATTAAAACGCTACTTGACATGTAAGGATAAGGAAGTCATTTGCCACTTTAGAAGGCTTTGATAAGACCACGCCTGGACTACTGTGCGCACGGCTGAACAGAGAAAAAGACGCTGTGGAAAGGGTGCGAAGAAGAGTTACAATGATTATAGGGGTTTTGGCATGTAGATTGTGTGCATTACAGGCTAGTTAACAGGAGAAAGGGGTGATATGAAAGAGGCCAAATATGGAAGGTGAGATAGAACATGGTGGCATCCGTTGAAGTTAAGTTTGTTCGTGGTTACGAAAGGATAAGAGAGCAATGAGTGAGTGGATTTTGTTTTCCTCTTGAAGTATTGAGTTCATCTAGTGTGAATGAGTTTAAGCGAAGGTATGACAGACTCTGGAGGTCTCAGATAATAATAGTAATATCTAAACAACAGGTTAATAAAACCTGTGTTAATTTCGTAAATTCTGCGGCTGGTTTGGGCGGACGAAAAATTGCTTTGCTATTTAAATACTTCTTAGAAAAGTCCATCGTTTTCTAAATAACGAAATGAAGAGTAATCATCTTCCACGTGGGCAAAGACTAGTTTAAAAGAGCATTGGTAGAATCCAGTGGAATTCCTTGTTCTTCACATTCCCTGGAGGTGGACAATTTAAAAAAAATATATTACAATGTTCCAGCTATGATGCTTACCAATTTTCTTTTTCTTTCAGAATCAAAATCGGTCATTAATATGAGTGTGCTTGCTTTTAAAACTATTGGATGGTTGGTTATTTAGAGCGGCGTTATTCAACCTTTTTGCACCTGCGGACCGGGGAAAATAGGAGAAATATTTCGCGGACCGGCTGACGGCTAAGACAGAAACATAAACCAATGTAGATAGTATTTTATTTATTAAATCCAATATTATAAAATTACAATTTTTAGCTAGTGCGACATCTGATGCTGCTTAGAGGCTAGAAAACTTGATATACGTGGCTGCAGCGTTTGTTTCTAAGAGACGAAGAGATTTTTGGAAATTTTTGGCGGACGGCCAGGAAATTTCCGTGGACCACAGGTTGAAGAACAAGGATTTAGAGTACACCACATGAAGTTAAGTTCCTCTCATCGAGTTCTCTGATTAGTTTTGAGGATGAAAAACCCGAATTTTCCGGAAGAAATGTCGATCTTCGTGTGATGTTCGTTGATTACCTATCCGTATTTGAAAAAGTCCTCATAAGCAAAATGTTGTTATTGTGCGAGGGTGGTCTAAAAAGTTGTCGGCCTAATAATGAAAAAACGAATTTATAATTTCAAAATTATTTTTATTTTTCGACATAATCTCCCTTAAGACTAATACATTTACTCCAGCGATGCTCCAGCGCCATTACCCGTCCCTGTAATGGTTCTCAGTAATATCTGCAAAAGTATTTTGCGAGGAAGAGTTTTAGTTTGGGGAAGAGATAGAATTCAGAGGGAACCAAATCTGGGGAATAGGGTGGATGTTCCAACAATTTATAGTACAGATCCCTTAATTTTCCCCTTGCCAAAACACTTTTGTGGGCAGGTGCATTGTCTTGATGAAAGATGATTTTTTCTTCTGCAAATCGGATCTTTTCTCAAGAATGTTTTCGTCTAGTCTGGTTAAAAGATCGGAATAATATTCCCCGGTTATTGTTTTACCCTTTTCAAGATAATTAATAAACAAAATGCCTTTAGCATCCCAAAACACCGATACCATGACCTTTCCTGCTGATGGAACTGACTTTGTCTTCTTTGGCGCTGAACAAAAGGCTTCTCTCCACTGTTTTGATTGCTGTTTGGATTCTGGTGTGTGTGTGTGTGTGTGTGTATGTGTAGTGGTGAATCCAAGTCTCATCCATAGTAATAAATCGACGCACAAAATCAGTTTTGTTCTTGTTAAAACGCTCCAAGCACTGTTCAGAGATTTTCATGCGAGTGCGTTTTTGATTTGCTGTGAGCATGCGCGGCACCCATCTTGCGCAAAGCTTTTTCATTTGCAATTCTTCATACAAAATATATCCTACACGTTCTTTTGAAATGCCTATGGTCTCAGCAGTTTCACGCACTTTGACTCGCCGATCACCCAATACCATATCGTGCACTTGATCAATGATTTCTGGTGTTGTTACACTTTTTGGACGTCCTTCACGTGGATCATCTTCAAGGCTGGCACGGCCATGTTTAAACTTGGCAGCCTATTTCTTAATCGTCGAAAACGAAGAAGAAGAGCCCATAAACTTATGATCTTCGAATGAATTTCTTTTGGCGTTAAATCTTCTTTTACAAAGAATTTTATAACCGCACGATACTCAATTTTATCCATTTCAAGGGACAACACTTTTGCTTCAGACAGCTGTATAAAACAAACTGCTTGATAGAATGACTTGCAATTTCACATCGATGTTTACGACAGATGTGTCATCTTAGAAAAAAAATCTTGTCGATAGTGTTGCCATCTATGGTCGAAGCCGAGAACTTTTCAGACCACCCTCATACTATGGGCACCGAACCTAACTCTTTTCTCGACCAAAAGCAGTGTCCCCACTTGCAAAAATACGCCACGGATGATTTTAAATCGCATATCTCGTGCATCATAAGTGACCTGACGGCCAGTTAATGTTTGCGTTTAGTTGTCCTCAAATGACAGATTTTTATTTGCGAAGTTTCAAAGTCATTACGCTTCAGTTGTCATTCAGAATAACTATTTTCCTAGAACTACATGAAGGTATAATCAATAGAAAAGGATTTAGATTAGCTTTAAAGAAATAAATCCTCTAACGTCTTTTATTCTCTCCAAGGAGTGGGCGGAGCTCCTATAGTCCTAAGTAACTTTTGCAAAGCCATATTAGCAGCCTGTCTATCCTTCAAGCTTTCGCTAACAGTGAACTCAAGCTATCAATGAATCCAAGCTTTTCAGGAGACAGTATGCCAGCCGACTACCGCCATCTCGTGGCCCTAAATCCTAATATCCGTATGATTATCTAATTCTATGGTAAAATTTTAAAAGGATTAAAAAATCAAGATAATATTAGAGTACATAATGTTGAACCGCTGAACTGCAAAACATGCCTAAAAGTTCCAGTAGTCAGAAATATTCCACTGGAATTTAACGCAAAAAAGGATCTTTCTTCGTGCGGCCTTGGCGCTATGGAAGCATACGTCATCTCCACAAGGCTACACATCAATATTAATTTCAATATTGATATCAATCATATTAATTTCTCAAGAATTATTAAGTGGCCATCACCAGTATTCTCATGCATAAGATTATGATAGTGAAATACAGGTTTTTATTAACAGCTTCCTCTGAACAATTTTCTTTCAAAAAAAAAGTTTTTTAATCTCCAATATCGTTTATTTTTCGGTCTTATAAATCCATTAAGGCCTTTTCCTGCTATGATTGTGCTTTACTTTCGGTTCTCACCGTGCAGAGTGCATCTTCACATTATCTACTTTTATTCGCGTACTGAAAGAAAGAAAGAAGCATGCGAGTTGGTCATTTGGGTTGGTAATTCAGTCGACATTTGATTGCATCGACTAAAAATGTACTTGCGTGCCAAGTAAAGCAAGCATACAACAACACGATGGTATGTTTAAGCAGTATTATAATTTATATTATATTCAGAATAATACAAAAAAATCCAAAAGGTTTATCGAATAAACATCAAATAAATGTTCCTGACCATTTTGTTGCAATAAGAACACCAACAGGCCTGTTTCCTTGGTGCAGTCGGAATAACAATGCGACGATTGGCTGGTTAGTTCTTAAAAATGTGTATTCGAGTCCTGTTTAAGACTCAAAGAATCTTTAATCAGGGCTTTCCCAAATGAGGGTGCGTCAGGTACCTCACATGGGAATGGCATAGGTTAATTCCAGGAAACTGGACTTTCATTCCACAAACAAACCTGCCGAAGAACACACGCGCTTAACAGACAAAACACTTAGCCTTATAGTCTTAACTGCTTTGGCTGTAATTCCAATCGAGAGAAATCTGACAATATACAAAATGTCAGCAACTAATACATGTTGCTCAAGGCTAGTCTACAGGTTTGTTGTTAAAAATATTTAATGCGATATAGTAATTCGCATCATACCGAGAAGGATGTTAAGTCATCATTCAACTTTGTTGATGCATCCTGATCAAAGAGAAGGAAGGAAGGCTCGTTATCAACTTCCTTCCATTGAAGGAAGTCAGGTACAATTATCTACACGCTACATCGAACGTTTCCAGTGCTTGTCGGTATACTTCAACAGGAGGTCACAAAAACAACTAAACCACACTTCACTGAAGTGAAGTATTTTTGATCCAGGCATTTATTGTCATGAGCACTTTATATAATAAACGAATGCTGTCCATGAAATTAGCTTATGGATCATCTTCAGGGCTTTGTGAAGTGATGAGCCAACTTAGGCTGTCACACGAGGATCCATTTTGAACGCCTTTGTAGTCGGAACACGCTAAGAACTGCCCTTGAATCTGTTTTGGATTGGGGGCATCAAAACTCCTGATATGCATTTGGTTCACGATGTACAGAGCAATCTTTTCCACTTTATTCCCCAAAGGCGAAAGCATTTCGTCCGGAGGAGACCACCTTTTATGTGGGTATTTTAGGGCTTCCATACATGGAGAATTCCTCCCCCCCACACACACACTCACCATCCCTGCATCATTTATCAAAAGTAAATGCTCACTCCTTAAAAGGTGCCTTTAATTCTCAGCTGCAGGTACAACTTTCTGCACGTGACGCACTCCGATGCTTCTCCCCACCCTCCTCCGAATGACATCATGCACTCATTGCACGTTGCATGTCGTGTTCGATTCGGCGGCGATCGCTGGGTGGTGTTATCGCAGATCAGCGTCATCCTTGTTCGGATGAACTCTCACATTTGATCCAACATTGATCCCCGCGATCCCCGAGCGAATAGTATCATCTCCGTAGACTTCTCTGCACATTTCCCCACCTTGTCATTCTCTGATATTAAAAAAAAAAAAATTTTTTTTTTCTTTTTATAGTCATTTGACGACAAATCTCCCTACAGGATTCCGCTTTCGAAAGTTGATGCATCGTTTGAAATGTTGATTTTTTTAAAACCGATTCATTGTAACAGAATAGTGTAAAGAAAGCGCACGTTTGGGATTATATCTCAATCTCAAGATATCGCGTTGCATTTTTAGGACACTTGCAATAAAATCATTGCTGTTATCTCCTATTTATAATTTGTTTATTGCCAAAAAGAAAACGCGATAATTGTACACTTTCCTCTTTTCTAAAAACTTCAATGTCATTGCCATTTGTTTGCATTTCAGAATGTTTGGAAAACAAAGGATGACCCAAATGGTTTTAGAATTTTTTTTTCAGTACTATGAAATTACAACTGAAAATCAATATTGAACGAAATACAAGCGATTATTTTTTCTGATCACGATCTCTCTCTCCAGAAGAAATCTGATCATCGCACAATACCACAGCCTGCTCGTTGAAAAAGGCATTTCTCCAACGCACGGGAAGGAAGAGCGCAATCGATCGAAACAAAGCATTGGTCTTGACTGTCTACTGGGTTAGAATGAAGCGCCATCCCAGCCCTTAAAATTTAAACAAAAGCCGTTTGTCGACATTTGACCTTCAGTTGGATGGATCAGGATTTAAAGGATGCAAAGAACATTTTCAAGGGGCCTTTCAGTCAAAGGTAAGTTATTCGGTCTCATAGAGCTGTGTCAGAGTTTATCGCACAAAACGGACAAAGAGTCCGATAAGATGCGTGCAGGTAGGCCATAATAACACTGCCTCATGGCCTTAGTTGTTTTCGGTCGGAATTGCAACCAACTTCCGCATGACTTATTACTTTATTACTACTCGAAGTGCTGCAACAGCTAAGTTTCTTCACTGATCTTTCATGCAGACTCAACCATCATCGCAATTTGTTTGGTAAAGTTCGTTTTGTGGACTTCGTCGAACAATTCTTTTCATTCATCAGCCTCATTCTGATCTATCATTTCGCACGGAAGCCTTATGTTGGTCTTGGCAACGTTTGATAAGATGGCATCTTACAATTTCCCTTTTCGAGAACCAAGTCACTATGCATGGCAGTTATGCTAGTAGATTCAAGGGTTTTACTTATTGTCTCGGGATCGATTAAGAGTAGCTATCCGGAACTGGGTCTTCGAAAATTAAATCGCCAGTCTTGCAATTGGTGAACCTGAAATGAAACGCAGTTATTTTTATCACAACAGTGAAGAAGTTAACTGCATGAGAACTATTGTGAAAAAGATAAACTGAAGTTCGAACTTCAGTTCTCAAATTAGACGATTTTTCCGACTCATTTTATCAACAGTTATACATTAAACAGACTTTCATTTCTTTTCTCGCAAGAACTGGGATCTTTGAACATGAAATATAATTATTTATTATAAAAAATATCAGACCTAGATTCAAACCGAGGCCTTTCCAATCAAAGGGCTTCGTCGAAGCCAACTGACCTACGGAGGTGCAGTCGTAGGGTGGGATGTTTAAATATAACCGAATATTTTTAATGTGGCACTTCTGCTTATAATGCATTTGTTTCTTGACTGTATTCGAAAACGTGCATTAAATTTTAAGCTTCCAGAATGTATTAATGCAAATATCCTCGTATTCATGACTTGAAATTCCAATGAAAGTTTTTATTCTGAACTATTGTTACAGAGGAAATGCGCTCATAGTCACAAGGAAATTTGGTAATGTAATATATTTTGCATTTAATAAATATGTCATTACTGAATTATAACTTAAATTTCAAACACTATTACATCTTTCTTTCTCTCGTATTCGTTCCCTCCTCTATTTAATCGCTCCGAGTTCTTCCAGAGCAACAGTTTCCCTTATTCGTCAAGAACCTTAATTATCTTTTTAGCGTCTACAGACATGAAGGCACTTCGTGAGGTTATTGCAAAAATAAACTCTTCTACCCAATATTTGCATGTCCTCGCTACTCGTAAACAACACCAAATGCGCTAATTCTCTCAGAAACGGTCATAAATTTGTGGAGTTGAAGAACATCAACGCTGTTTACATGTGAAATGCAAATTATTCAGTGCATTTCGCCTAAACTTGTATTTCCATATAAATACGCAAAATTTAACGCATTGTACCAAAAGGAGGAAAGAAGGAAAAAAATAATGTAAATAAAATATCTTATAAATAAGAAAGGAAAAAATGAAGCAAATAGCTGAGTTTAAATCTTAGCATTTTTGTTCCGTCTTATTCAGTATAAGACATATTTTAATATCACGAAAGTTTGAGTTGGTAAGAACTCTTGAACTGCATGTCGTCAAATAAGCGATACTTTGGTGTAATAAAGATATATCGACACAGAGACCGTGTTGCCAGATTTTAGTTCCAAGGAGAGTTAATAGCAGTAGTGTTCAGCTGGAGGAATCTTTGTTAACAGTCTTCCCTTCGTGTGACTGCAGAAAGAAATATTTTGTACCCAATGACTTTCAATAAAGCTTACGATGCAGAAGATAAATGGCAGGTGCTTTAAATAAATATGCTTTCTTTCTCTGGTCCTTCCCTCTCTTCATTTACATATATACTGCTCGTAGGATGATCCCTGGTGGCTGATAAATTTCTGGTCTGATAAGACTTGAATATTTAATCACTAAGAAATCATTTTTGGCAGGGTTATGAATACCGAAAATGGATTAAATGACAATGAACGAATCTCACAGTCCTCGCGACTTTGCTTTATGACTCCCACTTAATTTAATATCAATTTGTGTTTGCCCAAATGGGATAAAACAGATAGCTTCGTCCAAATTACAATTTCACCAAAGGTGTAAAAGTGTTTATTGAAACTGCCCTTCGGGGCTCGTTAAAATATGGCAGCCTCATTTTTCCAAGATAGCAGCACTGCAAGTAACTGGGCCAAGGGCACCTGTGTAAGCTAGTGGTAACTTGCATAACGCAAAGTCCTTAGAAGAAAGATTTACAGATCCCATTCTGTTCACCGATTAGAAGAAACTTTCGGTCTTTTTAAGCCGATTCCAGAGTTCGCCAATCTTTGGTGCGGTTCAGGTGAGTGAGTCCTCCCCCCCCCTCTGAAAGGAACTGGTTTTTAATCTCGCATGTCAGGAAAACATCCACCGTGCATATACAGTAGAATGTATAGATAAATACAATCCAGATTAGCTAACAGCGCTTCTTATCCAGCACTCAGTTGGAATATACTCTACTGCTCAGTCACCCCCTCCCCCTCGGGAAAAAGTCGTAAATACGGATGTTATGGTATTTTATGTGTTTTTCATCTTCGACAGTTAACTTGTATACAGTGATTTTCATCCTTCAGTCTAATATTCAACTAGTAATTATGTTTCGAGGATGGCGTTTAATTATTAAACGCCAAGCAAATATGTCTGTTCCCTGTTTAATTTAAAGAACTTTAAATTATTACTGCCATCTTGGAGTAGTTTTCAGCTTACGAAATATGCCTTTTTATACACAATTGTGGTCTTCCTATGAAATGCCCTTTATTTTGTCTTAGTGCTAAAATTGGAACGCGTTTTGTTTTTTAGAAAGTCTGTAGTCTAATCTCATCTGTAATGAGAGTACTCCTCTGCCAAACTCTTTTCCACATTATTTAACCCGTCCCTCATTTGGTGTTTATCGTCCACACACACTCTCTCTCTCTCGAGACACCAATGAGAGTCCAAAGAGACCTCTTTTAATCACGTGTGCGCTACCGTTATCGTATTATTCGTACAAAAGACAACCATCCCTTCCTTCCCTTCTTTTTTAATGACCCCTTATCTGAGGAACTCTTTTTAAAAATATTGCAATTCCACGAGAGATTAAAAGACAAAAGAATCACTAAGCGATGATAAAATATTAAGCTCTGATAGCCTAAAAGAGGCGGATTGCCTGGTGAAGCTCGAGTATCTTTCGCATACAGATTGGGGTTCCCTCGTCAAGCATTGAACACAACGAGCGGATATTATTTCATTCAAATTTTATGCAACATCAACTTGGGGTAATGAAACGCACACATCCAATATTAGATCTTATAATAAGTTTGCAAATTCTAAATTCCAGTACTGTCTTTTATATACCCCACGTAGACTATGCTAATTCGTACTTATTATTTGGTTTTTCAAGAAATAACGAATGTATTCTGAACACACTTCAAGATACCTTGTCGTTTACAATCAGCATCTGAAGGAAATCAAACTGCAGGCAGGACAGCATTTGAGAAGCTTGTTAAAAAGACGTTTTCTGTTAAGGTTGAAGCAATTTAATTTGTGATCGCACACACCGAAATTCGCTTTGGCCCATCGCTAATGGACGTAATACTACGGTTTGATTCGCAAACAAAAGCAATTGTGCAGTTCATCATCGGATGTTTCCCTTTCATATTAGCAATGCTGATTATATTTCGGAGGAAGACTCGAATTTCATTAAGACAGAATTCTTTGCCACGATGGAAAACTTTCATTCATTTGCACCGCAATATTGTTTCGATAAATCGTGTTGGTGCACCATTTGCATAAATGCCAAAGAGTAGACGTGTGTGGGATGAAGCGCAGAAACCACCAGAAAAAAGTTTGCACTTAGTAAAAACTAAATTAGAAAAAGCGAGCAATCTTGGGAAGGAAATCATTACGAGGATTTCCAGACAGTCGATAATCAGTAATGCATGCAACTGCCATTAAAGGAAGCAAGCACAACTGCTTTTCATTCGGTAAGTTTTCAATCGTTGAAGACTGTTATTCCTCAGCTTTACAAACTTGGAGATTAATGCAGCAAGTTTAGAACTACAACACTACGGAGCAGTGGCGACCCGTGCATAAGCACTGCGACACTGCAGCATCCCCAAGGAAAAAATGAAAAAATCAAATTTTGTTTGCGTTTATAAATAATAACAACACTGTATAAATGCAATACAACATGTTAAAGGTTACAGCTTATGTTTTGACATTGATTGAATAGTTAATAATTGGAATTGTTCGATTAACGCTTTAGATTACGAAACAAATGCACTGCGATCTAATAATGCCGATATTCGTTTGTTCTTGTCATTGCACGTTACGTCATTAGATACACTGCCGCTTGGGCAGTGTATCACATTCTTCCGCACGTTATTTCTGTGAGATACGAAACGTGTATTATTGGTGCGTGTTCGTGGTGAACTATGTTTTGTAAATCTTATTTTATTTTGTTAAAATAACATAGAATTATTTATTTATTATAGATACCAGGCTGAATTATGACGAGTGTCACTGTTGAAAATATGAAAAGAATTATATTTTTTCATTTGTTTCGTGTAACGATAATTGCGATCTAAGGCCGATATTCGTTTGCGCTTGCACGTTACGTCACACGATACACTGCCGTTTGGGAAGTGTATCATGCTTCCGCGCGTTATTTCTGAGATATGAAACGTTTATTATTGGTGCGTGTTCGTGGTGGGATTATAACGAGTGTCACTGTTGAAAATATGAAGAGAATTATATTTTTTCAATTATCATTACACGAAACAAATGCACTGCGATCTAACGCCGATATTCGTCTGAACTTGTCATTTGACACAAAACTTTTATTATTGGTGTTTGTTCGTGGTGAGGATGAAATATTTTTAATAAAGCAATTTTTAATATGTAACACTTATTTATTAATAAATTCGTTACTGATTAGGAAAAAAAAGTTTTTATTTATATAAAATAAAAAAAAAATTAAAAAAAAAATATATATATATATATGCAGTACACCTACTTCAAAATTTCACCGGCCGCCACTGCTACAGAGTGAACAAAGCGGACGAATTTATTTCTAAACGGATAGTCTAGCGCCGGGCACCCACACAAACAGATAAACGATTAGCTAAATATTGTCTTTAGTTCTGGATTTAAGTGATTACATCTTTGTTTTAGGCACACGAGTCAAGCGACTAGTGAAGGATTAAGTCGATTTTTTTATTTCCTCAAACCTCCCTGGATAGTAACACTACCCACTCCTCGATACTGCCACGTACCTTAACTGAATTCCAACAGCAAATATACGGTAGAAAGACCGAGAAAATTTGAATTAGTTGTCAAAATATAATCGAATACAGAATTTTATATTTTATTTATTTTTATTCGTTATATCGTTAACTTCAGTTTCCGGTAGTTCTTTCTGTTGCAATGCATCACTGTGTTTGCGTGCTTTTTTTTTTATTTGTAACAAATGGTGTTAATATTTAACACCGTCTCAGTTAAGCAGTCTCGACTGCGAACTCCTGAGCTGCTGCCCATCAGCTGCGGTGCACAGACTCCGCGCATCACCTGCGGAAATAATAAGCAGCAGATGGCAACCATCTCTTAAACTTTCCGCTTGCCCTTGCGAGCTTGGCTACGAATGTGTGTCAGGAGATAGACAAACTGCCGTAGCGCTGCCATATGACGCGGAACCCGCATGTGTTCCTCTGGTGCTGGCCAATTACGCCTGCAAAATGCCAACTAGCGAATTACGGCAAGCTAGCATATAGTTAATGTCATGAAGAAAAAAAAGACGCTACAACAGAGCAAGTCGATGGAGAAGCATTTTCCAATTGAGAATTTTGAAGTCAGAACATAACTGAAAACTTTCCTGCTTGTTAGTAATTATTAGTACTAAATTTGCTCCGAAGATTACTAAATACACCACTGAATGACCCCCAAGTAATTCCCCCTGACTTGTGCGTGCAAAACACATCCGCTCATGATGCTCACTTCAGGAAAAATAACATCTGCTTAACTCGAGCTTCAGCCGAGTTAAGCAAAACACGTCATCAAGGGTATTCATGTCGTTCGCTTAGCTCAGTGTTTCTCAACGTGGGGCAATTAGAAAATGTACATGCACATATTTATATTATACTTTTTCAGAACTTGGCTGACTATTATGCTAGAGGGAGGGGGGCATCAAGATCTTTGAGGTGGGGCATGATCCAAAAAACGTTGAGCAACACTGGTTAGCTATAACCTTCCTAAAATGAAATTTCAACTGAATGCGAGTGTCAGTCGGTCTCATACGCTCGTGGCAGGATTTTTCCTCCGCCAAAACAGCAGTTTGTACATATAACGAACAACTCCCCCTCCTACCCTCAGCTCCTTCGGTCGTAATTGTTATAAATTCTGTAAATGAGGCATGTTTGGGCTGCTTATACTCTTGGGTAATTCCTCACTGCAGTATGGTATCACCTGTTGGGATGGAGATTACCACAACAATCTGCTTCCTTTGATCCGAATACGAAGATTAATTAGAGCTATAGCATTACTGACTTTGCACATTCAACCAACGATCTGTTTGCAATTCATAATATTTTGATATTACAGAAACTCTATCTCTATGGTTGTGAATTATAGGTAAGAAAGTACGTGGTAAGTTTTACTGTATATAATGTAGACTATGGTTTACGCTGTGGCCGGAACTTGCTTATAGTTCCCAAAAGGAAAACAAAGCAATTTTTCATAAATCATTTGAAAACCTAGCAGCAAGCAGCTACAATAAACTCTCAAATGAAATCAAATCAATAACCTCAGAATGTGCTTCATTTTAAACGTATATTATAAGAGATCAGGGTAACTTATATATATTATGACTAAGTATATATACCATGTTACGTGAGCCTGCATAGATACAGTCATTCAATATGTAGAGGCTCTATCGCTTAAATTTAATTTTTCTAGTAACCACTTATGGTTATACAAACTGTACAGTTCCTTATATTTCTTTTTTCTGTTTATTATCATAAGTCTTTAATACATACCATTCTGGATTACTGTTCAAGTCGCGATATTATATTTCAAGTGGTTATGTTAAATGTATAATAGACGCTGCTTAGAAAGAAGTCAACGGACACCATAGTGTGAGGAACAAATAGCCATGGTGCACACCTTAATAAGATGTAAGACCTCCTTTCGCTGCACTCACTACAGCAATCCTACGGGGCATATTTTCCGCAAGAGTACGATAGCTATCGATGGGAATTTTGGACCATTCTTCCTGTAGGCATGAAATCAGGTCCTGCTTATTTGTGGACAGATGTCCCTTAACCTCATCCGATGCTCTAGTTCATCCCACAGATATTCAGTAGGGTTGAGTTCAGGGCTCTGTGGAGGCCAGTCAAGTGTGTTGCCATTCATGTTCGCAAACCACTCAGTTACAGCAGCGGCCATATTAGCATTCTCTTGCTGAAAGAGACAATGGTCAGTTCCGTAGAAACGCCACAAAGTAGGAAGCGTTGCATTGTCCAGAATGTTCGGATTCTTCAAGAAGTTTAATGTCCGTGGCACCATGAACAGAGACCCGAGGGCAAACAGGATAAACAGGACCATACTGTCAGTCACACAGCCACCAACGAAATTCATAGTTGGGGTTACGCACCCTGGTAAGAGTCGTTCACCGGGTATCCGTCACATCCATACCGGTCCATCTGCTCAGTAAAGGGACGTCGTGATTCGTCGCTTGATAGCACAGCTTTCAACCTTCGAAGTCCCACTGTGCACTCTTTGCACCACTGACTCTACATGTTGGCTCGGGTAATGTGGAACTTGCATGCTGCGGTCCTGCCATGGAAACTCATGTTGTGAGCCTCGGTTCTGAATGCTTTTGGGCAGATGCCCGGAACACCGCATTCAACGTGTAGGACGACGAATGACAGTTTCACATATCATCCTTCGTAGTACTATGCTACGTTCAGTGAGTGTAAAGAAGGTTCACTTGCAGTTGACTCCCTGAGCTTCCATCTCAGTATGGTGTCATTGACTGTTGACTGGGATAGCCCAATTTGCCAAACAGACAGACTTGCAACATGCATCCGATCACAATGTCTCGTTCAAACTCCCTTCTGGCAGCCAATTCACACGGACACATTTGCGCTGATTTGGTAGCATCATATTCCTCCAATTTATACCGTCTACCAGCACCTGACTCGTTAAACGGCACGATGCACCTTGTCCATGGGGTGTCCGATTAATTCTTTCCAAGCAGTGTATATGGAGTATTTTCTCAATGTTGCATTACCACTTGTATTGCTGTAAACCAGCATGACTATTGCAATGAGTTATCATTTGTAACATTTCTTCAGTCTTAATTTCAGGTTTAATTCTTAAACAAAAACCAAATATGAAATTAATGTGTTGACTATATATTCCTCTCTTATGGGGGTGAAAGAGGATTAGCGTTCTCTTGCTTTTTCTTGCTTTGTCTATAACAAGTTCTGCTTCCATTTTTTGCAACTTAATGTATTTTTTGCAGTTCATCTGTTTGTAATTGAAAAAAATTAGATTCACGATATATTGTTATGCTCAGAAGGTTAAATTTGTTTGAAATAAATTCTGTATTATTAGAAGTAGAAATCCTGTTTCATTTTGTAAGTTGTACAAAGTGTTCTGTTTTCTTTGCAAAATGTTAAAAAAGTAACTCTTCCACTAGAATATAAGGTGTCGCTCTTTAGAAACGTTTCTCAAAGCGAGTACGTGTGGCCTTAAGATGTGCGCCCTCTATGATCAGTTCCGTTAGTCATCTGTTAGCAGAGAAAGAGAGAGAGAGGTAAGGAAGCAGTGCAGTTTTAATCTCTTGAGGCTGCCAGCGGCGTTTGAACAGCACTCTGGTATTTGATTAAAGATAAAAATAAAATGACATAAAAAATAAATAAAAAGTTACTACTGCTTTTTTGCACTGTTTAATTAAAATTACCTTGTCGGAAATCATATAAATGATGACATCTTGAAAAAAAAAAAAGAACACACTTCCAAATAATGAACATTTAAATAATTTTCGAAATCAAAATGAAAATCAAAAAGTAATTCATTTTAGTTTTAATTATACGATTTGCGGATGGATTTTGGTTTTCGTTATTAACTTTTCAAGCAATTTGGATTGCGCCACCTTTATATGCAGTCGGTAACCTACTTATGAACAACCTCTTTCACTTGCTAAAAACAGCTCACCCCTTCCTGTTTTCAGAAACCTCTACCAGCAAACGAAGGATCGACATTAAAGAACATCCACCGCCTGTTCCTTAAATATGCAGCTCCATCTGCGTTTTTTCTGTTGCTTCGAATTCAGTCCATTCGTTTACACGTCGATCCAAGCTAATCTCTCATGAAAAAACACTCCAACGTTTCTCGAAAGGGCCACAACAGCAAGTTTCTAAGAAGAACATATTTACAACACCCTTGACATTCAAATCTGGTATGGAATATTGTTGCCATTTTCTGGGGTGTCTGCAAACCTCGCCAATTTTTAGGCACGAATCAGAGACGCAGTTTTATTTCTCTCCATTCAAACTGTACCCCTTAATTTTATCCTTCTCTTTATGGATATTTTAATTTTTTCCTTAATTTTATTCTTCTCCTGTGAAAACTAACAGCAAATCAGTCAGCCTTAATATTAGGTCAACATTGGAATAGACTTATCAAATTCATCCTCTTTGTACATCCCTTCCATCTAAGTCCTTTAAATTAAGCTTCCTAATAAAACAAAAGAAATGCTAATAACTTTCTCCTTTCTATATAATCTATGGCTCATCCATTCATCCTACTACTTCATTACAGATTTGAGTCTTTCACGGGGAATACCAAAAACGTTTTTTTATTAATGCATATGACGGTATGTAGTGGTTCTTACATTCCAGAAACAAAGAACATCTCCCATTTCATAATGTAGCTCACAATTTATTGTACACGAAGCGGTACTCTCTGCCTTGAGATGTTTCGCTTTGCTCTAAGATTGTTTTGTTCACTAAGATTGATCGATGCACTGCATCATGGCACTCACATCAAAATCTTGTGGTCTCGCACACTTTTTAAAATAGGATATATCTTAAAATGAAATGTGAAACAAGAACACGCCAAAACTATTTTTTAAAATATATTTACGGATATATTTATTTCATTTTTTTCACGTATGTTAACATGGATTTTACAAAATGTTTTGATGACATCAAACTATGAAACGAAGTCTCTCAAGAGTACATTCATGAATGATTTCATTTTTTTTTAAATAGAAACACAGCTAATAATAACATAAGTGGGGGAGGAGTGTACTTAACTACTAATCCATAGGAGGAGCTGTTGTAGTGTCGTTATTAATTCTGTTCTTGTCGCCTAATTCCGGAAGAGTGGGGTTAATAAATCGACCTTTCGTTGCCTGATGTAAAAGGAAGTGTTTAAATGAACACATTCTCCCTATTTTTTGATATTCTGTCATTTATTATTAGAATATCTTTAGAACAAACACGCACACACGAAGAAAATAAAATAAATTCGAGTGCTATAACTTGCAATAAAGGGAGACAGTATCCTCGCTTCAATCTAAAGTTAGCCATTTGTTTACCGTCATTTGCAATACTGCTATACCTAGGGGGAAAAAAAAAAACAGACTCAAATGGATAGAAGGAATGTTTCTTCAGCTGACATAAGCAATACTTTACGTCACTATTTTTGTTTGCACCTTTCTCTACTTGTTTTGTTGGATGAAAATAAAGAACACCAGAAGTGCTACGGACATGAAACAGAGTTGGAGGATGTCATCAATATTTTCTCTGAGATACTATTTCGAATCTTTAAAATAATTTCCTTTTCAGATGCCACACAAATACTGTCTTATTGTGCGATTTGTATAAATGACGCTAACTTTACTTAGTCCATGTAATAGCGTCACATCAAGGAGGTACGATACTGCTGTATGACTGGGGAAAATTTATTAAGAACTTTACCACAGGAATCATTGATGACGTCCGTGAAA
Organism: Typopeltis vanoorti; assembly: GCF_054136105.1. Taxonomy (NCBI): domain Eukaryota; kingdom Metazoa; phylum Arthropoda; class Arachnida; order Uropygi; family Thelyphonidae; genus Typopeltis; species Typopeltis vanoorti. Next base: position 4,817,904 of record NC_143564.1, read on the forward strand.
GAAGCGCATCATAAAACAAGATTAGGTCACTCGAATCGATACCTCATGATATATTATGATGTATCGATTCGATCTAGCAATCATTATTTGATTGCTAGAATGTATCCGGGACCGAGTAATAAGAGTTGTCCGTCATGACTATCACTCATGATGGACAACTCCTTGAGAATTATTAACGAATTCCGGATAAAATGGAAAGCAACTTTTGAAATAATCGCTACAAACCTGATTATGAGGACAAAGTACTGTTGTCAAAAGAAACAATTGTGTCAGGAACTGTAATAATAAATTTGGTGTGTAGTTGTCATTTCAAGGACAGATGTCGCAGTATCCAGTTAGAATGGTAAATAAGGTGAAGCATTAAATTAAATCTATGAACCATCAGATGCGATGCATCCATTAATTGGAAACCTCAATATATATATACAATACTTCACCATGCGGTACGAATCCTTAATTCTCTCAAGAACATAGTTCATTCCAATGGAAATTTTTACAGCTACGAAATCTCCAATATGCTAAATGGATTGAAAAATATTCTTAACAATATCCTCTCCTGATTTAGATTCCATCGCATATATATGTATGGTTTTCTGGAGAATCGAGGAACTCAGAGGAACCAGTATTACTCTCTCCTATCAGCGAATCTTGTGTTTCCTCCATTGTCGCAAATAACTGCAAAAATTGGTAATCATGGAGCAACCAATGGCATCATCCCTAAGCGGATGATATGTACCAAATTCAAGAGAAGAGAAAAGAATGGAGATTTGAGACAGTACTGCTTAGTTGGTTTTGCAGGAAGTATAGGGGATAGAGAAGCACTAGTTCAAAACCAAATACTGTTTTGTCACTTCATTACAAAAGAAATAGATGCATAACGCCTATTTGCATTCCATTATGTTAATAAAACATTTAGGTTCAAAAGATGCATGTTAGTATGAAATATTTGCATCTAAATATTGAACATTGCACCTGCGAGCAATGTTCAATATTTAAGTTATGTTAAGTATTTCATACAGGTCCATGAATTGTCTCATAACAGAAGCAGCACAAAGCTCTGGCGTCTTGCATTAACATGGTTTGGTGTTATGGAGACCATTATTCATAAGTCAAAGATCGCCAAAAGCAATGCAGCGAATTTCTTTCTTTAAATTTTCTCATTCGAAAATGACGAAGAATTCGGTTTTGCCTGCCCCTCGTTTTCAAGAAGTGAGGAAAAGTTATATTTCGCATCATTGTTAGTTGAGTTTAAAGAAACAGTGCTATTTAGTTTACTTCGTTGTGCATAAAGTGAATGCACGCGATTTAAGATGCAAGCGGGAGAATGCAAACAACACACAATGACTTGAATGTTCTCTGTGTATTTAATGGATAAACACACAATGGATTTAAGACTAATAATAACCCAGCTGAGAATGATTTCTGGCTTCTCAACTTCAAGAACATCTACTCTATTGAAGTATGAAGCACGAATTAGTAGCCTATTCTTTTCGTGCAATATTCAAATAACTTAAAGAAGACAGAGCTCGATTTTTAGAATATTTGTTGAATGGAAATAGACATTCGAAAGAATTTTCCTATAATAAATTGTAGGTTTTCGGTACTTTTTAAAAGCACACTACCTGTAGCTATTTTTCTACTTAATTAACTCTATTGACTATGAAATGATCTTCAGAAGCAAAGCTATAAATTTCGAATATGCTTTCCTTTATGTCCACCACATGCATTACTTGTCTGCTTTATTTTATAGAATAAAGTCATGCCATAGCATAGTAAGGCCAGTGTCATTTCTTAGTTTAACATGTCCCAATGCACTTTCTTTATCTCAGCGAAATTTGGAAGACTGAATTTATATTATTATTCTTATTCTTATTCGTGACACCTCCAAGGAGTCCGAAGACTCATCACGGGAGGACACCCACTCCAAAACTCTCCGCCTCCACCTATTACTACACCGATCTTCTGCTGCCAATCATCCACATCAGCGCCATCTACTGCCCACCACCATCACCACAGCTGGTATTTTTTGTCTGTAAATTGCGTGTGTTCTGAAGGGCCAATTTGTCTGTATGCGGGATGAAAAACCCGAGTTTCCGTGAGGAAAAAACCCGCTACCTCCGTATGAGATCGGCTAACTCACCTTCGATTGAAAAAGTCCACATAAAGATTACTCCCGTCATGACGAGAATCGAACTTAGGCCTTTTCCAATCGAATGGCACAACGTACCGTCGTTTTTCCAATTGCGCTACGGAGGCGCTTATATAGTTGAAAGGTTTTGCAAAACTGTCGAGAGACTTCTTATGAGCAGTTCTGGAGACTCGAGTAAGAAACTAGATATCATCTGATAATGCAAAGCCGACGTAATGCGTCGCAGATTGTCTTAAAATGAGTAATTAAAATGAGTAATGTACACATTAGTGCTGCCTTTTTTGTTCAACCAAACAGTGAAATAAGAGGGTAGGAAAAGCTTTTTTTTTTTTCTTTTTAAATTTCTCCACTTCTACATAAAGTTAAACCGCTTTTGTGATGCTGGTCTGTCGATGTCATGGCAACTGTTCTGTGGAAAGCGTTATTCGTGGGATACTAATGATTTCAGCACTGTGTGGATTGATTGATTGTTCGGTCTACGAACATCACCCGAACTCTCTCAGCAGGTCGATAGTGCACCTCCACAAAAGTGTACCGAGATGTCTTCACATCTATAATTTGTTCAAGGTTTGTCACGAGGACATGAGTCATCGCAGGGATGCGACACCACACCATTATTCCTTTCCCCGATCACACGATGATCCTTACATAAAATCCTGTCCAATCATCGGACCTATTGCTTCCATTAAGAATTACGTCAGGCTAAATCACGTGTAACGTAAAGTCCATCTTATACGGAACTGGAGATGGTGAAAATTCCCTTGGTTATATTTAATTTATTAAATACTTCATGAAGCTTGTAAGTCGGATGTCAAGAAGTTAATTCAAGCCAGTATTTATATACACAATCGTCTTATTAGGATCTCGAAAGTGCTGTTTGTGAACAGTATTCCAATGATTAGAGACCTCACATCTGTACAGCTATCAAGCCAGCCTCTACCTCCATGAATACTTTCAGCGTTCATTCGTTCACTGAGCAGCAAGAACGTTATCGAAGTTGTAACATGTGAAAGATGTGAAGGGATTGAATAATCTGGAAATTATTCAATATGTTCTGCGTGTTACACCTGCCTGAGCTGCTTATAACTCCGGTAAAAGTCTCTGATTCGGAAAAATCTTTTAAAGCGGTGAATGGACCTACTCTGGAAAATTTGCATGCGTGGGTCCGACTTTCACAGCTACTGTGTTGTTTGTCCAAACATGCGCCACAATTCACTTAATGGCTATCGTTGTCTGTAGTGTCTATCAACTACTTTACCTATCGCTAAGGGAACTTGAATTAGATTTTTTGAAGGTGCAGTTCTACATTCTTCGCCTCCTCGTTTGGAATTCAAATTTAGTTCATTCCAATCGAAGGGCATCATCAATATTGGCTGGGTTCTGGAAACTCTGTAGAAGTACTAATTTGTTCTTTTTACACTGTGATACAGAGAATAAAGATATTTCTTCCATAGCAGAATTACTTAGCTTGTGTTTTTGATAACTATTATTAAGAAACAATTACATTAAGCTAATCTCTCCAGATCATTCGGTTCCAGTCTCCAAACAGATCAAATGACCATTAGTCTATCACCATTAATCTAATTTAAAATACTTCACTCACTTGATTTTGATTTTATTATAAGCAGCCCTCAATTCAATTCATTTATTCTTCCGTGTTCTAGGAAATTATGTCCAACATCTGCACAGAACTTGCAAAGTTTAACCGTTATACTAAAGACATTCATCCCATTCCTTTTACAGGACTGGGGTCTGGCTCTAAATTGCTCAAAATGGAAGGAAAAAGGATTTCGGTATTCTGAATTGTACGGAGTTTTCACACAGAGGGAGAACAGTAGAGTTTGAAAAGGGCATTAAGGTTGCATGAACAAATGTTCCTCAACCCTCCGTGCCTCCTGGAAACACGTCATCCACCGTGGTGGAGGGTCATTGGGTGACGCATCGGGATAATCAGCAATTTCGGGACTCACCAGTAGTTATTCGAAAGACAAACTCGTGCGCGAGGGTCAAAACAGCCATGTGTGACAGTGATAGTCACAACTGGGGGGTGGTTTTCTTTAGAAGCCATTCAGTAAATACGAATGCACAGAACTTCGCATTTTCATTTGTCTAAGAGGAGCGCTGAGTGTCCAAAGCAACTTCTGTGATGATTATAGGAAGATCGGTGGCGTAGCTGGGGGAGGGGGGCGATCCGCCCCTGGCGCCACTTTCAACGTGAGACAATTTTATTTTTCGACGATTCTTTTATTTATGTTAACTTAATAATTTTTATTACGTAATTAATAATTAGTTTTTAGCAACTGTACTTACAAAAAAAATAAACACAAATAGTGTTTTAATTTATTTTCCTATACGTCGTTTTGACTTTTTGTAGTATTTTTGGTGTATTGAGAGGGGTGGCAAACTCAGGAACCGCCCCAGGTGGCAAAAGCTCTAGCTACGCCACTGAAGAAGATGTACCATACTGGACCATTGTGGGTTGTTATGTAATTTGTAGTTTCTCCACCGAATCTCAAGTTCGAACTGAAATATCACAAAAGATGCCCCCAAACAACATCCATTTAGCAAACTGAAGAGGTGGGAAAGCATCTTCAACATTCATTTTCGGATTTAAAGGAGTGTACTTTTGAATCGTAGAAATAAACAGTGCATTATTCTTTCCCGATATTTGATAGGAATACAGTTGAGAGGCGCAGTACACAAATATAATTGCGCGCAGGTGCGTTTGTGTGTTTATAGCAGAAGGTCGTTTAAGTGATATATTAAGCACAGATGTCGTACGGTTTAACTATAGCAACCGCTTTCCATCACATGCGCACATACTCGTATCCAAATTAATCTGACATTACAGAATTCTGATGGAACGACATTATGAAGCTTCAGCAGTTGCACGAGGCCGTAATGTATTCTGTTCCGGAAAACTCAACAATAATTTACACCGAAGGCAGTGAGTTTGATTGTGTGCCATCCGGCAGAGGCGCTTAACATTATTATGGCTCACAAGATTGTAAGCCTCTCGACTGGTACTTCGCCAGGAAGTTCAAACTATACAAACTGGAATTAATAGCGACTGAAAGGCGCTCAGGATTTATTATACAGAGCCCGCCTTTCTCTTCCATTTCTCTCTTGCGACGGCAGTAAGCTTGTCCTTTCCCTGTCTAGACACCGATCTCAGACAAAAGAAGTCCTCTAACACAGTTCTTCACCTTCAATGGACTCCAAACGTACAGGAATGGAAGGAAATGATTAAACAAATTGGTAGCTGACACGTGCACGGCAGCATTGACGTCTTCGTAAACTAGTTGAAGAGCAGGTTTAAAAATGAACGGTAGTATCAAGGTATCACGCTAGGAGATGCATCGACGGACTTCTCTGTATAATCCTGATCCTGAAACGTGCGATGGAGAAACTGCGCTTCACTTAAGAACAAAAAGCGCAGTTTGTGAGGCTGCCTACAAAAATATCTCAAGTTCCGCAGAAGGAATAAAAGGCTAGATAAAAATGAAATCATTTGTTTATTCACCCCAAATACAAAACGCGGGTTTCTCAGTTGGAATCGAACAAAGAACACTCTGAAGTTCTACTAGGATTACTGAAACAGCTTGCTTATTTTACTGATGCTGTAACATATGCAGTGACGCTTTTCATGGTGCACAACATCACAACTTGTTACCAGGGAAATATGAAAGCAAACTGAACATTAGTCTCAAATAAAAGTTACAGGGGAAGTTAGGTTATTGTTAACATTAAGTTGTACGATGGTCAAAACAGCTTGGTCATAAGCTCAAAGTTTTATGCTTTGTCTTCCTTAAATTTGATTAGCAGAAGCCAGTTATTGGCTTTTATTATGCCAAGTACATTAAGTAAACCAAATACAGTCACTCCATAATGTCATCCTTTGAGATGTAGTGTCTGGAATGAACAGTTTCTTTTATAAGGAAGAACCTTTAGGGTCGCAGAGAACACAGTATGCTAATAAATGCTTTACATTTCATACAATTTTACACTTTGATGATTTCGGGTATCAGAAGAAACGTGTGTCCTGATGCTTGGCGCATTCTTTCCTCCTGTCATAACTAGCCGTTCTCCACTTGTAAGTATTAATTTCTCTGTAATCCCAAGATTTCTTCATTCCATGATTAATGTTCACTGCTTAGAAAGAAGTCAAAGGACACACTCATGGGCAGGGTACATCGTGCCAAGTAGCGAGTCACGTGTTTGTAGCCGACATAAATTGGAAAATATGATGTTCCCAAATCGGTGCAACTGTGCCCGGGTGAAATAGCTTCAAGAAGGGAACTGACAGAGTTAGAAAGAGGCGTTGTGATAGAATGCTATGTTGCAGATCTATCCTGGCGGCAAATTGTTGACAAATTGGACCATCAGAAGTCAATTTCATGCTGAGGTGTAAGCGAAGGGAGTCAAATGCAAGTGCTACCCGCAATGGACGATCGACCACACTCATGGAACCTGACCGTAGGGTGCTACGAAGGATAGTATGCAGAAACAGCCATTCGTGGGCTAACACGTTGAATGCGGAGTTTTGGGCATCGACTGGAACATGAATCTGCTCAAAAACATTTCGAATCGAGTCTCACAACGTGGGTTTCAATGGCAGGACCGCAATATGCAAGCTTCACATTACCAGAACCAACCTGTAGCATCGTCTTCAGTGGTGCAAAGAGCACGTACGTGGGACACAAAAGCTTGGAAAGCTGTTATGGAGTGACGAATCACGCTACACCCTCTAATGAGCAGATGGACCGGTTTGGGTGTGGCGGATGAGTGGCGAACGTCTTACCAGAGTAAGAAACGAACCCCATCTATGAAATTCGGAGGTGGCTGTGTGATGGTATGGTCCTGTTTTTCCTGGGTTGGCCTCGAGCCTATCTTTGTGGTGCCACGATCTGAATATTCTGACAATTCAATGCTTTCTACTTTACAGCGTTTCTACATAACTGACCATTGTCTCTTTCAGCAAGATAATGAACCATGTCATAAGTGCGTGGTTTGGGGACATGAACGTCTCTACACCTGACTGACATCCTCAGAGCCTTAATCTCATCCCTGAAGAACTGTGGTATAAATTGGAGTCAGGCGAGGACAAGGGACGTGTTCTGCACAGCAGTTGGGACCTATTTACTTGCCTACAGGAAGAATCGGTCCAAATTTTCCGTGGATCGCTATTACGCTTGTGGAAAGTATGCCCCGTAGGATTGTTGCAGTCATCGTAGCGAAGTCTTATTAAGGAGGGCACCATGCTGTTTGTTTCTCATACTATGGTGTCTGTTGACTTCTTTGCAAGCAGTGTGCTTAGATTTTTTTAATATCACAGAAATTTTGCGTTTTGCTATCGTAAAATAGGAAATCAGCCGGAGAACACTCATTTAACAGATCAGAGATTGTTTAACATTGTAAATATTAGTTATAGAACGAAGTTACTAAATATAGGAGCTTCGGCCTAACGTGTATTTGAAGATAAAGTGTTAATTATGGTAAGTAACGGTAGGATTACCTACTAAACATTATCGCATGGTATTTCAAGGAAACTGAATCGTGTTTTCTCTTATAGTGAAAACGTTTCCTGGATTGGTGTGTATCGAATATCGTGCTGAAGTGAAGAATGCTGTGATCAAGTATTATTATTCCTTGATTGAATATAAATTAATATTTCTCCATCAATAAAATAATAATCGTGATATTTTGAAATGTTTCCCATTATTTCCCCCTATATATTGAATCATTTCCTCTTATATTATATGGAAGGGCGGAGAGAGAGAGAGAGAACAGGAGGTTATCCATGGAAGTTATGTTTGTTCACAGTCAAGAAAGGAATAAGAACCAGGTTTTTCTTCCAGAGAGCAATAAGTGAGTGGAATAATTTGCTCTTAGGGGTAGTGAGTGCATCTAGTGTGAATTAATTTAAGACAAGATATGATAGCTGGTTTGGGTGATTTCTCGTCTTCTATGTCCGTATAATGAGCGTTTTTTTAAAGCCGGCTAGGCTGTTTTGGGGGATGAAAAACCCTACTGCGCCCCTGTGAGGCCTGCTAACTCACCTTCAGATGAGACACCTTGATAAATGTTTTTTTGCGTCCTACATGGAATTCCGACCCAGTTCTTTCTAGTTGAATGAAATTTTGACTGAGCTACGGAGGCAATGTAAGGTGTTTTTTTAATATGCAATTCTTGCTATTCTGTAGCATTTATATTGCAGATTGTATGATGCCGTGAGATATTATGAAATCCATTTTCAGTGTACAATCCAAGACAGAAAATCGTCAAGTTCTTGAATGAGAAGTTAAATTTGTTTGCAACAAAGAAAGGCGTAAGAGCTAGAATTTTCTTTCAGGAAATACATTAAGTCGTATTAATATAGTAATCAGTGTAATGGCGTTATTTTCTGTAAGATTGAAACCATTCAATCACGTGCAGTAATTTGAATGTGAATAAACCAACATTGTGACCACTGTTATGGTGTCGATGCTCCTGGTGTAGTGCTGGGACAACCTAAAAACTCTCAACACTGACCCATGTTGAGAGTGTTACCATGAACAGCTTGTTTTTGCTTCTTATATTCCGCATATCTTGACTTTGAGTAACTTTGAAACTCTAACGTATTTTAATAATTAATCATAGTTAATTTTTGATAAACTTTATCGTTAGAAAACTAGCAATATTACCTGTATACCTCACTTTAATGTCCCGCATACATATTTAATTAGCTTTAACTTTAGATTTGTGTGCCCATACAAACGATTCTGAGAGGATGTGCCCCCCTTTTAAGGAAACAGAATCCCCTCTCTATTATAAAAGAAGCTTCCGCCCATCAAATAGATAGAAGCGATTGTCGATTGGATGTTCAGTGTCTGAACAGATTACTGAAGTCCAAATTCTTAATGATAAGCAAGACAATGTCACAGACTGCTTTTGCTCAGACAAACCATTTTGCCAGTTATTAATCGTAGCGCATGCGGTAAAGCAAAATGCATTTCCGAAGGGAACATTTTCCGGCAGCAAACTCCGCATGGGACTTGGGGGTAACGTTGTCACTTCCTCTTTTCCTAATGCGGCCACTTTCTCTTTTCTTGAGAGCTTTTTGCTTCTTCCACTTACACAATCGGCGACTGCTAGAGAGCAAGGATGCGAAGAAAAATCACCGTTAATGATCTATTCGTTTAAGGAAAATAAATGATGCAACGTGTCACAGCTCTTAACCTTCGTTTCTGGGTGCGGTCAGGTTATTGATTTCCACTCCGGAAAACGGGTGAACTCTCCACTTTCCTAACATATTGGTGCTTGATAAGGAAACAGTGTGTCACCGATGTCGCCACTAACACCAGGGATGTGGAACAATGCCGCCGTACGATAAAGGGAAGACACGTCTTTGTAAGCTTACAATGTAGATGCGATGCTGTGATTGGATTCAGTGAAACAGTTTACGAGCAACTGAAATCCACCTCGTGCGCCGTCCTCATGACTCAATTAAATTAAAGTCAGAGTAACCAGATTAAGAATAAGGCAAGAGTAATTAGGCTAAGCTGAGCACAACATCCTTTGGTTTTTATAAGCAGTTAGCAGTACAAAGCTATCTCAAAGACCAATTAGCATCAAATCAATGTCCCTGCATCAGGACAATTAGGGCCCTTCAGCAGTGCTCATTCAATTAATGCCCTTCTGTTGACCAATGGAGCGATGTCTTAGTATTAGAATTGCACTTGTTTAATGCGATAAGTGATCCCAACTGTGTCCACGAGCTATAATGTGATAAGGAATAGATAAAAACATGCAAATAAACAGTAATAACAGTAATTAGCTCAATGAGAGGATAGCATTTGATGGTAATTATGGTGGTCAGTCAAACTTACCAGGAGGAAAAGCTTAGAGCAGCTGTGCATGCACTTTTATCCATCGGTGGGATTAGTGTACATCATAATTTTGTTATTGTTGAAATAATCAAAGATAAATAACTAATAATCTTTCATGAAAGCATCTTATTGCAAGGTGGAGTTTTAAAAATTTCCAAATTACGTTGTTTACTTGAAAAGAATTTGAAATTCTTAAACTAAATTTAAAAATAAGATAATGAAAAGGGATTTCAGCAACTGTACGATGCAAACATTAACTGTCGTCAACCCCGCCAGTTTCGTACTGAAGAATCTCGTAAAACGTAAATGAGTTCATTCAACTTTCTTAATATCACAATTTTCGTGAATATGGTAAACAAACACAGAGATAACGGGAGAGTGCAACGCAGTGATGAATACGACGATCCCTCACCTTATACTTTCTCCCTCCCACAAATATTTAGTTTTTTCTTCACTGCAGTAACTTGCATGACTCTCCTTAACCTTGTATTTTAAGGCGTGCTGCTTCTAACACTCAAAACCTCGCTTTCTCTTTCTTTCGAGAAATATTTTTATTTAAAGCGGGTTTAAACCTCTTGAAAATGATAAATAAAATGGACAAACAACACCAAGAGTTAAAGACTGGTAATACGCAAGCATGGGAATGTTATAAGCTTAGTTGATAAATAATTTCAGAATAAATTGTTACACTTTGTTGATTAAATGCTTAAATTTTAAATTAATAAACTGATTATAAGCAATCAGAAAAAAATGTCCATTCTTCAATGTCATTTATTATCACGACAATTGGACTTAGATATATATTTTGGGAGGGAGAGGTCAAACTGCTGCAATTATAGCATAAAAATATATAGAATATTATCATTTCAAATCGATCTGCCAGTAAAACGTGGCATTAAAATAACAACAACAAAAAAAAATCTTGACGCAGACTTAAATCTGCAACGTCGTTTAAATAACGAATAATTATTATTACTACATGACCGCACGACGAGAGCAGATCTCATCGCGTGAGGCTACTACACCAGACGATCCACCCTGAAACTGCACAATTCCCCATCTTCATTAAGCCATCTGTCAGACACTATGTTGTGGGTATATACAAGGTCACTGCAGACTCAGTATGTTTGTTAACTATGTGTTCATCTGTCGTTTTGCCAGTTTGGGTGTGTGTATGGGGGGATCTTTTTAATGAAAAAAAAACGAGTCGTTGAAATTTGCTTAGTTTTGTAACCGCTTGAAGTTCCAACTTTTTTTTTTTTTTATTGTGGAGGAGAGGCGTGAAAATTAAAAGTTTCCGGAAAATATTTGGAGATTATAGGCTATTTCCAGTTAGTTATGAATGATACGAAGAAAATATGTCAGCTTTCAAGCGATAATTGTGGGCACAGGATATCCGCTACAAGAGTTTGGAAGCAGTGATCCAGAAGAACTCACCATTGCGAAAGTTTTCGGTGGAGCCAAATTGATAACGATCAGCGCTGCAGTATTGTGCGTTTGAATCTTGGTGATACTGTAACTGTTGGTGAGCGACCGCCTGTGTCCAAACTTTAACGACTTACTTCATTTCTGTAAAGAATGTATTTCTTGCATTCAACTAATACACGAAATAATACCATTCTTCTGTTGGAAATTTAAGTGACCGTTTTTGATACATTAGCAATTACTTTGCATTTTCAGTGCTATTTTAAAAAAAATTCAAACTTGACGATTCAGAAAATAGCTGATCTCTAATTTTATAAACATAGTCTACCGTTTTCTTATAATCGATTAGGAAACCATGCAGAAAAGAGTAATTTCAAGTTAGTAAATTCTCTTAACTTGGAAATTAATGAGTTTTGAGTTTTATACATGAAACAACAATTAGCAGTGAACTGTGTCTGTGCACTTTTCATAATTTCAGTAAACGACGTCACTTCAGATGACTAAAGAAATTTCTGCCACGTATGTGTGTGCCCGTAGATCTCGTTGATGCCAACGCAACGTTCTATTTTTAGAGATTTGTTTCTGATTTGCCATTTACCTGATAATTTTCTTTAAATCTCTTCTTTCTTCACATAGTGCTATTTTTTTTTATTACATATTCTGACATGTACGATTACTTTACATAAAGTACGTAATTGAAGCTTTTTTTCTTTACATTATTATTTTTTCCTTGGTTGCTCCCTCTCGTATCAAAAGTTGGCATTCATTCATAATTTGCAGTTATTTAACAGTCAAATTATAAGTGCACAGGAATTTCGGTAGGCTTATTGTTCAACGCAGAAACGTACAAATTCGGAAAAGTTAAATACTTTTTTGAAGTCTTAATTTCATGCTACGTGTGCGATAAAGTATTTTGGTGACACCTGCAAAGTTTGTTAAGGTTTGTTAGGTGAGTAATTCGCTAATTCCAAAACTTTTTAGCGAAAGTTAAGCCTAAATTTTCTCCGTTATGTGCTGTTACGTATTCGCATTAGAAGCACATTGTTGTAATAGTGGAGGTGCATATACAGTAGGACAAATGCGTTCGCTTGTGACGAACTTTTGTACTACAGATTGCACAAAATGGATTATTTATTTAATAATAATAATAATAATAAAACTCTGTAAATGAATTTTTTAAACTCTAACGAAGCACAGACGAATATGCGTAATATAAAGGCTATTGTAAAATAATATAACAAATTATATTTCTAAAAAAAATGTTTTCACGGGTCTTCCTACTATTATTTTTTTTCGATTATTTCTTGGAACAGTTCTCATGCTAAAGGAAATGTTCTCCAAACAAAAATACAGAACCATTAATCATTTTATGGAATCAGTTTGATTAGTGGATCATAAAACTGTGAATCATAAAATGGGGGATCATGGCCGAATACATTTTTATTATAATTTGTCGACCCCTGATATATGTATATCTATACACCAGTATGAAAAATATTGTGTAGATATTAATTGCTTCAGGTTCCGTTTGTTTTGAACTATAATGAACTGTCAGTAACAGTGTGTATGTGAAAGTTTATTTACTAATGTCATATGTAATGAGTATGTAGAGTATTTATCTGATATATATATAGGATGGAATCCCAGTAGTGCTACTTAGAATGTGTCAAACACCTAACCAATTGGTTAGCTGCCTTTGATCAACTTTATTCTAATGATGGAAGTGACATTAGTATGTGAGAGCTTGAAGCTTAAGGCTCATAAAGCAGTGCTGTTAGCAAGTAGCCGTTATTTATTTATAGTTTATTCGTTGAAAGTCATAATCGTTCTGTAATATTATTTAATGATGTGTCCTATTTAATTCAGAAATGGCTGTGGACTTCATGTACAGTGATATTTCACATGATCATTTTTTTCCCTTCTGGCTCCAGAAGGGTGGAAGCTCTGACAAAAGTCATATCTGAACATTTGAGTATTAGTATTATAAACCAGAATATGTCCAAAAGGAATTCAGATACTCAAGTTTTGTCCACTGGTGTTGGGCAACAAGAGTGCAGTGAGGAATCATAAATGTTACGCAGAAGAAAGAGTAAAAATTTCAAGAAATCTTCTAGTAATTCTAACTGTGGTGTCACTGGTGATCAAATTCAGCTAAAACCACAGATTAGGACTCAGCAGAAGTACTTGAGGATTTTGGTAAGGAGTATTTTGAGACCTAATAAAGCGTAGCACAGGTCGACCTCAAATGAGTGAAGATATTTCTTTGGAAGTAAGATTGGCTATTACAGAAGGTAATTTATAACTTAACTCTAGTCACTAGTACAAAAGTTTGCTACTCCTATAAATACTGAAATAGCTGTCTCCTAGATTTTTTTTCCCGTTTCATCCTTTTCTGCACCGCCTGAGTCATTAGAATCAAACCTCTCTTCTCAGGGAGACAAGATTCTGACTTTGGTCCTTCACATCAAGACAGTAGTTTCAAATAATATATGAGGATTCGTTAGATTTATATGTAATTACAGTTACGAATAATTATTGGTTGTCAAGCAACATTTTCTCAGTTGGAAATACATTCCAAGGTCATTAACATTTTGAAGCAATCATAAGGAGGAAGTTACTGCAGCAGCATCACCCACAGATCTTGGTCTCTCTCTCCTTTAGAGATATTGAAGAGGTAGATTGTACCAACCATGTCCATTCATTCCTGATGGTGCTGATTCAACAAATTTAATTTAAATATAGTGTCTTCAACAGACAATGCATCATTGGTTTCCGGCCATTCTTTATCTAGAATTTATAGCTTAGAAAGAAACATAGACGTGGTAACAGAAGAGAGAAATGCATGAGATCTCAGTTGTTTAGAGTGCATGCTAAGATTAAGAAGCTTGATATATAGGATTAACTAATGCTATATATATTAGATTACATGTGAGAGATAATCAGGTGAATGAAAGGGGGAAAGAGAGAGAGTCTGGAAGAGGTAGATCGTCAACGGTATATGAAAATGAAAGTTTAGCTGAGGAGCAAGGTTTGGTGACTAAGACGGAAATCAATAAGGAGAGAGAGGGAGGTTCTTGAAAAGAGCTAAGAGAATATGGAAAAGTGTGGACGGATCAATAAGGGGTCAATATTATATGAGGATTCTCCCACTGATGACTAAATCGTGTTTTTCTGGAGAAAAATCAAGCATATTAGTGTTATTAGCAAACAAGTTGGAAAAAATGACTGAATTGATACTGTTTGTGGGTACAAATGATCTGAAGGGAGGGATAAATGGAAAGAGGATATGAAATTATTATTGAAAGAAGATATAGAGAAAGTGAAGATTATAAGTGATTGCCGCGTTTTCATAGGAATGAATTGAATAGAAGAGCAATAATGGCAAAAAAATTCATAGGTTGTGTAAGAACAATTCATTGATGAATAGAATGAATTTTAGGGGTGGTGGTGGAATGAATTATATTTGAGGAACGATGTTCATCCAAGTAAGGGTCAACAGAGTCGTTTGTTTTGAGTTGCTTGCTAGGGGTGCAAGGGTAGATTTAGATTACATACATCAGCAAATTAGCTGTATGAGTAGGGGCAAATTAATTATTATGGGTGAGTTTTATTACGAGGATACAGATTGGAATGAGGAGATGTCACGCTTGGAAGGCACGTACAATTTATACAATCAGAGAGCAATAATAATTCCCACCTCTCGACAATTATGTAGTCGCAGGGGGGGTGGCAAGGAAGAGTGATATGATAGAAACATGATAGAGTGGAAGTGGGAGGAATGTTTCATTATATGTCAGGTGGGGATAGAACAAGAGATCATCATTGCAAGTCGAATAAAGCTTCAGTGAGCAAGGACGTGAGGTTTAGATTTTTACTACCAGGGTGGTGAATGAGTGGAATGGATTGCCTGCTGTGGTTGCTAGTTCTTCTTCAGTGAATCAGTTTAAGGAGAGGTACTGTGTGAATAATGGTTAGCTTCTGCCTCCCATTAGCACACAAAACATGGTGAAATTCGGATTGAACTGTGGATGGTATGATAGGTATATTGTGTTCTATGCTGTAGGCCCAGCGATGAGTCTTTGAACTGCATGGAGATACAGTTAACAATGATAATAAACACTATTCTGATGTTGCGTTTCGAATCAATTCCATGGATTATACTTCGTGATATTGCTCACTGGAACAATTAAGCAGACAGTGACCATAAACTTGCGTCAGTGTGCAGACAGGTAAACTTCTATACCGTATGAAGTATCCCCAAAATAATTCCCTTTTTCACTTGTGCTTATCGCTATCTTTCATCCACATGTTAAAATGACATAGAAAAAAATGGACTTAGTAAATAAATAGTAAAACTGTTGTAAGTACTTAAACCACGTGACGTTCAGTAAAATGTTAATTTTAATCTTGTTTTTAAAAGATTTAATCAGCATACGTGCCCATTACGGCTTCGAGATCTATGAGGACTGCTGCGACTAAACCAATATGTTGTTATTAGTTATAATGTTTTTTTTTTTATCTGTAAACTGCATCTAGTCCGGGAGGTGTGTATGAAGGGGGGGGGGGGGAATCCTTCTTCCTTTGTGTGACACCGGTTGACACTTTTTAGTTGAAAAGCTCTCAAAGTTTTTTTTTTTTTTTGCAATCCACAGGATATTCCAGCTCAGATTTTAGGTTTCTCCATTCAAGTAGTTTCATCGAAACTGAGTCTCCAGTTAAGTAGGCTGTTTTAGTGAATGAAAGGTCTGATGAAACGTATTTATCTGAGTGTCATAATAAAAAATTTCGCATAAGTAAGGCGACTTCAAGGTATCTAAACGTGAGACCTTTCTGTTCAGAAAAGATTACCGAAAAGAATTAAAACACTTTTCCAGGCGCTGTTTTTGCTATTTACCAGCATTATATTCTCTCTTCGATGGATTACCATTACCTTCATAACCAAAATTATTGTGAACTGAAATTCATTTCTGGAAATTTTCAAATATCCAAAGCATTAAATATGATATCATTAATTTCCAATTCAACTTCAAGTTCAGTTACTCTGAAGCAAAGTTTTAATGCAGAAAAAACAACTAGTCTTATTTCTATGGGTTGATTAAAATTAATTCAATAAATTTAGTTCTTTACATAAATATGTATTCACCCGTGCTTATCAGGTCTTGTTCCCTAGATGATTTACGGATTATGTTAGACATTGTTTAGGCACTGAGGCTAAGATTATCTTTTGATATCGCTGGGATTTACGAATATGGAAATGATATCAGTGAAGGAAAAAATTCATAGCATTGAGAACGCAATCAAAAGATTAAATTAAAGGCAAGGTATTTACAGGTTTTCTCCAGTACGTAACTCTTAAAATAGTTAACAGCGAATCTATTATTCAACATGTTTGAAGCTGAACGGAGGCCTTTCAATGCTAGACGAGTTAATGAAAAAAAAAAAAAACGTAAGAAAACAATTTTAAAAAATTGTTTTCTTACGCTTTTTTTTTTTTTTCCGTTCCTGTCCCAGAGTGAAGCGAAGAAAGTCTGCATTCATTTTGCTGGGAGAACGATGCAAATTATAAAGAGTGTATCTTACTACTTCTCTCTAATTAAGCCTTAAACAGGAAGGTACCCAGAACTCCCCCCCCTCCGCCACACATGGGGGTGGCTTTCACAAGGAAATGACATCTGGCGAATGCTCCGGAAGAGGGACGTAGTTAATCTCAATTTCTCATTAATGAGGCTAAAAGAATCAACCTTCGACCCATCTGGTGGCCATTTCGGTAAGCACGGATTTCGAAGAAATAATCGAACATGGCTGACAAGCAAAAATACTCATTTTTATAATTGCCTTTAAATACATGGATAAAGTTAATTAAGAGTGACATACATTCTCTTATTCGATTTGCTTTGCTAATCATCTTGTTTATAATGATAATGTAGATAATAAACTAGCGAACTCCAATGATGCATTTGTAGCGCCTGTGGCTCAACAATAATTCAGGAGCCTGTTAAACAAGATAGTGATGTTACCCGAGATGAAAACAGTCTTCTACGTAGCTTAAACATAAATAAAATAAATAATAAACATTACAATCGCACTACGCTTTAAAAGGTATCACTTTCATTATACCTTTTAATATGCAACGTTTACATTTAAAATGGAAAAGTGCACTCCGAATGAACTCTTCGTTGCTTCTGGTCTCTCGAGGGTTATGTATGTTTGGAAGTGGTCTGTTAGGGAGAAGTGACGGAATCACCGAAGAAAGAGCACAACAATAGATGGACGTCACTTTCTTATTACTCCAGTGACGGATGCTTTACGTGTCGACATATCTACGGAGAAGAGAAAAAAAAGTGAAATGATGATGGTAGTTCTTTAAGAAGCGTGTGGATGATGGATATGGTCGCAAGGGTCTATAAACGGTGACATGCAGACAAAGACTTGATTTTCAGTAAATGGAGTTGCACTATCAGACAAGCTAGTCTCATTTGTAGAAAACGGTAATGCAATAGTGAATTCTTAGATTATGGCTTCCATCATTCACTATTTGTGCATATTTTCCAGTTCAAGTGCTCGATTCAGAGAGCTCCGCTTTAATGGCTACATTAGCTTTAGGATTTTTTTATATGTTTTTAAGAAAGCTAGAGGGAAAATAATTAAAAGAAAGAAAAATGAACAAAAGCGGACAGCTATATGACGGTTGATCAAATAACTAGATTTTGATAGCTGTAAATTCTTTTGAACCTTCTTCACAGTTCAGAAAATTCAGTCGTGAATTTTAACTCTTCTGGTTTGAAAGGTTGAACACTTTCAATATTTTGTGTCTAGTTGACACAAAAAACGTAAAAAGAATGCTTAAAGTGCATAAAATTTTACCTTGAATTGAACTATAAGCCGCACCAACGTTTTAAGTTACACCACGTGCCATTCTTTATGATATTACGCTTTTCCACTTTGTCTTACTTTGATCAACTTCGAAAACTAAGCAACGATTTCTGTAATTAATTAGCGTGTATTTTTAATGTATAGACGAGTTATAGAAGTGGTCAGTCAACCCTCCTGTTCTACCTACTGTGAATTTCAAAAAAAAAAAAAAAAAAAAAAAAAAACTGGAAAATCACATTATTTATTAAGAGGTTGATAAGGAAATAAAGCCTGCAAACCGGATACATCCTTAGTCTTGATTTGTATTTTTTTGGAATAACGATTATGATCATGAACTGGAGAATGTTCGCCGGAGAATGTTTGTTTTTTTGTGAGAAGAACACGGCGCGGCTAACCTACCTCCGAATCAAAGGTCATGTTAGTCTCCCGTTGTCCCACCGAAGGTACCGTACATCTCTGTGACAAACTCAATTTGAAATACGGACAACTAAGCAATGAACATTAATCTGCAGCTCTTGAAGCTTCGGTATGCATTTCTTTGGAATAAAAGGCCTTTATCTTAAGTCGCCTAGACGTCGGCAATGCCGTGTTTCCCATTTGTAAAAGACTTGACACACGAAAGGTACTTTAGAAATTATGGCAGACTTCTTCAAAAATTCTTCTTCATCCTGAGATGATGGAATTATGTTTATTTGGCAAATCGATAGCAGAAGACTTCAAAATTTGATCAGACTTTCTGCTCTCCAATGCACTCTCACTCCGTTATCAGAGCAAACAGGAAGTCGTATCACGTTTCTTTCACATGCAAGTGGAAAGCGAATGCGATTAAGAATGTTTCCCGGTTTGGATGATTTGCTGCATGTCTTCTGGATTGTGAGACAACGAAGGAACAAATAGATCGATAGTAACTTGTGTTCCTGTTCGTGTCGAGACTGTTTGTACACAACCCTAAAGACAGTAGCACTTCACAGGTGTGACTGTTTTGCATTCGTCATCAGCTACAGTAATTTCGTGTAAAAGTTGCGCTAATGCATTGAACCTCCCCGATTCACAACGGAGCACATTAGAGTGACGCATGTCGTCTGGCGGGCGCAAAGATCTGCGCTTTCTTTTTGTCTTACTCCGCCAAGGTTAAAGAGTCATTCGGAGAGCACACTCATGTTGCGACGGTCATATATCAGAGGATGCCACCGTTACGTATCGTCCCTGGTCTCTACTCGAACCTTCTGGTTGATTTTAAGATTTGATTATTTGATGTATTTGATTGCAACAGTTTAAACTCACCAATCTCTTTACTGTCAATCAATTGCAAGGTACTAGCAGCTCATAAGAGCATATCTTAAGGACAAAGGCAAACGGATGGAGGAGAAATGACTCATCTTCTGTAAATATTGATTACATTACCTAAACCTTTTCATATTCCAATGTATTTCATCATATCAAAATCGTACGGCCAAAACAAAAGTAAAATGCAAAACAGTGTTCATAACAAATCCTTTATGTCCCTTGCATGTCGTGTGACACAATTTGCTGAATCTTAGCTCATGTGCGAGTTTGAGAAACATAAAATTGTATCACAGTAGTTATTTCGTGCAGTTTTTTTTATACATATTAAAATTGCTGAGAAAAATTGCTGACAAAAACCAGATCCACACTTAGTGATGAAAGTGATCTTTGACAGCGTTTTGGTATTTTTTAAAGAATTTTGCATGCGTTTGTGTGTTTTTTAAATATATTTTTAAAATTATTAAATACGCTCTTATTTTTCTTAATGAAATATGATCACTTTTGGCTATTAACTGTTTGTTCAGTAACTATTGCCAAACTCATGTTTTTAAAATACATATCTGCGAATCAAAGCAATTAACATATTGACTATATAGCCGTAAACAGAATAAATGAGTCTTAAAAAAGTGACCTAAAAGCATTAATTTAAATTAATTAAATTAAATTTTAATCATGTAATTATAATAAATGCAATTCTATTTTGTTTACTTAACAAAAAGGACAACATGGATTGCTTTATTTTATTTTATTTTTTAAATTTAATGAAACCTAAAGAGTAAATGCATTTTTTAGACCTAAAACCATATAAAATAGACTGTAAGGAATGTATGAATTTATTCCGCTTGCTATTGTGTTATTTATTTCCCTGAGGATGTGCGAGTACGAAATCCCCCCCTCACCCCCCTCACACACAAAGCAGCAAGTTATGTAGTGATACGTTAACATGATTGGAGAGAGTGAAAATAACGTATTCGGTTTCAGCCCGGTGGGCACACGGGATGTCCAACTCTCCAGCGTGACGAGACGTCCGGAACACTAGTAAAAAAAGTAAACACACTCACATAACCGAAAAGACAGAAAAGCCTCACGGCAAGATAGCAGAATGACGTCATTCATGCATAACCGATATGAGAACGGTAGCCTGAGGTGACGGCAGCATTGTCGAAGCATTAGGGTGACAATAACGTTCTCCGTATTCCTGTGCATACAAAGGAATTGACAAGCAGGTTCCGAGGCGTTTTAAGGCCCTCGATAATCAAACAGCTGACCTTCGCTAGGGGCTCGAATGCGTCAGTCATTCTTCCAGTGTTAAAACAAACCAGAAGGAGACGATCGGGGGATTAGAATAAGCTTAACTTCTCTTGTAATGCGCACAAAGTTTGACTTCCTGACATTCTCGCTGCTCAAGCACAGACACAGCATGAACTTTCTGACAGTTTATATTTTTGTTTTAACTTTCAAAAAATATGAAAAATGAAAGTATTAAATGAAGCCTTGTATTTTGTTTTTCAGTAACAAGTTTTGCAGGAAGCGATTTTGATTAAAATCAAAACAACAACAAAACTGTGTTTGTTCCTGACATCGCGTGTTATAAAATCCATGACGCAAGATTAAAGTTTCTGAAAGTGACTTTGCATTAAAAATGAAGCAACGGAAGGGAATTTCAGTGGCGGCATCTGTTGCGAGAAAAGACAACGAATAATTGAGCTAATGCAGTGTTGTATGTTGCTTCTAAACTTATTTTGGCACGCGATGAAATAATCAACCGGAATTATTGATGGCTTTAAATTGTTACAGCCCAATTCCTCGTACTAATTCTGCGACCCGAGCAAAACAACAATCCTTATGTGCGCATCACACGTCACGCACCCGTACGTTGAACTACGAGAGGACGAACATTTTCCAATACTGTATTGCAGTGTCAAGAGCGTATTTGAATCGCTTGCATTCTTCCACGCTTGATTGTACCAAAAGGGCTATTTTTTATTTATTTATTTATTATATATATAATTTTTGTTGTAGTGGTGGTAAATTGATGAAAAGGCATGGTTTCTTCTGCCCCCCAAAAAATTAAAAAAAAAAGTTTGTATAAATCTAGAACATATATGATATGTAAACATTGAACTGTCGTTCATAAAATACTGAACAGTAAATGCTGAGAATTAGAATATCACTGCATCTGGAATGGATTAACTCTTCATGTGATAGGAAATGTATTATGAAATGCGGTCTTACGATTTTCACCAATAACAGTACACTCCAGAAAGGAATAATGAATTTGCACTGGAGCAACAGAATCGGTGCAGGCCCTTCTTGATCGTATACTTGAAATCATTCTCACAGGATCATATTTCTGGCTGTGTAAATATCTTATGCCTGATGAAAACTATTACTATAATTACATGTTTCGTCCTCTTTGGTGTAAGTGCAAGAGAAATGGTTAAAAATTTCGGTTGATTTAATGTAATTATTTATTGTGAATATTATAATGCAAATATAGTACGGTTTAAATAACATGGGGGGAAAAAACCTTTCTTTTCGATTTTCCTTAATAGTTACAATTTTATCATGTCGTAATTATTACCAGAAGTAGTTTTTTTTTAATTTTTTTATTTGATTATTATTATATGGGCGGCATCTTTCAAAGCTGCATTCGCTGTTGATGATACGAGACCATGAACGTGTTCTATTGGCTGTTAGGCTTTGTCCACAATCATATTCCTTTATAATTTTAGATAAATTTTAGTGCATTTAAGGATGATTTCACTGCCCCCACGTCATAACTGTATTTTACCACAACGCACAAACATTCAAGTATTACAATGTACGGATAGAGTAAGCAAAGCAGGACTGAGGAAGGCACGCATGTGCACTGCGTGGACCGCTGCTTTGTGGAAGACTGCTGTTAGGTGGCGTGAGAGTAACATCGGTTAATTCGGAAGCTTCCACTTTTTTTCCATAGTCTTTCCAGGATGTTTTGCACTATCTGGTGCAAGAGAAATGGTTAAATTTTTCTGTTAGTTTAGTAGGTAATTATTGATACAACGTAATATAGTAGAGTATAAATAGCATGCGAAAATAGAAAACATCTTTAATTTGGGCCGTCCGACCTTCCATAATAGTCACAAGTGTTATATGAGCAGCATCCTTCACAGTTGATCGATGCGAGACCATGATCGTGTCCTATTGGCTATTAGGCTTCGTCCACATTCATATTCCTTTATAATTTCAGCTCTAGATCAATATTTGCTCATTTTCCATCCCCTCCCGTCATAACTGTACTCTACCACATCGTACGCAAACGCTAAAAAGTATTAAAGTATACGGATACAAGTACACAGTACGTCCGTCTTCAACACTAAGCAAAGCTAGACTGAGGAGACGCACGCATGGGCACTGCGAGGGATCTGTTTCGCCAACGACTGCTGTTAGGTGGCGTGCGAGTAATATCCGTGTAACTCGGAAGCCTCTTAATATTTTCCATTGCCCGTTCTGGATGTTTTATTGGAAGCTGAAGAGAAATGATTAAATTTTTCCGTTAGTTTAATAAGTAATTATTAATACTAAAAGGTATTAAAATGTACGAATACAAAAGATACACAGCTTGTCCATGTTCAAAACTAAGCAAAGCGAGACTGAGGAGACGCACGCATGTGCACTGCGTGGTATCTCTGCTTTGCGGAAGACTGCTGTTAGGTGGCGTGCGAATAACATCGGTGTTTCTCAGGCACCTTGAATATTGAATATTTTCTCATTGCTCCTTCAGGATTATTTGCGTTAGTCGGGCTCTGTGTGTATAGAATAAAACAATTTACAAATAAATTATACGACGTGCGTAAAAGGGGGGGGGTTGCAAACGTTGCCGTTTCTTATGAATGCGTTCCTATGGACAGTTTTTTTTTTCTTTTGATACTCACTGAAATAATTATAGCACTACTCTTTAAAAGTGGAATATTTAATGCAAAAATGTTAATAGAGCTGGGCGTTTAAAAATCAAAAAAAGAATAAAGAAAAGAAAATTGGGTTAAAGTTCATTTTTTAAAAACCTGGGCATTCGAGAAATTCATTGAACATGTCGGAGAAGTAGAGTGGATCTTGCTGCTCAGCTACTAAATGCGAAACGTTTGGTTTCCATAAAAACGTGACGTCACATCTGCCTCTGTTATAACGCTGTCTTAGGCTAAATCGCAACCGAATGGATAGATGATTTCGATGAAACTTAATACTGAAAACTCGAAGAAAAATTGCTTATATATATATATATATATTCATTTTTCTAAATTAACTGACTTAAACCCGAGAATTATAACACAATGACATTTATTTGAAAAAACGCAACATGTTTCGTCAAGAATGACTTCTTCAGGCGATAATAACATCTTGTTGGATCTCTCTCAATTTCCGAATAACTATCTGAATCTAACAGTGCTAAGATTTTTTCTCGGTCTCGAGAAAAAATCTTAGCACTGTTAGATTCAGATAGTTATTCTCTCGAGAAAAAATCTTGTTGGATCTCCGAGAAAAAAATTTCTCGGAGATCCAACAAGAGAAATACACAATAGAACCAATAATCTCCTACAAAAGACCACAGAAATTCCACGGAATACACGGCTCTCCATCCGCTCTTTACACCCCCTCATTCCAAGGTTATATGGACTCCCGAAGATACACAAAGAAAACTATCCACTGAGACCTATAGTAGACAGCACTGACTCACCCACATACAGGTTATCCAAATATTTGGCGTCATCGTTAAAAGCTTATGCGGGAAAATCTTCTTCTTATATTAAAAACTCAACAGATTTTGTCTCTAAAATAAAGGACCTAAAACTAAAATCTTCTGATATCATGGTGAGTTTTGACGTGGTAGCACTCTTTACCAACGTTCCGACACAGGACGTTCTCCATATTTTAAAAAACAAGATTTCAAATAAAATGTTCTCTCTGTTATCTTACTGTGTAAACTCTGGCTATTTTGAATTCGAAGGTAAACTATACAAACAGGTCAAAGGATTAGCTATGGGAAGCCCTCTCTCTCCTGTGTTAGCCAACATTTTTTTCGAGGACTTTGAAGAAAAGGCGATCTCCTCTTTTACTTTAAAACCAAAAATTTGGCTTCGATATGTGGACGATATATTCCTCATATGGGAGCATGGTACTGAGAATCTTCACAAGTTTCTCGACCACTTAAACAATCGCCATCAAGATATAAAATTGACTATGGAGATTGAAGAAAATAGTTCCATCTGCTTCCTAGATGTTAAACTCACCAAGACGCCTGAATCAATTAAAGTCTCTATTTTTAGAAAGCCAACACACACAGATATTTGCATGCGTCCTCCCATCACCATCCAGCGCAAAAGTTGGGTATTATATCAACTCTAGCGAATCGTGCAAGATCTGTACTGTCAGATGAAGAAGAACTGAAAAAGGAACTACAACATCTTAAATGGACCTTTAAAAACAATGGCTACTCTCTAAAAAGTATTAACAACCAATTATCCAGTCAACGTAACAACGTAGAGACACAGGACGACTCCAAAGGTCATATCGTCTTGCCATATATCAGCACACTATCCAAAAAGCTGAGCAGAATTTTAAAGAAGTTTAACATAAAAACGTGCTTCTCGACTCTGCCAAAAATAATATCATGCTTCAACAACTATAAACAACCTCACAACCTTCTACAATTCCTAGGTGTATACAAGGTCACTTGTGAATGCGGAAAGCCTTACTATGGGCAGACAAAGAAATCTATCTTACTACGTCTCGAAGAGCATCAGAGAGACATTGCTTATAAGAGAACCAGAGCAACTGCTCTGTCGGGCCATGTCCTGCTTTCAATAAACACGAACAACGAAGGCCACCAACATGAAATAAATTGGACGTTGACTTCAAACCTACACATCAGCCATGATGAAATAGAGCGCCGCATTGTCGAGTCAAGGGAAATCACCTTAGACCCTTTTCATTTGAATAATAATCTTAGCTATAATTTGGCAGACTCTTTCAACTCTACTATTAGATACTGGAGATCGCGTGATTCCACACACGCACAGGTGTACAACAATAGAACTTTAACTCGGACTGTAGTTCAAGCTCATAATAACTGTAATTTATAGTCGAATATTATGGCTTTATAATTGTATAGCGTTAGAGTGTGTCAATGTTAATTTAAGTGTCTTTTATTATCTTTCTATGTTATTATCGCCTGAAGAAGTCATTCTTGACGAAACATGTTGCGTTTTTTCAAATATATATATATATATATATCTTGAATATCCGCAGACACCTGCTATGTTACGAGGACGTACACTTTCTGATGTACAGTATTATACACATAGAAGGATTTTATTTTATTGAAATGGTAAATCATAAAACCAAGTAAAATGTGAAAAAGAAATGACCACTTATATAACAGCTAGAACTTTTGTGTACGTGCATTAAGCGTTTCAATATCAAGTAAAGACCTGCAAAGCAAATATAATTCGTGCTCCACTTCATGTTGGTACATTCATTTCGTGCAACACCAGAGCTGTTTAAGTTACACGAAGACTAGTCACCTAGGACCATCTTGACACTCATGGCTTGTTAAAAAAAGATTGAACTACAAAGCTTGAGCTATGGATCGATATATACATTCCTGCTTGGGATGGGGTAATGGTTGACGTAATGTCTGCAGGTTGCCAGTGATTGTTTGCTGAAGGAACCACTTCCGAGTTTAAAAACAAATGATCATTCCAAGAAACTTTGCGTATTCTGATATTCCTTGTCAAAGAATGTTTACGAGAATCTCACTTTTTTGAACTCCTGTGGAGTGAATTTTTTTTTCACATTTTGCTTCGTACATCTACTGCCTCCACTGTTCTTCCAATTCTGAAAATCTTTCTGACTTCCTAATCTTTAAAGCTGGATTTCATTTAGTCAGAAGTTCCAAACAGCGAAGTCATCTTTCTTGGTAATTTCAATGTCGACAGTTCCAATTGATTCCCTTTTTTGACTTTCACTGATCAAGCTGGAAGAGAGGCAGAGGTTTTTCTTCTGCAGCTTCTCCCACTTAAGTGGGGTCACTGTTGATGATGTGTCTCCTCCACATCCTCCTGTCTTGGGCTGTCACCACATCCAAGTTCTTCATCCTCAAGTCCTCTTCTACCAGCCCCCTCCATCTCTTCTTTGGCCGCCCACGCTTCCTCCTTCCTTGCACATCCATCTGCATGATCCTTCTTCCCACATATTCGTCCTCCCTCCTTATCACATGACCAACCCATCTCAACCTTGCCTCCTGTATCTTCGCTCCTAAGTTCATAACTTTCACTGTTTCCCTCACATAGTCATTTCTCAGACGATCCTTTCTGATCACACCGCACATCCACCTAAGCATGCTCATCTCTGCTACTTCCATTCTGCTGATGTTATTTTTCCTCAGGGCCACAGTTTCCATAGCATACGTCATAGCTGACCTCACTACTGTCCTATAGATTTTGCCTTTCAGATTGATCGTCACCCTCTTATCGCATAACACTCCAGCCATCTCCCTTCAGTTCCTCCAACCCGCTTGTATCCTGCATCCTACTTCCTTCTCAGCTCCTCCGTCTTCTTCCACTGTTGAACCTAAGTATCTAAAGTCCCTCACCTTCCTGATGACATTTCCTTCCAGCTCCAGATCTGTCTCCTGGCCGCCGCCCACTGTGCAACACATATACTCTGTCTTACTGCTGCTCAGTCTCATACCTCTCTCTTCCAGTACTTTTCTCCATCTTTCCAGTTTAGTTCCCGCTTCTTCTCTTGAGGCAGAGGTTTTTCTCTCTACCAGAATTCTCGAAAATCTACGTGACTTACAACACTCTGGATCTCTTCTTAACTAGTTCGCCTTCCTCGTACTACTCTGTTCAAGTGACTGCTTTTCTTGGTAATTCAGATCACATTCTCTTCCAGATTTCATCTCTAGTGGACTGTCCTTACTTCAGCTAATCACAGCCTCTGCCATTACAACAATGCCAAGCGGGAGGACTTGAGTGACTTTTACTCCTCTCTTCGTCCATGGTCATGAAAGATATTGTTTTCATGACCATTTTTCAAGCCTCTCATCAAGTGCAAGATCAGCATTCAGCTTAATTCAGGCCTGAAATGCTTACAAGAATTCCTGTTTGGTGTCTCGAGCAAGGTTTTCAGATTATCTATCCCTAAGCCCATCCAAGTAACTAATGAAAATAATTACCTTTGGTGGTACTATTATGATGTGTATCATTTTATATTATTTAAATCCGTTCAGTATATAAATTTGATTAAAATGCAATAACCTTTCAAAAGATATTAACTATGAGTTCAGTGGGTATACTTCAATTTAACATTGGTGAGCGTTTCATGGTGCCCCTTCTCCTTTCTCTCATAGGCCGAACGCTATTCTTTTGTTAAGTGTGTTCCTCAGAGTTTAAATCACGTCATGTGTTCTATCATATTTAGTCCTCACTAAGGTGCACATTGAATCTAAAACTAAATTGTCTTGTAGTGAAATAGATTCACAAAAATCTATGTATTATCATACCATCAGTTCTGTTGCAGTTAACCGAGTTTGGTAGAACTTGTGCAGCTTTCTTGAGATCTCTCCGGTATAAACTGGATTGTAACGTATTGGCTTTCTTCTATCTGATGAAAAGGTCTTCCTCCAAGGTGTACAAATACCTTATAAGACAGATTGGAAAGGTATATATCCTTTGTTATATTCCCAAAAGTTCCGGACTATTTTTATTGTGGATATTCTTACTTTTGACGTAAATTTCCCCTCTTTAATATATCAGTCGGATATTATTTTAACTTCCTTTCCACTTTTCGAGTTTCTAATGCTTCTTTTTGCCGACATTGCGATCCGCTTGTTAATGGTTTTCTTTCACTATCTTTTATCAGTAGTACTTCCCTCTTTTCTTCATTGCATCCGAGAAAGAATTCCCCTCACCCACCAACTACTAGCCGTAAATGTTTAGCTTAAATGTTCTGACATTCATCCTCGTTATTCTTTCCATAGTCTCCCGTGATTTTTGTTTAGGTAGTTTCACACGAAAACAATCCCACAAATTTCATTTCTATTCTCTTCGGCATTACTGATTGGCTTGTCAAAAAAGTTACAATATAATTTCATCTTTCGCTGAGCCATTTCTTTACTCTGCATCCAATATTCTCAGCTCAAAGTAGCTTATTAAAATATTTTAAATGCAATTATGCACACCAATTGCAACACAAACTGGAATGAAATCAGACACGTACGCAACATATGCAAAGCAGTTACAAATGAAAAAGTATTTAAAGTTAAAATATGTTTTTAATAAAGGATTATCAAAGTAACAGTCTTCGGTGTTGTTTCTGGACAAAAAATTATATCAGGCTATGATAGAAGTTAAAGAGCCGATCTTGTATCATTTTCAGACCCGGGACATTTTGGAAATAGAGAAGCGAGATCGCATGAGTACGAAAGTGAACGTGGATTTAAATAACACACGTTTCTTTTGTTTATAATTAGAACGTTGTGTAAATAATTATGTATTTTATTCCCCATAACACACTATGAGAAAGCCTTAAAGAAGCAATTTTTGTGAGTAAAACACAATAAAAAAATATTTATACAAAATCACATTGATCTTCACCATTTTGGCCATCACTGCTGGCTGCACATTTTCATAATTTTTCACACCACTTAAAATGGAATCCTAGCTAAACAGAAGTGGGGAAGGATTAATTACAACTTCCCTATATTTATTAATCTTTCTATTGCTAAACACAGGATAGTTTTGGTTTTCAAATGTGCATGTTAGTGTTAAGTTTTTGTTTTTCTTCTTATAATTCTTAAACTTTTTTTTTATTTATTTAGCAACCAAAAACGTTATGTTTCATATGATTATCAACTATTCTAATATTCAAAGGAGAGCCAGAGTCTTTCTTTCAAATGTGAAAGAAAGACTGGCGTTTGCTATGAAAGTAAACTTGTTTTCGATAACCTGTTAGAGTACTTCTTTACAAATCATGATTTTACAAATAAAAAAAGAGGCGTTTGGCTCTCTTTGGCCTCATATTACAAACTAATCTATCTCTGTCTCATTTCCAGTCATTTTTCTTTCACAATTTCTTTTTAATTGGATACTAAAAGTTTATTAGACCTGTATTCTTTTTTTCTGGACGGCGTCCAAGTATTCCATTATATGTAATTTAATGTTTCCATTTTAATCTTCGCATTCACTTCTTGTCACATATTTTACGTTGGATTGTGTCCAGGAAACTGCAACAGTCATTTAAAACAAAGAGCTTAAATAATGAAGACGAGAAATATTTAAGCATGGATCGGATGCCTTTCCTTCAGAGCAGAAAAGTTAGGATTGTTGGAGGGGAAGGACAAAGAGAAGCTCACTCTCTTTCTAAATTTCATGAGAATGACGAAGTCTCCGTAAAATCATGGACAGAAATCTTTTGGACATGGCTTCAAAATGGATTAATTATGAACGGACGTGAATAATAGATTTATTCGTTAGCTTTCTTTAAAGGTTTCTTGATGTCATACAAATAAAACTGTTTTACTTTTAAATATTCGCCTCTTCTGTAGCATTTTCTAGAACGTCCACGTTCTTGTTTGATAGTCAGTTTTTGTTTATATTTTATCTTACTCGAGAGCTAAACCGACGGCATACGACATACTGTCGTATGCCGTCGGTTTAGCTCTCGGTGTAAAACTCCAGATGTTCCACCACTCACAAGATTCAAATTCCAGTGAAATTCAGCACCGCTTTGTTTACTTAAAACCCGTTATGTAAGAGGCACATTCTGCTGGTAATTTTTAGAATCCAATTCGTTGCAGTTTCATACACGAAACCGTAGATTTTGCAAATCTTTCTTCCTGGTTTAATTCAACTCAGTGCACAAAAAGGATAGCTTCTAACCGTTCGATAGCCTATAAACATTTCGTGTCCTAAGCATTTCTGTATGTGCTCGCGCGGGCTTGCTCCACACTCACTGGATTACGCTCAGCGTTTTAAATTAAGGCAAAAAAAAGGCAAAAAGATTTGTCTATGTTGCAGTCGTTCTAAAGGTTGAGTTTGTTTGCTGGATCAATCTTAGGATATAAGTATGTAAACATATACTAATAATAGATCCTGGGGTAACGAAATCATCTGTACCTACTTTGTATTTATGATAAAGGTTAAGATTTTGATATAAATGTAGCAATGCTGTGGCATATCAAAGTCAGTTTATATTAATAAAACGTTAAATGATAAAGAAAAACCAGAGAATATTTGTAAATTCCCCCTCTCCCTTAAGAGCTGATATCTAGAATCATGTTGCATAGTTCTCCACTCCTTCAAATCATCGAATGATGCAAACTGGATGTTTACTAAGCAAGGATTTATAAACAGTCACAAAATTCTAGGTACTGAACAATGTGTGTGATTGTGTTTCGAAGGGGTTAGTTTATCTCACGTCATATACCAAAAGTGAGGATGGTCCAACAGTTAATAAGTAATTTTCGTTCTTTCTGATTTAACAATGAAAAATAATTAAATCCATTTGTCGGCCTTTTGAGCAGTGTTAGCAACGTGTGTCCTCTCAACAGGCTACTGGCTCGGATTGGATCCACTGCTGTGCGTTGGATGCTGGTGAATGTCCTTAGGTGTGAAGTGAACTACATCGCTCGTTGCGAGATCACCACCTCCTTAATGTGGCGTGAAAAAATTCCATGTTTAGTCCCTAGAACAAAGCTTCAAGTTTATTTAATTCTTATCTCACTCGCAACATTAATACAAATGCGCTGCAAGCTAACAATATTTCGTGGGTGGGATTAATATTAAAAAAAAGTCCTTCTGAGAAAATTAAAATTCTTCGAGGACAAAAAATTTTAATTACGTTCTTTTCAACGTAAATGTTTAAAACCAAAGAAGTAACAAAAGTTATTGAAATAAGTAAAACGATGCAAAGAATTACGAATTAAAATTTTATTAGCATAGGTAGCCAGGTATCTATAAATGAGCATAAGAAGCCCAAAGTAAGAATTCAGCAAATCTTAGTTTGCTGTAAGTAGCTCTGCAAGGAGAATGGAGAATCAACTGTCATTAAACAAATCAATTAAACTCGTAACAAGTATAATGCTGATTGAAAACGCTGTCAACGTTTGCTACGAATCGATTTATTTCTTCAATTTCTTTCGATGCTTTATTTTTAATTTTTATTCTGTATTTAATTTTCAGCATACCAAAAACAGCAGACACCGCGAGGTGAAACACTCGCGTACATAACCATTAATAACATAATGTTAATTATTTGTAAAAATCTAATTACTTGATCCTATTTGAAACTAAAGTATCAGAAAAAAAAAACAAAAAAAAAAAAACAGGAATACCTGCCCAATACATGCCATAGAAATAAATTAATTCAGAAGCAATTAATGCTAATTCCCAATTAATTTTCTACAGGTGTTCCAGCCCTGCAGGATTTCGACACCAAACCTAACGACGCTGAAGTGAACCCTGGAGAGACGACGACCCTTACATGCAAAATTAGGAACAGGAAAGGCGAATGTGCGTGGCTGAAGGATGGTGTCGTAGTTGGCAAGATTCCAAACAAATATATCTTCCACCGTGAACCTTCTGACGGAGATTGCAGTATTACAATAACCAATACGCGTTTGGAGGACGACGACGGTTTGTGGCAATGTCAAGTGACACAAGCCTCTCTACAGGAACCGACGCTGACGTCACCGGAAGTCAGGATTACCGTTAGAGGTAAACACATTCCCGATATTTAAAAGTGCCAAAGTAGTACAAAAATATTTTTTTATTATGTGATTTTCATTTCTATTGATAATAGTAGCGATGCGTGTGTAACATTGGTGGGTAAATAAATAACTGCAAACATCTGTAAGTTGGGGTTGTTACATACAGATTGTTTTGATGATATGCGTGAGACGTCTGTAAAAACAGTTGTATTTTCCCCTCTAAATTTAAATGTTATTTTTGAGGTTTTCTGTATTCCTAATTGCTATTGCTTAATTGTTTTATTCGAAACACAATCTGGAAGTTGACACTATTTGTCGAAGGTAAATTATTAAAAAAAAAAAAAAAAAAATTAAAGCGCCGCTAAACAAATGAAATGGTGAGCGCTGATAGCATTCTCCTTAACTGTTAATTATTTGCGATTAAGAGACTGTTAAATAGCGCGGCGATTTGAAAAAAAAAAAACATTTTGGTAATAAAATAAATACTAATTAGAATGCACATAATTCAGTTACATTTGTACTGTGTTGTTAAAGAACCTTTCATAGTAGGGTACAGTAAAAATATATATTTAGGAAGAGGAAGGCTAATAATTAGAGCGCGTGCCTAAATATTTTATATTGAGAAGCGGTTCCATGATGGAAAAAAATGAAACTTACCTTGTTTTAGAACATGATAGCGAAGATGCGGGAGCAGTGATAAGGATATAAATTACTAGAAACTTTAGTGGGAAAACAATAGGAAGAAAAGAGAAGCAGAGATGTGCTGAGGAAGGAGGGGATTACTAGATCTAAGCTGAAATCATTAGAGTTGCTCTCCGTAAAGCTATCATACAGTTTAAATGAGAGTCGGGTCTCTATGAGGAAATACGTTCCCATTTAAGGAAACGGATTTTGGTAATCCTCGAACTGAAGCATCCTAAAAGCCAAATCCATTATTATTTTATAGTGCCTTTTGTTCCTTCATCAAAGGAGAGAGGAAGAAAAAGAAACCGGATATAATATTTAAGACAAGCGTTTTTGTTCTTCACGGAATTTCTGCAGTGGTTTTCAAGAGTTGAACTCGAGAGTTAATTTTTTGTGGGCTTTTCTTTCAGTATTTCCTCTGAATACTGAAAATATCCTTTTGCCTTTAAAATGTGCATTTAAAATATTGAAATAACAATTGTTTTGCACAGGTAAATAAAGACATGTTATTACTCTAATTACAGTATTTAATATGTATACTTAGAATTAACTGTAATTTCTTTTATTATTCTATCAATTTATTAACATCTCTCTAAGCATATTTTCCTCAATCTTAAAATACTGTTCTCAAACTGGTGCAGTAATAGGCTACCCTCCTTTATAAATAAATAAACAAAAAAACAAAAAAACCCTGAATAGCATATGCTCGATTAACCTTTGTTCAAAGGTTAATGTTGTCAAAGAACCTTCAAGAATTGCGACTTAAAAATAATCCTTCAAGTGTTATCCCCTGGAAGGACGTTGGCAACCATGTCACGGAATTCTTTCTTTTGCTGCTCTGGAACATTTATGGTAATTCAAGCCAGTCCAGTCCTTAATGTCTTCAAACCACCTGTCCTGGGTCTACTCTCCCTCTTTTCCCGTCTAGTTTTCCATCTAATATTAATTTCTGAATGCCTTCTTGTCTAAAAAGTAATCCACACTACATATAAAAGAGCAATTCTACTCCTTCCTTATTTCCTCTTTTTTGTTCATTTTTTGTGTGCATTTTTATCCGAATTTTTATAATACTCTTTAGCTGTACTGATCATTTCCGTATTTTCTTCTGACTTCTTCAGGCAACTAACATTCTGTTTTCAGTTATTTCCACAAAATGGTTTCACAACAGAACTAGCATGCACAATTCTATTTTCTTTTAAAACTCTGCAACCCAGCAGCACCATTCCTTCATTAAAAACTGTACTACTTATAGAAGTAAACTTATTTGTCCTCTCTTCTTTGGGTTTAAAATATTTTAAGAAGTCCAGTGTAATTAACTTTGTGGTTTTCAGTCCATGCGATTGAGATTACAGAATATCTTTTGTAATAAAAGGACAATATTGAGAAATTTGATAAAATAAAAAAGTCGCATAAAATGCTCAACGAATTCTGTTTAATTTTTAGATCTCGTTATCCGTTCAAAGACCAACCTGTTTCTCCAAATGAAAAACGAATTCATTACGCACTGGATATAGACATGCTATTCAATCACTTTAGTAATGGGCAGCATTAATTTCAATTCAGTTTGGAACTGAGCGTCAACATATTGTAGTTCTTGAACCACTTTTGGGAGCTGCAGTTTATTATTCTTGTGCCACTGTAAAATTGCGTTACGAACCCATCTTCAAATGATGGGAGTCATTAGCATGGTTATCTCTTATCAGCTTTAAAAAATATGAAACTCGCATTTAAAGCAGAGATTCATATAAACAAAGTCCTTGTTTCTGAACGACACTATTATAACACCGAGTTCTTTCCATTCTTACTAATCACTTGCATTAGTTTGCTTGTTTACGGGTATGTCGCTCAGTTCCATTAATGATATTCAAATAATGGCGTGCACAGAGAGGACTCTACACTTCTATTTCTTCTCCTAACATTTCTCAAGTGTTTCTTTTAATTGCATGTCGTTCTTTAAGAAATGAAGAAAGCTACTACTTATGAAATTCAATCTGTGCTGAGTTTCACTGTTGTATTAGGATATATCTTACGCCGTAATACATTCCGTAGTCTGTAATTTTACCGACACTTTTCAATATCGCAGTAGTGCGGCTAATGGTATGCAGTCCCATGTGGCCCAATTATTTCTTGACTTCGCCAGTTTCCTACTCTCATTTCATTCAGATACCAGGTGTTTAGAACAGATAACTTCTAAAAGAATCCTTAGGGGATTATTACGGCGTGCTATTCAAATATGTTTTGATAAGAGTAGACGGGTTCTATCTTGTGTTGAGAATTCTGTCTAGAATCCCCAACAACTCTATTATTTCTCACTCAGTTCGAGAACCATGTGAATAGACCTAAAATTCCATTCAAGTTGTTGCACACTGTTTATAAACTTTCTGCAGTTTGAATTATTTAAAACAGACATTTCATGTTCTCCGCTCAACAGATTCTTAAATTGTTGCTGAAACGGAATCTCTTTATGTAGTGGAATTAAAGCGCTGTTTCCTTTTTCAAATGTAAAGTAAAACTTCTCACGCTGAAAGCGACCTACACAAACTAAACACGCGTGTTATTGCATTAAACGTGTATTTTATTCTTTGAAATCATCTTTAGCTCTCTCATTCGCAATCGTTTTATAGTGTGTGTCTGAAGCAGTCCCTCCGTTGTGATAACTCTTTCAGAGAAATTATCTATTCAGAATTAGCAAATGTGCTTTTTCGACACAAGCAAACGTGGAACTGGAATTTCCATAGTAGAACCTTCTGGTGAAGTCAAAAATATGACTGGTTTATTTCAGTGAAACAGTGAAGCGTTTCAAACGCCATGAGAAATGGCTCAGTAGATTAAGCAGAAGATGAGAAATCCATTGATTGCAACGCCTTGTGTCCAGTTTTTACAGTAATACTAAATCCTATGGGAGCCAAGAGTCATTCATAATTCTGACAATTAGGTCTTTTACTCGAACTGTCTTATTAAACTGCGTAAAAGCCAGTAAGCAGTTTAGTAAGGTAGTTTTCCAAATGCTAATAAGATAAATAACTATTGAAACTGGATGCACGCTTTTGCGATGCAAATGATATGAAATTAATTAAATTACTACTACCTGATTTTTTTGGGGGAAGGGGAATTATTCATTAATCAGTATTTCTTCATTTAGACCATGCATTTATTATTATAACACCTCTCATTATAGCGGGTTCGATATACTGTATATAATATGAAAATAAAGAAAGAGCAATATTCAATTTTTTTGTCACAAACATCCCCGTTGTTACTATTACAATTAACTGGAATAATCCCTTACCTATTTATTGCTGTTTTTTTAATATGGTTGGAGAAAACAATACTTGATACAAAAGTATCATATGAGTCGTATAATGAGATACGCAATACATTGATTTTTTGTTTCTATCAAAAAAGGGGGTTTGGTGATCTATCATGCAAATCGCATTCTTGGGTATCGGTAAGAAAATATTACGTACTTCAGGACTGCTTTACATGGTGCACTCCAAACAAAAGTGCTTCATTATAATCAATCAATCTAAACTTTCCAACCTTTGATTTCCAAATTGGTGGCCGTTATGATTTATAATCCAATTCAGAGCGTGTGCTTAGGATCTAAATGGCTTTGAAAAATTGTCTGCGCATGTCCGTCTGACAGTCTCTCCCTTGTGTTTTCTAAATGGTGAGGTTGGAATGTATAGATCTCATTTGTGGTACGTGCGATTGTAAAATGATAAATAAATTACGTTTAAAGCCGTGTTGCTTTAATTAAATTCTGTAATATGAATACAGCATCACGGAAACAAAACACAAAATAATAATAATAAAGCTAAAAGTAATAAGCAAATAAAAAACATTTGTTTAGTCCAAACTGTGCATTAAAAAGAACTCCTGAACTGTAGAGGGAACAGTTGAGTAATATCAGCTACGCAGTCTAGTTGTAAGAACGGTGTGATATAAGAACTGTGAAATTGTTATGGGAAAATTGCACATTAAATTAAGCAGTATATTTTATGGCAGAATACTACATGTTCTCAAGTACAATTTACATTTTGATCTCCTTTATTGACCCCTGAGATTAAGGATTAGATAAACAGAAAACCGTAATGTGTGTGTTTGGGAGAGACTTTGTTGTATTCGTTTATCATATTATGTCATTGTCCACAAAAAGTGTGAATGCTAAAAATAGCAGACACGAAAAGACTCAATTAGGGTAGCAACCCATTCAACTCTGGGACACAAATTCCTCCCAAAAGAATTTTTTTCTCTCTCTCCGACTCAGCCAATGACTAATTCACATGACATATCATTTACTCCCGTGATTATTTATGAAAATCGTGTCAAAATGGTGCGTACCCTAGATCGAAACCAAGACCTATTGGTTACATAGGGAAGCGCTATCCACTTCGCGAAACAGGCCAGCAGAAAGCTGAGTTACAGGTATTTTCAGTTGAAGGTGGGATAGCTGGCCTTATATCGAGGCAAAGGAGTTGCCCCTCCCATATCCAGATCAAACCAATCAGGAAAATAAATGCAATTTACACACAAAAAATATAAGCATATGACTAATTACCTTATTCTCAAATCATGGTTACGAAAGCCAAGACTATTTAGCAGTTCGGTCTTCAAGGGCTTATAAGTACCGTGGATTATTAGTAATCTGATTAGTTTGGTTCAGTGGAAATCCATATGACATGGACAGTTGAACCACAATGAGAAGCCTACTTAACAACTGTCAGTACACTATTTTGAAGATTTATTATAAAATTCATTCAGATATTTGTTTTACAAGGATAATGCTGACAGTTGTTTCTGAGATTTTTGGAGCAAATAACCGTATATAATTATCATACTTATTAGAAATATAAGGGACGATATCTGAAAGTTCTGTAAGAAAGAAAACTATTTTGGTGATGGCAAATGTATTGAATGAAAACTTAAATTATGTTTATCGGAAAACGATCTTGGAACGATAGGCTTTGGGAATACCTAAAAAACCCTTTTGATTTGAAATATTTCATGCCACTGTGAGGCTATCTCTTCAGCATAGATGGACATTTAAGATTTTATTAGAAATTGCACCACTGGATGAAATGTTGCAGCCACGAAAATACCCGCACAACAGTTTCTTTACTTTCAAGGCTTGCTTAAAGGAATCAAATGCGTTCTCTGTAAATGGGTGCTTGTCTCGGATTGGATTTGATTCTAGCGGAAGAAAGTCCGATGTGATCGTTGGTATATCTAAAGTGCTCATAAAGAAGTTACGCAAGAGGTCTCTTGTTGTTGATTTTAAATCAAATAAAACGCCATTGGCTTGGCCACAGTAATGGACCCTTTTTGTCTTGAGAGCACTCGGATTCTCGCATCGCGGCAAGAGGATTAAATAATAGGGAAACCTGCTACACGTTGTAAAGAACATTTCTTGTCTTCTTTCAGATTAGTTTAAAATAAAGATTGCAGGAAGCACTAAGGCCAAAGTCTCTCATAAATCTAGATGGCATGCCTAGCCTAGCCAATGGCTGAAGTTAAACTCCTCTTCTTTTTTTTTTTTTTTTTTTCCTTTTTACTTGGAGGTCGTTTATCAAAGATCTATATTTGGTATGAGAGCAAAACTTGCCTTATGTAAATACTTATATATTTTTTCAGCATTGAGGAAATATTCCCGTGTTTACCGAGCACATTTAATGTCATACAGGTCCAAGTAATAACTTGGAAGCGTAATATGATAGTTTGCTCAATATGATTTTACACTTTGATTCTGCTACTCTTTGTTAAAAAAAATCTACTTTTTTAATCTTAGTATATAGACGTTTTTTCATTCCTCGTTCTTCGGTTTATTTTTTACAAGCAGATAAATCTTAAGGAGAGTTTATTCCCTCTTTCCTCTCATATCTGCTAATACAATGTCGTCTAGATCATAAATTATTCTTCTCTATCTTTCACATTTTTATCTTTCTTCATGGCCAAGATACGTTTGTCTCATATCCTTAGTTGCTTCGGCCGTAAATCTAAATCCACCAATATAACCAAGCTCGGCTAATTCCCTCTGTTGTGTGAGTTAAATTTGTAATATAACTGTTTTCAGAGAAATGGGGAAGTAGTGGTTAATTTCAAATATTTCTGGGATTTATCCACAACAAGAGCTTTTCAAGGTGATTAAAGTAATCTCCCCTGTTGATGCCAGAATTGTCTTCTCGACATTATTTGAAAGGAGCACAAACATCCTTCAAAACAGTGTCAGGAATTTTCTTTTGAATTAAAGATACTAGATCGGCTGAGAGAGAAAAATAGAAGCTCATTGTCATATTGGAGAAACCAATCGCTTCTTTCTGCATCCGGCAATGTTTTCACTCGATCCACTAAGTCAGGTGTAATCCAAACAATGCTTGCCTGTCTTCTGTATGCAATTCACATAAGCAATACTTAGCTAACCCCCATTAATCACGGTGTGTACTATGAAATTTTAGTTTAAATGATGTCTTCATTACCGCATTCGCGCTTTATCAGTTCTCAAGTTCTTGAGAATTCGTCTCATTTCATGCAGACCTCGTTGTTGGTAACTCAACACGAACGCAACTAATCAAAAACGACCCACTTAAATGGTTCACTGAAGCGTTCTACAACGGTCAGTGACAACTTGCTAGATTCGTACAGACTCCCCCCATCACTATTCGCCACATGTCATCCGCCGTCAGTTTCCAGACCATATGAATAGTTCTTCTCTGTTACTTTAGGTTAGGGCGAACTTACAGGTAGAGAGGTTGTGAAAGCGCCAACATCTTGCGTACTGGAAGATGACAGAGTAGCATTCCCAGATCATTTAATCCTCAACTCACCTGTTGTAATAAATGATATAAGTTACCAATAAAAATGAGATTATCGTAAGAATTAAAATATTTGCATAAATTAATGAGTTGTTTTATTGGCAAAATAGTGTTAGTGATAGATGACTTCAGTTCAGATGTAGAACTAAACCATGAAATGTTTCAGCACTGGGTCTCTGACAACGTTATGATTAAAACGAATCAGAAGAGCTGTAGGGATATTGCTTGCTATTCCTCAGATTTTAATAAAATAAATGTCTACCGTTGGAAGCTTCATTAGTTGAATATTTCTTTCATTATGAGACTAAATTGATTTATATAATAAGCATTTTTATTCTGCACTGGTCCTATTCAATCCACTAGTATAGATGCATGAGACTTTCCTTAAATTCAACATCAATAATACTTAATGAGGCATATTTTCGTAACTGATGGAGTAGAATTTCATCATCTCCATTTAAGCTCTCATTCCTTTCTCATTAATTCAATAACGTATGCAGTAACTCAAGTATAAAATGCTGTTCACCATGAAAAATCAAACACTCGTGTGCAAACGCTAGTAAATATTTTTAAGTCCTCCGAATTTTCAGACTGTGACATTTCAAAACAATAATGTAGTGATGAATTTCCGCTACATTCATCACTGCATTATTGAAGTATGTGACACAACATTCTAACGATCTAAGAGTAGCCACACTATTTTAAGACTTTAGATAAAGGTCGTGTTTGGAATTAGTTGAAGCAACTAATTAGAGCTACGAGGCCAATGCATTAGAGCTGTTGATTGGGAGAAAGTAGAAGGTGAAGTCCTTGTAGCCATTATTGACTCGTATTTGTTATAATAAATTTAAGATGACACATTTTTAAACTACAGTTTATTTACTGTGTTTCAAATTTTGTCGTTTTATATTGTAATGGCTGGAAATTTTAATGAATTAATTTTTCATTTCTGACGTTTTTATGATGCTGAATCCTATTTGCCTTCATTTTCCAACCATCAATATATGATACTATTCTTGTCTTTTGAAGCATGCAGTATCAAGTAGATTTTAGGTCGCACTGACTGAATTTTTTGCACGTGTATGTTCAACAGAGATACATTTACAAATAAAGATATATTAAAAACTCTCTCGAGTGACTTTCACTATGTGTGTTACTCGGCCACTCAATTAGTCCAAATCATACTTTAGCACTAAATGTAAAATATGATGATACAATGATTAGTGGAAAAGTCACAAGAGCAAATTTTAGGTGCTAGAAAAATTTTTATTGCAAACAATTTCATATATAGAAATTATAAACAGAACTCTAATTTTCAACAGACATTGTCGACAATGGCTAGGATCTACTATATTTATAACTTTTTGAGGAACAACCTCGGTATCTGTTATACCTTCAAGGGTACAGGCAATAACTAGTTAAAACGTACCCATAGGAATAGGTCAGACGACAAATGCGCTTGCAGGTTTTTATTTTATTTTATTTTATAACATTATGAACAGACCGAACATAATACGCCCCAAGAACCCGTGGATGTGCTAAATCTATATTCTTTTTATTTCCTTCACTGTGTCAAGTAAAGAAATCAATTCCTTATACAAACAAAGTATTCCGCTCAGCTAGAGTTGATATCATTACACACAAATCCTTAAACGGCAAACACAAGTTTTCCATTATGAACCTTCTGTTCCTAGCGTAATGTATAGAAGAAACTAGAGATAGATCCAAATTTTCGTTCGGAAGAGTGACAATAAATGAAATATCGAGATTGAAGAAAATGTCTTAATTTTATTTTTTCAGATTTACTTTTCTTTATTACAGGCTTCAAAATACTCTAACGTTTTACAAATAAAATTTCAGATCTTTGTGTTATAACTGAAAGCATGCGATAAAAAAAAAAAGATTGGGTATAATGTAAACATTCAACCAAACAATTAAGATTATGTTTGTGAACTTCATGTATTTAGGACAGATGACCAGTTTATCATGATGAAAAACCGAAATTTCTTTGAGAAAACCCTATTACCTCAACAGAGGTTAATAGGGTTTACACAAGGTTATCTCATATTCATTTGAAAACGCCTTGTATAAAGGCGAAAAAAAGTAAATGTTCGGTAGGGCAGTACTGCACATTTTGAGATAATGTCGTACACTAGTGTGGTGTTATCCACCCTATACTCGCCATTAATTCCTCATGCTTATATTAAAAGAAAATTAACATTATATACTCGAGATACTGAAAGGATAGTCAGTGGTAGAGAACCAACCATCATTCAATGTCCGTCGATATTTTTTGCGTCCCCCATGAAAGGAAGTGGGGGACGAAAGAAAATTTGGAAAATTCAGATTGAAAAGATAATAAAAGTTATGCGTTTAAAAATTGTGCATCACTATCCTGTAAGTAGATATATTAAGTTTTGTTAAATCTCGAAGAATTAACTAATTTTTAAGAAAAAAAAACATGGATTTTAAGAGAATTGGTTAAATTTTCTCATCACAGCCAGACCAAGAAATACTGACCAGACTGTAAAAGTGACAGCTTATTTGGATCATTGGTTATGCAGCGTTTTCAAAATACGCCCCACGTTATTACCAATAAAATCTCGTGCACATGGTTTCATATGAATTGATTACAACCTTATTAACTGTATCACCAAAAATGATGAGTAGAAAAAAAAAATAGTCGTATTTATTAGACTTGCAGAATATTCTCCTTAGAGTTGATGTTTTCTGTATTAATTTAATGAAGTGCTTTCATGTAGAATATATTCTGCCTCACACTCTGGAATCCGATCTGAAAAAATAGCTAATCAAATCCGAAGTGCATGCTACAAGACGCATGTCGGATCCAAAGAGTCCTCAATCGAGTGTTCAGTGCGAAAGCAATAATAAGTGTTGGGTAAGCAAAAAACTTAAGACAGATTGCGACAGCTGGAATACATTTTAACACGCAACGCAAAGAAGCTAAAACTCGAGACTTAAAACATTTTGAATTAAATGGTGAGAAGCTCCAAAAAGTCGTTTCTGTTTTGACATCCGTCTGATCCCTTTTTTCATTCAAAATCACGTGGGCAATGTCTTTTACGATATCTTATGGAACATTTCAGTAATAACTGGGAAATATCACTTCAGACTTAGACTTGTTTGTTTACCGAGTTGATTTTAATCTGATGAGTGGTAAACTCTTTCGTGGCGCATCGTTAAAACATCAAGATATTTTCTATACATTTGAATTTTACTTAATTCAAAGACTGAATACTCAAAGTAGTTTTTCGATTGTCTATTCTATCCTTTTGAAGTTGATAACTTATTAACACTAGAATTTATCGAGTATGAACGCTAATACGATGCAGATATGTTTCAAGAACTTCAATTAACTATTTTTAAAATTGAATTGTTAATGTAATCATTGGAAATAGAGAAGGAAGCGAGTTTGAGTAGGAGATTGTTGAAGTCTCAAGGAAGATGACTTTACTATTTGGACAGCATTGGAATATATATCCACCATATTTAAAAACAGGCTGCAAAATATCCTGACGTTAGTGATGTGATAATACCGATTGCTAGTGCTCATTTAGAAGTGACAGAACATCATACGTTGTGAGAGAAAGTAAACTCTAGCAGTATATTAACGCTTCATTCACAGGTTAAGGAAAGTTGCCAGCTTCCTCCATGAGGTTGTGTACAATTCCACAGGATAAGAACCGTCCTTGGCTTCCGAGTTCCGTCAACCTCCACGCACTTCACTTCATATTTATCAAGAGAATTGTTTGCATTTCACCACTCGCAAGAAACACTCCATAACTGCGAGAGCACAATGTTGGACGTATTAGGTAGAACCTGTCAGGAGCATAAATGCAAGCTGATAATTGGCGTGTTACGAGGGGTGCCCGTATGGAATATTTGTAGCCTACAACACTTGGAATGAAAAGTGAATGTGGAACAGCGTCCGGTTATTTTCTTATGAAGAAAAGAAGATTTACGGTGAAACATTTTGAAACAAGTCGCTTCTTTACGGAACAACCCTCTTACAAAATATACTACAAGGGTGTGTATCTGAAGCAAAATGCATATCTTAAAGTCCATTCTGCGTATTTCTTCTTATTTCTCATAACAACGTTCTTTTCTGTAATTAAAAAATTGTTCCACGGACAAATTTTTTTTAAAAAAATCTGATTTATTTTTTATGTAAATACCACCAACAAAAAGTCGTAAACCTGTTAATAATTCATTAGTAAACTGAGCGGCTAAGGGTTAAATAATGATCTGGAAACTCCGCTCTAGAGACCAAACGTAGAACTCATTTCAAGCGAATTCAGACCTCGAAATAAGCGGGTTTTCTGGTCTCACACCAGGCGGGAAATTCATTTTTCACTTTCAGGCATTCGCAAACATGTCAGTTGTAAAATTCGAATCCCCATCCCGATGATTGGAGAGCTTGTACTCTCGACTAACACGTCTTGAAAACAGTAGAGAAATGTTTAATATACAAATTGAACTTTTTTTTTTATAAAATTTCATAATTTTGGATACACTCGTAGCATGTGCTTTTCTGTTTAATAAACCAAGTATAAAACTGGATTTCATTCCCGAGTTTTGGGAATGAAATTGCACAGTTAGTAGAATTATTGGCTTCACTAGCCCCAGCAGTATTGCTTTGGCCGAAATACCAACCAAACTGGGTGATAAAAACTCATACGACGTAGGGACAGGAAAAGACAAACTACGTG
Source organism: Typopeltis vanoorti (assembly GCF_054136105.1). Classification (NCBI taxonomy): domain Eukaryota; kingdom Metazoa; phylum Arthropoda; class Arachnida; order Uropygi; family Thelyphonidae; genus Typopeltis; species Typopeltis vanoorti. The sequence goes on from NC_143564.1 coordinate 4,862,483, forward strand.
ACGATTTGTTGAAACTATAGGTGATAATAGAATGTAGTTCACCTTCTGCTCATTTCTTTTTTAATTCAACAATGGGTTAACAGGTTTTGATCTGTGCTTTTAGGATTGATTTTCGTGAGGGTTATCAGTTTGACTGCATAAAACAGCCTTCGAACATATTTTTACCTTTTGGTTTACTTCAGGACGCAGCAACGATTTGGGTGATTCATGGAATTCATTCCTGTCCTAGACGGACTATGGTGGTTTCCTGATGGAAAGATGAAAATAATGCTAATTTTAAAGAAAATATCCACCCTTAAGGCTTCAAAATTTTATGTTCATGAGAGTAAATCGTTTTGCAACACTAACATCATCATCGACTTTTTTAAAATTACCTGACGACCTCCAAAGTTCTGTCTTACCTTCTTAACGTATGAGACCGGTCCAAATTTTGGCTAATGTTTGTTTCGATCAGTTGTGGTGATTAAACTATTTCTAGATGGAACTAAAATGCATTTCACGCACGACTATTCCTCAGCATTAGTGATTACAAGCACAAAACTGGTTAAATAAAAGACATCTTCCTTCATTTTGTACCGCTGCGTAACATTTGTTTTTCCACCCCAGTTACAGAAAGGAATAATGAGGTTTAAGCGGAAGCTGCAGGTTTATCGGATTTTAGAAAATTTCCAGCGAAGGCGATAAAACGGAGGTGGGAAATGAATGTTAATTGCGCCACCTGGCGGATGTGCATGCAGACAATTCGGCCAGCGAAATTCTGAAAAATAAACACAACTAATCATGCAATGATAAACAGTGCATGAAGCAAAGATGAATTAGAGCGAGTTTAGAACGGTAGTTTGAGGGAATTAAAACTGCTGCTTGAAACTTCCTATGACCTTACATGCAACTGCTTAATAATTTTAGTTGGTGTTCTTAAAAATAAAACAAATAATTTTAAAGATTTAAGATCTGAGATGATATTGTATCGAAACACCTTTAAGGTGTTTCGATAGAGTATTGAGATTTGCTTCTCAATTTTAAGCACGCAATAAGAGAATCATCAATTCAGTCATTTCTGGTTACGCAGAACGACAAATATTCTGGAATAATATAAACGAGTGTGTGTGTATTCTCACACAAACATACATATAAGTTACACTATATTGCAAAAAATATGCAAATACTCCCATTATTCTCAAATATTGTGTTCCATTGAAAACGCGGCACTGCAAGTATAAAATGATTTAGATGTTAAATGCAGTCATTCCAAGATTCAGATTCTAGATTTAAGTGTTTTTTGTATGTTTTGATTTATATTTCACGTGCTTCTTATGTTTCGATATAATTCAGTTCAAAGTTACTAAACAGCATCAACCTCAGCTATTTTCCTTGTATTTGAAAGAAAAAAAAAGCTAAATATATGTACCAGTTATCTGAAAATTCAGAATAACTTCTCTACTCCCCTTTTACGGAAGGAGAAATCTTCCACATCACTCTCCCTCCTTGTTTCTCCCGAAAAGCACGTGGGTTTTCTCAGCCAATGAGATAAGGACGTTCATAGTTATTGGTGACAGTGTCAGATTTCCATAGGACATGACAGAAATAGCAGTTTTATTACATGTATCGTGTTACGGAAACCACTCCATCTTATCTGCATGGTGGATATGATTAACTGCTCTATTATCGCATTAATTAAGGTTTTAGGGAAGCCATGTTCGCCAAGACTTGCTGGGAGGTTATGATATGAATCTATAAATCGCTCTTCAAATCAGAGAAGTATGTTTGGATATGTTAGCTGTCTTCAGAACGCTATTTACCATGTATCGTCCCATTTCTTGTAGTGTGGAGACGAGTTTCCTGATGTTGAATTGTTGTAGTGCCCAAACAAATGACTACCGAACATGTTATTGATATTCTGAATAATTCTGTGTTGTCTACACATTTAAGGAAATGGAAACTATAGTTGAACAACACAACGATACAATACATGCACTTTGTCATACTAAAGACCCGTGTAGATATGTTTTCCGGAAATGAGAGTGCAAAGATTACATTAGCAAGCACTGAGTGTGATCCAGACTCCTTATATGGACCGATGTTTTGGCAAGAGAGAAAGTTATCTGAGAGCAGTCGGTCCATCTTCGCTACTTCATTTTTGATTGAAGATCTACCCAGAAGATTTTATCGTATCTGTCTTCGCATACGTAGATTCTGGATCTAAATGGTATTTAGATCCAGAATCTTTCCGATCTCAGGAATGTCTTGTATAAGTCCTCAATATTATCTTCTTTTATTTGGATAAAATTAGTGTTCGATCTCGTGCAAGTCACTATTTCAAATAGTGGCATCCCTTCCTGAACTGCTGTTGATACTCAGCACTAACCATTTGCTCTAAATTGTACGGTGGAAGTGCTGGCAGGATTGTTTTCTAATTTTGTTGAAATCGACTTGGAGCTTAATTTTTATCGACAAATTAAGTCACGGGGACACTTTATGTATTGATTGCTCTTAAACATTTCCCTCTCATCTGTCTACCATTTTCTGTTTTCTTCTGCTGACCGTGATGTTGTACTTCGTGGGAAAAATTACTTCGTCACACACAGTAATAGCACACTTTTAAATGGAAACCAAAGCAGTGGAGTTACCCTCGTTTTCGGGTGATTTTATATTATTTTCTGTAGTTACAAATTGTCCAGAGAACAATCTAGCACCTCTCGTCTTACACTACTTCTGCATCCTGTTTAATAACAGAATATCTTAATAATACAAACGCGCCTGCAGTGTTGCACTACACGTACATTTCCTGTATAATAAAAAGGTTTTCGAGCTTTCACCTTTTCTGACGTTAACACAAGTAAGATTGGCAAGGCAGCTGCTTACGAAATGTAACATGCATTTCATTGGGGAAATAACGCTTTGTTTTCTGGTGAGTCCTCTGGAGGAGCCTACTCGCAATTTTACACGTACAGTTGTTCTTCAAATGTTGGATTTGTTTTGAGTTTTCTTTTGTCGTATGCACCACCATGTTGAAGCATTGTTTCATTAAACAAAGAAATAAAAGCGTGCCATTTTGTGTTTATGTAACTAGCCGGGATTTGTGATGTGCTTTTAAAGACGGGAATGGCATGAAGTTGTTTATTAGAAATGCAACTTATGTCAGAATGAGAATGATACTCCTTACCTATCATCTCCATTAAAGTTTCTATTTTAGCATCTTACGATGTTCTATTTCAAAACTAGATTTTTTTTTACACTGGGTGATAGGGTATTCACCGATGAAAATGCAACCCATCACATGTAAGAAAATTCTTATATAAGCATAATGTTTAAGTAAGATGTAACTGCGAAAATCTTTATTTTATTTTTGTGAGATCGTATTTCTTTTGATGTAACCATAGATCAATATAGATTTTTTTTTGCTCCAGGAACAGTCGCTGCCATCTACATTCCGCACGAATGATGTTCAGTACAATTCGTTCCCCTAATTTATTATATAGGATATCCTGACGAACTACAAACTACTTGCTTGTCTGTAAGCAGCCTTCATTTGGTTAATTTTACCGCCAGTCATCAAATTCGAAACACTCTGTTGAGCTTAGCGTTGCGTATTTTAAAAACACTCCAAATGATTTTTAACAAAACCAAGGACTTTTTTCATGCACGCGGTGAAGCCGGCAGCTCTTTGCTGTTTTCACCATTAAACAAAAAAATCGGAACTTATAAATATGCATCTGCTGTGGCTTACATTTCACCAGCTCAAGTAAACAAAAATAAAACTAATTTAATTTTGAATCAAATGGGATTTGCGCTCATTTACTTATCGAATATTACATAAATTAACAAACCACTGTCATTAAAATATTTATTTTTATTGTTCTGAGCGAATGCGTGTGGCTGCTATGGGAGTTGGCTACAAATAAAAATTAGTAAATGATTGTTTTACCGTAATTCTCTTCGACAGAATGAGAACTAAGAAAATTAGTAAAAGGGTACATGTAAAAAAACATGAGAATAATCAAATTTTTGTTATCTTCACAGAAAGAATGTGTACGTGCCGCAAAAAAAGCTTAAAATAATTCAATATTTAATATTTTTTTCCTTGTTGAAAACATAATTACAAAATGAATTTATGCATCTAAGATACATAAATTCATTTTATGTATATCTAAGATGCAAATCAAAGCTTTTAACTCGTCTTACTGCCAAATTTTCCGTATTCTTTGCACTGATGGTTTTTCTAAGATAAAAACTTTACTTGTTATTAGTGTGTGGATTTTCCCGTTATACCGCAGTCAAACTTATTTATTTGAATTACGCATAATTCAAACAAAGAAATTTTTAACCCCAGTCTTCTGAGACACAGAAGAATCAAGAATCAGTAGTGATTCTTAATCCCAATCTCTCTCGTTCTGAATTAATATTAAAATTCAAAGTACTGCGACTCCGGTTCTAAACTGAATATTATGGATTAGCAACATTCGGCTTCTTAACCACTTGACTTACTTTTTTTTTTTTTAAAAAAAACGTAGTTTTTTGTACAGGTAAATTACTACATTTGCGTCTTCAAGAAGAGAATCAGGTGTGTATAAATTCTTGACAAATTGACCTAACTGTTTATCATGTAGTGAAGTTATTTTAAATGTAAGAAGCTTCATCTAAATCAAGATATCGAAAGTTGCTTGTTGAAGCACATGTTGAATTTCATTCAACTTTGAGCACCCTAATAGAATAAAAAGAATTACAATTCGAGGTTTAACATCACACCAGCTGAAGTTTGCTAATTCCATGAATGGCATCAACGAAAAGAAAGGTTGAGCTATATCATGGTGTGGATCACAAGTTTCGGTCCACTTTTATCTAACGAACAAAGCCAGGTTGCCTTTGTATCATTATTAGTCCATTTTCTTGGACGAACTATTCAGTTCTGATTAAAATGGGAAGCCTTTGCAGTTGTTTGGTTTCCTTGCAACATTTTTTCATTTTTGTGCTGATATTTAACTGTTTTAATTCGTGAAAATACACATTAGAAACACGGTTTTGATTTCCCTGATTATCCAAAAAGTATAGGCGCTCTCAAAATCCATTTCACTTATATATGAGACCAACACTCGTTTATTTTTATTTTTTAAGTGCTTCTTTACGTGGCTATTTTGCTTCTGTAAGTACTAGTCGAAATGGAAGTCCTCAAATGAGCTAAGCATGGCTGAAAGGCTTCTCCTTTAATGGCATTTCTATTTCTGAGCGTGTCATTATTTTTATCCTTCGTGTTATCTGTCTGATCGCGCTAGAAATGGTTCCTCGCTCTCTGTGTGTGTGTGTGTGTCCTAACGGAAAAGAACGTAATCAATATGAATTACGGATTACTCCCCGTATCACGAAATGACCCTGACAGTTCAATTAGCTTTAGGTCAAGGCTTTTGCCGCTGTTAGGGATTTTGTTTCTGACTCATGCAATCGAAATATCCCGGCATGGAATAAATTGCAAATACAAACACAAACATCGCAATTACGGTTATAAATAATGCCTTGTAAATAAGCAGATAAATGTAATACGTAACAATTTTAATTTGTTGTATATCTTAAGCAACCCGAATTACGTTTGGTGTGTTTTTTTTTTAATCAGACATATGAGTTGAACTTGAAGAGGCATTTATTTGTGGCAGAAGATGGTCTTCTGCCTGAACAAGCTTCGGAATAATAGATTGCAGCTGTCCCATGTTCTGAGATTTTTTTAAATTTTTTATTTATTTTTAGTTTTAAATGGAGAAAAACGTTTCCCATTGTAATGTGCCTGTCAAGTTAATAAATGCAAAGCACGCCAGTCAATTCATGACGAAGGTGAAGTAATGTCGATACGCTGACCAGCGTGATCCGTCTCGTAGTGTAAGTTTTGTTTCAGAAGACTTTTTTTTTTAATATACACCTTTCTCGGTTTTGATAAACTTATATTCGTCCGACTTGTGTTATTATATAAGCAACTCGTATCAGAGCGCTCAAAAGTGCCTACATCAGAAGTGAGGAGGTAAGAGGAATCGATCTTCGCATCCTGTGTGGACTTTTGTAATGCCCCAATGCGTCCTTTCTCAAAATTTATATCTTAACATGTGATGAATTGACACCTTTTTCTATTTATTAAAAAAAGCGTTGCAGGACAAGTGGATATAGAATAAAAAGAATATAGCGAACAACTGTCGCCATCTCGTGGTACTAATCCTAAGTATATTACATATATGTACTCATAAGTGTTCTGCGGAGTTTTCTAAGCTTGGTTAAAATTCTGGAACCTAATAAGTGGGTATAGCTATTTTCTTGCGTCAGATATCGACTAACTCCATAATTGGTTAAAAAACGCCTAGAAAAAGTTTTAGCTGGTGAGTTTCTTGCTGCTGATTTGATAGCTAACAGTAACTAAAAAGCATGCACCTATTTGAAATATGATTTTTCAAATAGGTGCATGCTTTTTCATAGTGGGCGCATGCATTCAATCTTTCCTCATTTTGGAGAGGATTGCAGAGAGCTGGTAGTCATCATGATAAACTGCATTTCAAAAATGTTTTTATGATCAGTGCAAAAGTTGAAAGAATATAATTTATAATGAAACACTTACGGATGCAGGAATGGGTTGCAGTTAATTAATTGGTTCAAAAATATGAATACAAACCAAAATATTAAATATATTTTCATTATGGACAAAGAGAAGGAAAATGGAAATCACTGAAAAGAACAAATTAATTTAGATGGAATGATAGAAGAAAACGAAGACCTCAGATAAGTCAGAGTAAATGATTTTGGCAATAATTTTGCACCATTTTTGAACTATTTCGTTTCAGAAATGGTGCATTTGGTTAGAATTTTTCGAAAGTCCAATATTTGATCCGCATGGCTTAATAAATTTCAGATCCTATGAAGATCAATACTACGCCAGTTGATTGATCAGCACGATTGGTCATTCATGAGGAACTCCGTAGAATTCTGAATTGCATTAGAAATTACATTATGAATTGGAATTACTACATGTTATAACGACTGAGTTTCTCATTCCTGGGATTAAGAGTATTTCTATACGTTCAAAGGTTATTTGAAATTGCAGGTCACATGATATCGGTGTTTTGACTTAGAAAAACAAAGTAGGCTCTCTGTGTGTGTGTGTGTGTGTGTGTGTGTGTGTGTGTGTGTGTGTGTGTGTGTAGATAAAAGCTGCTCTGCGACGGAGTGTGCATAACTACCAGCGTTCACGTGATACGAAAACGTCAATAACGTCCCCTTGCCCACGAGCCGTGAAGGTTCTCACATACTATCGACTGGGCTGCTCACAGAACTTAGCCACGCGAGATCCCACTGGAAAGCACCCCCTCCCCAGTTCTCACAGCTTGTCATCATTTACCTGATCATACTGGTCTCACAGAAAGGGGAGAAGAGAAATCGATCAATGATATCGACAATTTCCAGTATTCCTAGCATTCGAATCGACGAATATCTTCGTGTTGAAATTATGGTGCTATTAGAGAATAAAGAAGTGAAATTACAGTAAAGAAAGTAAGACTGCGTATACGGTGGTCAGATGAGTACCATGAGACTAATGATCAACACGGAAGAGCATTGTTTTACGAGTGACAGCGATAAGTTTGGCGAAATGATATTTCATGAATATATTTAAGTTCAGAAATATGTTTAGTTTAAGTCATTGATAGTTTCTTCCCACTAAACGTATCCGAGTTTGTGATAAGTAAAATAAGCAAAGTGGCCATGATATTCTAAATTATTTCAAGTATTTATTCATGTATCGATTATTAGTACATAAATTACTATTCAATTTACTGCGGCTAAATAGAGGAGTGATGCATCATGGCACGGACTTTTTTTTTTTGAGAATAATTTTATATTCTTCCCGCAACTTTTTCATGTCAAGACTTTAGAAAACTTCATCTTCTGAAGAAATACAAAAGAAGGAGATACAGCGATTTCCTTTATTATCTTAGCTTGTACTAAAGCAAAGCTAAATCTTTGTCTTCTTTTTTGTTGATGAATGGTGTAATATTCGTTGGGCGCCCTTCAGAAATTGCGAATTTTGTTTCCGGCCATTTTGACGAGTTGAATCTTGTTTTATAACAACGCAGTTGTTATAAAACAATCTTGTTTTATAACAACTGCAAGTCACATTATCATCACACATAGTAACTGTGCAAGATAACAGAAGTTCATGTTTAAATGGTCACTGCGACATATAAGATACCAACGTCAAGCAGGGAGTTGGTATCTTATATGTTGAAACACAAACGCCAATTTGTGTTCTCATGAACACAAATTATTCGTGGGGGAATCCATGCTGGTTCATATCTGAATATGAACCAGCATGGAGTTAGCCCTCCATGTCGAGGTGTCAGCTGTTGTTTTACTTTAGACAAATAGGTTATATATATGAGAAATAAATAAATGAGTAAGATCATAGGGGTAATTTTAAATAATTAAAAAACTAATAAAAATTAACCCAGAACTATTTCATCTGTGTGTCAAGATAGAAAGCTGAGTGATACTGCTTTCTATCTTGATACTACAATCTACGACACTGCATTACTACTAAATGAACTTGTGGCAGCATTTATTAACTTTTCCCAAAGGACATGATCATTTGAGATTAGATTTATCTGAAAAATGGATCCGTTTATGATCCATATCTGGTTTCATCTCAAATACAAGTGGCATCTCTAAAAACAATGGATGAGTACACTACCCTCGATTACTTTAAGATTTATGAAGTAGAGAGTTGAGATGTGACTGTTGGGATATAATTCAACAGAAAAGACATCTATAATATCTTATAACGTAGAGCGAGTTGCCTTTGTTTCTCAATATGCACAGATGTTGTATTGCACTACATCTTTTGTAAGATTAACAGCAAGCTTAATTGATTTCTTGAAGAAGCTTACATTGAACACGTTTATGAAATGTCTGCTTTTTTCGAGTAAGAACTACATCCAGATGATGTAGTTCTTTTTAATTCTATATTTCAAAAGAACGCTTTTAAGGCATGTTTTCCAATCAGAAAATATCTAAAAGAAGAGGGAAATAAAATATTTTATTGCATTTGTTGTCGTACACGTGATGTTTTCATGAATTGCAATATTTTGCAATGTCCCGAAGGTTTTTTTCGCTCTCTACTTATCTCGACGAATACTTTTTCCTCTTCTTAAACATAAAGCAGACAATAATTAAATAAAACTGCTTTCCTTTGTTCTACGAAAACATTTTTTCTCCGCTCAGCGTAGAACTCCAATTCCAAGGCAATCTCAAACACGCGAGTTTCAAAACAGCGCTTCCAATAATTAAAAAAAGTATTTTATTGGTAAAGAAAACAAAATATTTTTCTTAATCATAAAGTTCGCAAATTGGTATTTCGATTGGCTTAGAGACAATTGGCTTAGAGACGAAGAAAACAGACGAAGGAACATCTTTAAGGGTCCGCCAGAAACTTAATTTTAATTCTTATTTCGCGTGAAAATGAATTCTTCAACTGGCTGCAAGCTCTCATCCGGAGATAAATGGAAGACAGAGTAATTTATTGTTTTTCATAAATCTCCTTCACGTGTAAAGACAGCACGCTTGTAATTGCGAAATCTAATAAAACACCGTAAACGGGAACATATTTAATTCTTTTTGTTAAATAAAATCTTATCTCCCGAAGATTTGAGCCTCTGCCAGCGAAATTTAAAGGGACAGTTGACGCAAATGATACGCACGCCGCATACTTACGAAAAAAAGACATCGTACTTGTTTTCCCTATTAAACCAAATCGTAAAATCTTGAAAGAGCGAATCCTGCAAAACGTTAATGGAAATGAATTTTGATAACACGCGCATCGTAATCACATGTCTGGTTCTTATCGTAAATTCTCGGTTAGTAGAGATTAAGTCGGAAACACAAGGGTGCTGATTAAAACAAAAAGAAATGAAATGGTTAGCCTTCAAAAGTTATTAGCTGTTCCTTTTATGGTTAAAGACTAGATTACACTTCTTTGTCATTTTACGATAGCCATAACTGTTATGGATCTGCTGTTGTATTAAATCTGGAATAGAATTCAGAATTAGTTAGCCGCCCTCTTTGATCCAGTTGCAGTAAGTGGTAGATGATGTAGTTAAATTCTGATGGTGGATTGTGACAGTTTTTAAGTACGATGCAATTTCATGTACGTTGGATAATTTTGCTTATGGTTATTCTCTTACTAGTGGATTGGTTCGTTGATTGTTGAAGAAAGCCAGTATACTCCAGCTCTTATTCAGCCAGATATTTCAGTTTTTTTCATTAAAAATTCTCGTAAACTTTTCGAATCCGGGAACGGAACTCGGATTCTTTCAACTAAAGCGCGTGGGACCTGATTAGTTAGACCCAATCAGGTCCCACGATATGTGTAAAGCACATTGCGTTCCTTTTTTTTTTTTTTTTTGTAAAAGTATGACCAGTATATTATTTAATTTTTAATATTGTTTTCTAGCATATATTCCCACTACTTAATTATATAAAATTAAGGGCTCCTCATTGGTCATTGCATCAACTACGCTACTGACGTGCCTGTTCTATATTTAATTCTGCCTACTTGTGGGGGCAGGAGATAAAAACAACGAGAACTGCACATTACACAGTAAAAGGACAACACTGGAAATATAATAAAAACACGCCAGTCGATTTTATGGGATTAGTCATTCATTTATTTACCTGGTGTACGATTAAGTTCATTTTTGTTTTGCAATGCTCCTCAAGCCTATTTAATTGTGTATGTTCTAACCACTTTGCTGGATGATAAACCCGAGATTTCTGAAGGGGGAAAACTTCCATGTCGCTTCCCCACTGTGATACTAAAGCGCTAGTAAAACAGTAGACAAACAGCACTGAACAAACATTTAGATTCTGGATTAAGACAACCAGAGTCTAGGTGTTTGTATGCAAATAGTGAGCTGACGTCTCAGTCAGCTCATTATTAACACACACCTTAACATATTTAGGGCAAGTAGACGTCCCACTTAAATCAAATAAAGATGGCAAAGAAGATTCACGGTTATCATAAATCAGCAGCTAAAATTTCAACGAGTCTTTAATTTTTTATAGCTTACTTAGGGTAAGGAGAATTGCAGTGTAGAGAACAATTTATTATTAATCGCACAAGAACATTAAGGTGTCCAAATTATCCAAAGTGAATTACTCACAGTACTTTTAAGAAAAACAGTCATATTGTTTCTGTGGATGTAAGGAGGATTCGCGACCAGAACGCGTAATTGTTTGCATGAGACTTTGCTTGTTTGCTGGTAAACGGATTAGTCCAAGGCAACCAGATGCCGCGACGCTATTATAACAACTATTAATTATGAGAGGTCATTGGGCAATTTCTCACTTTATGAAAACAATAAATATATAATAAATGCAGTCTCATTTGGTATGGGATACCAAAAAGTCAGAGTTCGTATCATCTTGGTGGGCTAGAAAGGGAGGGGACGCTGTCCAAAGCCGAAGTATTTGAAGCGTCATTAATTCTGGAATGAATTAATTTTAGCGCCCACGAAGACAGTGCTACAGTCGCAGTACAATTTATACCATCATATTTGCAATATATCAAGGCTGATATCCTGCACATGTGATGGCACACGTATGATATATATTTGGCTGAATTACAGTACAACTTGGCATTAAGGCAGTAACAGCTGCTTTCTCTCCTTCCGATAATCGTTAACACGTTATATTTGAATTACATAAACTCGTTATCTTTCCAATTTTAATGATTGAATAGCCACGATAATCCTATAATGCGACTAATAACGTCTAATCCATATTGCGACCTCAATGCAAATTTCACGGAATAAATTAACTTCGACGTGTATACTGAAAGTTTCTATTCGAATTTTAACTTATTACTCATATTTTCAATTTTCTTTTATCTGTTTTATCATCGGTTGTCGCTCTCATTGGAATAAAAAAAAATGAAATCGTCGAAAGGGAGGATGGTGTTAGTTGGAATTATGTTAACTGCGAGTGTTCTTCAGAAGCTCTTATAAAGACTTTTACGAAAATAATGCTGTATTTAATATCCACTTGATTTATATAATCTTATAAAGATTTCTCGAAATCACAGTCAGGATTAAAACCGCCATCGCGTTATCCACGCCACTGTGGTAGAGGCACTCGGAGCAAAGAAAATATTTGAGATTCATTTAAATTTAACAGCATACGCTAGAACAAGAGCCCTGCGATCCCACAGGGACAGTATCGTCTACGGTAAGGTGCCAAGTGTGGATTTCTGAAGAAGCTGTATCTAATTTGAATTCACCTGGCAGCAAGACTGGTTGACATTTGCGTTCAACATTGGATATTGTATGCGATGAATTCAATGCTCCGTTTGGCCCTCGTGTGGGAAGAACAACTATTTTGTTTCATATGAACATTCTCTCGCTATTATTGCCTACAGACAGGCTTCATTTAAAAGCCCTGAATGAACGACTGCCAATTAGTTCCTTTCTGTATGAAAGTTTGCCCCTTTTAACATTTGGGAATATTTTAAATTACAAAATCTGTTCTTAATGACTAACCCCGTGACACAATTTTTGGCCAGGAACAACTTGATTTTCCCTCGACAAACGTTCAACTTTTGATTATTTCACTTCCTTATTTATTCTATATTTTAATTCCTTTTTTTTTTTAATTTTGAAAATCTGTTCCATTTTTTTGCTTTCATATTATTTTAAGCCTTTTTTCTTTTTTTTTCTTTTAATGACAACCTGTTCTCCTCAAAAGGGTTTCTTTGCACCATGTTTTTCTTTTCTCTTCTCACTTGTTAAACACACATTACTTTTGTTTCGTCCGCCTTTCCTGCGTTGGAACACGTCTTCACGAGTGAACTTCGTGACCTCTTGTAACAAGCAGTGGCTGCTTATTTTTTTCAAATGTTTTGTTCTGTTTCTATAAATCACCCTATTATCTGACTACTTCTGTAAATTGAACTGAGCCAGTGTATAAGAGAGTTTCACTTTATTAAAGCTCAGCACTACCCATCAAATTAACTTTATAATCTAGTATTAATCTCTCAGGCAGTTCCGTTATTTCGCTGCATTCGAAGAGGAACCTACCTTTCAAAATGAGGAAGTCTTGATAGTTTGAAAATAGATGAATCGACAGCTGGAATTTTAGAGAGAAAATTCATGGCTTTTTTTCCCCTGAACTCCTGGTACGGCTGATGCTATATTCACTACAATACCGTTCCCATACACTAGTTGGTTAAGTAGGTTAGTTATATATTTTTGAATAATCTGATAAATATTCATTGCTAACCGAGGGACACACTAGAGCAGTGCTTCCCAAACTTCTGGATGTCAGAGCCCCCTTTGGAGAAACTAAAATATTTCACGGCCCCCCCTCGAAAAAAAATCGTAATATAGACATATATTATTATAATATTTATTGTATTTATATTCAATACAAAACATACACAGCGAATGTTGCAAAAATCAAATGCAAATATTATATTTTTAGCATCTTACATACACATGGCACATTATCTCATATTTTTATATAGATAGCTGTATTGTTATTGTACATTTGCAGTACAAACAGATGAAACGTAAAACGATTAGTAATAAAGAAAGAATTAAAAACATAAAAGAAGTTTAATAACAATTTAATGTGATGGATGTGTTTCAGTACTGCTACCCAAAAAGTCAATATCAGGCGAAATATTTGAAACTGCAATTCTTAGATTTCTGCTTTGAAATAAATGAAACTTATATGAATAAGCATAGATTTATTAATATTCATTAAGCACCGAAATACCCAGGAAGCAAAATTTGTGAACCCGCGCCAATGTGTGATTTTTTTCCCATTAAAATATAAAAAAATAACAAAAAAGAAATGATAAAAATTAAATACGTTTCTTTTAAGATTAAAGAAATGATAAAAATTAAATACGTTTCTTTTAAGATAAAAAAATCTACTTAGTCTTAAAACATTTCCAACATGGGAGTTTTCCCAGAAATAATATCCATAATTTTCAATTTGTTTTCATTATTTCACGGCCCCCCCCCCCCTCAACAAAACCTACGGCCCACAGTTTGGGAAGCGCTGCACTAGGAGGGTGTAACTCTGGCTCTTGACACTTTCTCATATTATCTATCCCTTGGACTAAAGTTTAGGATACAAAATACTGTTTGTGAATTTACAACCACGTAATCTGTGAATTTTCATTTCGTTTCTTTCCGCGGGAGGTATTGCGGTTTCATTATGGTGTAACTCTTAATATCCTGGGCAACCCTAGAATTCCCCTCCGATTCTAAATATTTTTCACACAGATCATTTCCATTAAGACAATTCTTGAATTAACAAACTTAACTGTTATTGAAATAAACGAAGTGCAAGCAAAAGAAAAAAAAAAAACCGAAGCTGTATGGAAATTAAAATTGCCATAACTTGACTTTGTTATTGCTTTCCGTTATATATGAGTAATGCTATTTTAATTTGATTATCAAAATAATGTTAAAAAATCGGTATCGGTGAAATCTGTATTTTTAAATAGATCTGAGATGTACTTTCAAGATCTTTAAGAACCGTCACGCTGCCATTCGGACACCCTAAAGTTCGTTCGCAGAGACAACCGCTGCCCTACATCACACAACTGCTCGATCAATCTCAGTGTGGACCTTAAATCATGCAATTGTAATTTAAAAATATAAAAAATCACCCGATCCAACGATGGCGGTGCCATCTATCGGTTATTTGGAGAAGTATCGTGCATTTCCTGTTTCCTTTTTACTTTTTTTTGTTGTTTTTTACATATATTTTATGTTACGTATACTGTATGCTATATTGCATATACGATGTTTTACTTATATTCTACGTTTTCTGCTTCTGAATAACTTACATAAAGAACGAATTTTTGACATCGTGATTGAAAACTTTATACTGGATGTAAAAAAGTATCTATTTTCTCTGTGGTTTAAAATTTTCAAATTTCAATATGTTATAATAAATATGACATTAACATTATAAGTAGAAGAGAAAAAAAGCAAAAGAAAAACATATAGAAATGACGCGGGGATAACATATGGATTACAAAAATCTGGGATCATAAAAAAAATTGCAAATGCATTCTTAGGGAGGATTTTCAATTTTTTTTGAAGCCAATCAGGTCTTTAACAAGTGGGACGGTGGGCGTGTTTCTATTATAACATAAAATGTCTGGACCTAATATGAATAACTCTTTACTAGCTGGATATATTTTAATGATATGTCATATTTTTAGGATATCTATTAAAAATAGCAGAGACCTTTCAATCGGATCATTTGTAATCACGAAATTAAGCTACAAAATGATACAGTACGTAAACCTAGAATGGACCGACATTTCATGAAACACGCTCTACCGATGGAAATCCTCTTCACTTTGTTCCTGTTATGGTTGAGTAGGGACAATTAGACAATTCTTATATCACAAATGATCCTGTTTAAATTGCAATTAGTGCATTTACTTTGGAAAATTCTAGCAAGGATTTCAAACAGAAAGGTTTAATAAAATCTGTCGGGTCAGAGCACAGAAATACTAAGCGTACGGACGGATAAAAAAATGATCTAGTTGGTGTTGACAAATTTTGCTAAGTATATGAGTAAGGAAAAATCGTGTTTGCTAAAAATTTCCTCTGACAAATTTGTTAAAATTATTCGAATGTTTCTTAAAGTTGGATGTGAAACAGTGATTTGTCTGGTTGATGAGAAAAACAGACTAGGAAAATTATTACTCACAGAAAAATAATCTAAGCGATTTAATTTAAAATGGGCATTGTCAAAAAGCTGAATGTGATCAAGAATTCTGCATAAAAATTCAAAATTCATTCGGAACCATTGCTTTATTCAAAGTCTGTACACTTTTTAAAAATGTAGCCCCCGTTTCCAATAAAGACCTACACATAGAAAAATCGAAGAATAGTCAACTAGTGCTGCCATTTTCAATTGCTTAGGGGAGGATATAATAAAAAATATTTTACTTCAGTAGACTGGAAGAAAATAATAACACGGATCGAGATGACCAAGAAATGACAGATGACTTTCGCATTTAACCAGAAGCTTTTAATAGGAGGATATAAAAATGCTCCGATCTGAAATTCTAAGAAAATGGATTTTTTTTCTTTTTTCAGAATCTAATTCTCTTGGGGTAACTGATAGAATTAGAGAACCACTTAATATGGCACGCCACCATAAGAAAGAATAAGTGTTTCAGTTTGGTTTCTAATCCCACAGCAGGTGTCACACACACAAACACACAGAGTCGAATTCATGAGGATGCCTGAGTGTTTGAAGAACTCTAATTGAAAATCTCGGAACACATTTCACCCACTTCCGCTGACTGTTACAGACGCCACTCTCCTGAGAGACCTTTCTTTAAATATCGATAAATCGACACAGGTTTTTGGCCCATTCTTCTGCCAAAAGTCCTGGTGTGAATTTGTAGTGGTGTTGTCCTGGTCTTCAATTGGTTTTCTAAATCTTCTGAAATGATCTCCAAAAGTATTCTGATCTAGATTATGTGCATGCACTCGCCTGGCGTTATAGCCAGTAATGTTCTGGAACAAACTATACAATTGTAGATACATTTTGGAGTTCGTGGAAAAAGAGTTTGTGCTCTGCTTGAGTTGCTGTTTCATTTCGCTATAATGCTTTTCTGTATTTTAATTATATTTTATGCAATTGATGTAACATGCGTAGATTGTTGATGTAATTCCAGGAACTAATCGATGACTAACGTAGCAGTTTATAGTGAAATGTAGCGGAATTGATTTAGCTGTAAACGTGCGCCATTTCTAGAATTACACACATTCTTCATCAATATACCCCACCATGCCACGTGGTGAGTGGATGTCTCTGATAGCATTCCTTAGTATTCCAGAAAATCGAACTTTGCCAAATTTATTTCGGTTTTTACGTATTTATATATTTCTCTTCAGAAAGTGACAGGGGGAGGCAGATAAATCAGATTGTCTAACGATTCTGCTAATATATATATATATATATATATATATATATATATATATATATATATATAAACGAACGTTAGCGAGCTGGGAATAGAACCCATTCGTGTTACCTTACATAAAAACACTTACAATCGATAAATTTCAGTTTCAATTTCTTTGATATTTACGAAGAGGAAAAATTGTCTTCTGTGAATGCGTTTTAGCAGTTTCTCGATGAAAAAAAGGACTTTAAAAAGCAACAGATAACGAGGTTTTGTAAGTCAATGTTTTCATTTTAGTTTTGTATTTAATTATAACTTCCAGAAAAATAGCACCAACGTTCTTGGTTGAAACTGTGGCGAAAACAAATATCAGTAACTAAGGTGTTTACTCTCTGCTTTCTTCTCTGATTCAATTATTCCCTCTTTGGAATTCTGGGATATTAAACTTGATTTCTAAGACAGCTTAAAAATAATAGAGTTTACAGTGGGAGTGGATAATAATAATATGGAGTGATTTTAGTACATCTCTTTCCTTTGAAATTATTTTTTATTGCTCAAATTTGAAATTTGAGCAATAAACGGCTAAGCATTAAAATAATGTAAGTTGAATTCTGTTCCAAACATTTTCCAGTTTAAAATATTTATTACATAATAAAATTTGCATTTCTGTACCTTCTATTTACGTGGGTGGCGGAATTGCTATGCAGGTGAAAAGATGCCGAGCGAAGTTTTTAAAACTGAAATAAAAATTCGCGTGAAATTCATTTCAGTTGAAATAGTGCATGGAAGAAGACGACATCTAAGTGCAAATTTTATTAGTTGCGCTTTTAAACTTCAGTGATCTTATTAAACCTCAACTTACAGAGGCTATTTTAATATTTTTTCGCGGATCGCACCGAATATTATTTTATGTACAGAGTTAAAAAAAAAAATTCTGTATAGTATAGTCCACAATGACAAAATCAGATTTCGATGAGCATTCTTTAATGGATTCACATTGAATTTTTGTATGTTGCTCCCACTTACGAAAGGTTATTTACTAACCTATTTGCCTTTTTTCCGTAGGTGGGCTAAGGATTTTTTTCTTCAATTTTATCAATTTCATATATTTTTTTTGTAATTTTTTATTTATTTTTACCTAATCTAAAAACCAAACATGGAACTTTTTCAAGCCATCTCAGGCTTACAATAAATGGGGCGGTGGTCTCACACCGGTCAAGGAAATTCATCTCCCAGCTGAGACAATCACAAATATCCGTGTCCACGGCGGGATTCGAACCAGCAGCTTGTTCTTTAGAGAGAGGGTACTCATGATTATACTACATTTTTCCAATGGTGCGCTTATGAGATTAGCAGCCTTCGTTTTTATGTACACACCAGCAAGTACTGATACATATTATATAACCTTTTTAATTATTTATATAATTAAAAAGGTTTATATAATATAATTAAGATTATATTATATAAATGAAGGAAGAATTGCCTTCTTGAAGGAAGAATGAAGGAAGAATTCTACCTTCATTCTAATACTCTAGTTCTTGGTGACTATAACAGAACGTTTGTATCTCGTATTCATTAATATAATCCACCATAAAAATTCTATTCAATAACTTAAACCTCACAGCCATTAACATTTAATCCCACAGACTCCAACAGCATAACTCACAACAGAGTGCAGAACAATTATAATAAAACACTGCTGAAAACAAAATCAACGCAGCTGGTATGATTAAGCAAGCTGTCTGCTCTTCCTCTTATTTCACGTACAATGTATTCTATTCTACTCTCTCTCTCTCTCTTTCATAAAATTAGCATTTTTTCAAAATATATACGCAAATTCTGTAAGATCTAGTTAAACACAGTTAACTTTTCGTTTTTTTATTTCATAGAAAATTCTGTGCTATTACAATACAACAAATATTCAATTCAACTCAAGAATTAGATGCCATTAAATACTCTTACACTTCAAAAAGGAAAAAGAACAGAAAGAAAAATAATTCGAGATGTTGGAAGCAGTTCTTTAAGAAAAGTTTGGGATGCAAGTCAATCTTCATTATGGCGTTTAGAGACTTGAAGATAGCTTCCACTCCTCGCTTTAAACGATTGGAGATAAGGGAAATGCTTGCAATTTTTATCCTTCTTCAGTCGGTGATATACCTGATTTCAGAAATTGTTAATTACTGAAAATAAGGTCTTCTGCTCTCCAGAACTACAAAACGAAAGGTTCCATACGTAAATTTGCTCACTTCAGGTGTTTTTTACTTATACATCCCTAAAGGTTTCAAAACCAAATTTTGTATATTCAGGCAGGAACCAAAATTGTATAATCAGACTGTTACTTTTTTTCAGTCAGTATTAAAGAAATGTAAAATTAGAATTGCAGAAATAAACGGAACAGTTTCATTTACATTCTGTATAAGGTAAAAACGGCAATGCACATTTCTTTAGGATTTCTTTTCAGATTACGTTTAATCGTTTAAAGATGTTTTAGGTATTTCGATATAACCGAAAGGGATTTACAAGTTACAATGAATAGACACAGATTCGATCACTGGAGTTCCACAGCGATTTTTTTTTTATTAAAAAAATCCTTAGCACACTCACGGTATTGATGTAACAAAATATATGTACTGTGTCTTCATTAAAATAGTAGAAACTTATTAAAGTTGCGGTAGACAGTAAATTTTAATACCTGCTTCGACTGCGTTTGCATCTGTGTCAATGAATCCTCTGTGTTAGAGCCTTATGCAATGATCAGACGATGCACAACAAACGCTTTTTTTGTTGTTGAGTAAATAATTGAAATGCAATTCTGGAGCACTATTTTTTCCTCTTAGTATCTCTTCTGTACCAACATCATCAAAAATGCAATGGAAATCACATTTTTGATGATGAGTTATCTGAGAAGTTATCTGTCCTCAGAGAGAGAATGATGCAACATTTTCGAAACAGTTAATTGAAAACTGCTAATAATAAATGAAGAGTGCACTGAAGCTATCCGATGCATCCAGTTTACGGAGCTCGGCGTTGAGGTGAAAGAATATCGGGTTTAGTAAGATATATAGTGAAGGAAGGCACTACTCCGTGTTTTGTCTTTCTACGCAGACACAACCCCATAAATGATTCCAAACCCTGTAGCAGCTTTGAGCCTCATAACTCGGTGCAATGATCTGTAATGCTTTACAGGAAAGTGAATAAAAGTAGAGAGCTCGGAGTGCCACTAAGATCGTAAAGACCACGAAATGTCCTAAATAAGTACATGCACTTGGTATAAAGAGCGCAATATTTTACTGCGTTTCCCACAGAAGTAACGACATAACACAAACAAAAACGCATAACCACAAACACTTCATGAAACATTTAAAAGGAATCAAATTTAGGTAATCAGTTAGTGATTTGGAGTCGCCCGAGGACACTAAGGAGATGCAGACTTCATAACAATATTTATTCATTTATTAAATTTTATTTATTTATAGATTGTTAATGAAAGTGAGAGAAATAGCAATTTAGTAAATTGTGATTTCGTTGGTAAAAGATGTGAGATAGCTGATATGAAGATATACTCTACTTTATTATCTGAACTATATTCTTTGTTTGAAAGAGCGTGGTGCCTGTTTTTAGCCATGCATTTTTGACCACTAATTAGGGTGTGTGTAAGGCACACACCCCGGATAAAAGCATTGACAGTAAAAGTGAACCAAAGTCTGAATTATTAGTAGGAACTCGAATTGTTAATAACTTGTCAATCTGTTGTGGCATTTATGTATTTACAATAACATTTTGAAGAACTTTCCAGGTTTATTTCTTTTCACTGTTTTAACTTTAGTTTTCTGAAATATATTCAGTGTTTATATTAGTACTTCTTTGCTGCAGCTTGACAAAATGAAGATGATGAATAATTACCTAATCGTATTTGGTTCTCATTTCTTTCAAATTAGGGAGAAAAGATCTTAGGAAGCTGAAGTTTTTCTTTTGTGTTATTGTTGTGTATGATCAATTAAGATGTTCAGCATTTCAATAATGTGGCGACATTTTATTTTTATTCAAATAATTTAACCCAGTAAATGTAAAATAAAATATATATTAAAAGATTTCTTTGTATTTTCTAGAGGCACCTCATCCTCCGCGGATAGAAGATAACACCATACAGATACAGCCAGGGGATGCTCTTACGGCGCGAGTAGGGGAATCTAAGCGGCTGCACTGCGTTGCGAGGATGGGGAATCCTCCTGCAGAGATAAAGTGGTTTATTGATGACGAGGAGATAACGTCTGTGGCCAACCAGACCAACAACTTGGACATGGAAAAGCAAAAGACGTGGCAGGCAGTCAGCGTGCTCGAGTACACTTTTGACAAGGAGCAAAATAAACGAATTCTCAAGTGCGTGGCCATTCACAATGCCTACGATACGCGGTCGAAAGATGTGCGAGTGCGACTGGAAGTTTTATGTAAGTGAATAATTCGATAGATTTCCTATTTTAAGTTATATTTATCGCGCAATTTCTTTCTACCAACTGCGACTTTCCTCAGTACAAGAGAGGGTGGATTTTCTTCCATAAACGCATCGAAGAGGCAGCACTCCTCGGGTATTTCGCCCCTCCTAAATTTATGAACGCATCCTTGTGAGATTATTCTTGATGCGTTGAAGAAAGTGAGTCTATCTTAATTTAATGAACAGGAAGCATACAATGTTATTAGTGGGATCCTTTGCAAGATACTCATGATATTATGCAACACATTCACTAATCCAACAAGTGATTGGTGATTGGAATTTTGTTATTAAAAAGATTGGTTTTACAAATGCAGACTTTTGCGAGAAGGTCGAGCTTTTCATACTAAATACGTACTTCCAGTTAAGGTCCACTGTACTAAAGAAGCCATTAAATGAACATATTTAATGCCTTTAAATATCAATAAAGAAACATACGCTCTTGAATAAATTAAAATGCCCATTTTTCATCATTTTTGCAAAGTGAACTAAGGAAAATTTGGAACTAATAATGTTGAGATAGCTTAAGTAGCATACATCCGACTTTAAGTGTGAGTGAGTTGCCTTGGTATTGCACTTCTTAAACACATATTCCGAAGGACTATATATATATATTCGAATTTTATTAGCGTCTTTTTAAAAGATATATTTCACCCAGAACTGCGAATTCAAAACTAAGTCTTAGGTTAACACCTAATAAAAAATGCTAATGAACAGCGAATACCCACTCATTTCCCCTTAGAACAAAGTTTTGAGTTGTATTTATCGTGCAGTACCAACGATAACTGCTTCCTTTCAAAAGTGTCATAAGATCATCACTTTTATGAGCGTCAGAAGTGGTTTAGTTCGTGTAGTCAAAACAAGTTTGAATTTTTGCAGTCTGTTTCCGCTAAGTATTTGGTATTTAGAAATCAAAATTTAGAAATCAAGGCAAAAGATATCGATGCTTTTCATGTCTCTATTTTTAGTTTGTGTTATCTTTATATATTCAACGTTGTTAATTTATGTATTTAGGTTAAAATTTTATGCAAATTAAACCAGGCATAGTTTGTTTTCCTTAGATGCACCGAAGATCAAATTGGAAGGTAAGATATCCGGCGAGATAGTCGAAGGCTCCAAACTCTCTTTAAAGTGCACAGCAGACGCTAATCCAGAAGCCAATATCATATGGAGAAAGTCGGGACAACACGGTCTCTATGGCGTAAAGGCTCAGATAGACTTTAATCCTGTGCGGAGAACAGACACCGGCATTTACAGCTGCTCAGCGAAGAATGACATCGGGCAAAGCGAAGAAATTGAAGTCGATATTGATGTTAAATGTAAGTTTGCGAATTATAGTGTTGATGACTTACATTATATTCCTAGCTTAAGAAACGTCAATTCATCTGTTCTTTGTTTAACAAAGAGCTGACGAATTGTCATTCTAACGAATCATTTTCTTGCAAAAAGCAATTTTCAATTTAGAAGTAAAATAAGCATTGTACTAACAGATAAATTCTTCACTATGAATTTCCATAAATTCTTCACTATGAATCATTCACAGTTAAGAATTTATGGAGACAACACACGTGTTAGAATAATTACTTTATTAGAAAAGCATTGTACTGTGAATAACAGCATGTCTTACTTTATAACTACAGGCGTAAATGAACACTTCAGACAGAAGAGTACGACTGCAGAGTTTTATTTCAAAAGAATACTCTTTGATTACGCAGTAATCTGTAAAGTTTCGAAAATGGGTAATTTCAGAATTAACTAACACAGCTGCCTGCATGTCGCTGCTTGTAGTGCAGCATGGGCGAGATCTCTGACGCTGATTGAGAGCAACACTGCGCCACGATTCAATATGACTGAAGTTCCTTCATGTTCGACTTCCTTTGCCTTCGTTTAAAAATCAAACTTTCATCCTAATTTAAAGGCAACAGTAGTCTTTGTTCATTATAACATGACGTTCGTTGTAAAGCCAAGATAGATCAGAATCCAAATCATCTCCTAGTCAGATATTTCAGAATAATCTTGATTCCGAAGTAGTAATTTACACACGTTGAAACCAAATATTTTGGGAGAAATAAAACTCGAGTATTCCCCCGAAAAAGTTGGCCAGATATTCACAGAATTTCCTTAATTACGACTTGCTTCAAAAATATCTCTAGAATCGGACTCATCGTACATCACACAGACCCAGCAGTTGGCAGTGAGATCGATAACACTTAAAGATATGACGTCTTAACCAAAAATTTGATTTTTGCATAGTCAGTGATGAGGAGGATCAAGTTATGGATAAACGGTTTGTGTATATTATCATATTATGCCTAGTACTTTCACAAGGTTTCCTTGTGAAAGTTACCCAGTTCAAGTTATCGCATTTCCTGGTGGAGAGAGAGAGAGAGAGAGACCACTGCGACCTCATTGTGTCCGATAACGTATCTTAATCTGAAAAGCCCTTTCAATAATGCCTAGTGTCGTAAAAAAGGGATTCGAACCCGAGTCTTTCGTATTCGAGCTTTCACGATTCTCAAAGATACGGAAGATATCACTAGGATGAATAATACAGCGCAAGAAGGATTTTACTCATGCACTGTGCTATTAATGCAATGCTTAACACCTTTCAGAATAAAGATGAAATCTGTTCAGGTAAAGTAGCTGCTCCCAGCAACATTCATTGGCAAACCTCTGAAACAAGTGAAAACTGAAGTTAGTGGATGAACTTTGAAATATTCCGTGTCTATTGGTCAAGCAGCATATAAAATTAAAGACGTTTTATGGATGTTTCAGATCTCTTGTTGAGACGAGCGGTCAAATGCACAAAGACGACATTTACATTATCGTAATTTCACTTTTAAGCCTACAAAAACTGTAAACAAAAGATTCACCTCATTAAAACTCTGCCTTGTGAAAAGAAATCAGGGGATTCGTTATAATTCGAGGGTAACGTAACTAAAATTAAGAAGCTGGCCTACGTTTCGGTGACAAGCAATGTTTTCCAAATGAAAACAACCTGAACCTGTCCCACAAAGTTCTCATTTTCTTTTCCACTAAAAACAGTCAATTTTATTATTTCACCAGCATTTTGAGTCAGTTATGTTTCCAGTAGCGCACATAGTCCTTTCAAAGGGCAAAAGGGGAAAACAAAACACGTAACGGTTTTAAAAGAAAACAAAACATGCAACAGCCTCCACTATCACAGTGGATATCCGAAAATCTATATGCCGAAGTAAAAACATAAGCCTGATACCACCGAAGGAATAAAAACACATGTGCCACCGAGACGTGTTTGGAATTTCTAATTCGGGCACGCCTTCGTACAGGCTGTAATCTTTTCAGGTTCCCTTGTTTTCTTAGATCTCCAAGATATATTCCATATGGAGAACTTCGTTTTACAGGTTTGCCACTAGTTGGTCTGTCAAATGGTTTTTAAAGTTGTTGCATTTTTCATATACGCGAATCATCGCTTTGATTTCTCTTCTTGTCTAAGCGGCGCCCGCCATTGAGATTCAACTGGAAATGGAATCCTCTTTGCTGCGCGGGGAAACAGAGTCGAGTCAAAGAAGCTGCATCGTAATTTGTAATAAAGAAAAATCTACAATCGCATGTAAGGGCTGTCATATTCCTACTAATATTCCAGGAATGATATCCTATCACAGTCCAGCCCATTATTCTCTTCTTTTCAAACTACAGTTACCTCTGTATCCACCAAGAGACGTTTTCAAAATCATTTAAAAATTTGATAATCATTAAATGTTATTACGAGTTTTGTATCTTAAGATGTTCGACAGGTAAAGCTCAAACGTTACATGAAAGCTTCGGAAAATCGCATGAGTGCATTTAATTTTATTATTGTTAAGTTAAAATACTGTAAACGGCACGGCTGACAAAGAATGTTCAGCCAGTGTTAGATTCAAGGGGTGTACTTCATGTGAAGTAAAAGATATCTTTTCCTTTTTTCAAGAAATAGATTTTAGAACATATCTATGGATTGTTCGATCTTAGAAGTAATGCTTACCTTCGGGAGAAAACGAATATGCTTCACTGTACCTAAATATAAAACAAAAATCTAAATTGTTGGCTTTTGTACTATGCAGATTACATCTATAACGAGTTGATTCAGATCTACTCTACACCATCAGGACAAATGTCAAGATTTATATTTATGTCATAATTAACTGAACTAAACCGAAACTTGTTGGACGAGTGGAAATTCATGTTGTAACCTTCCAAAATCGGATCTTTTTAAAGACAAACAAAAATAACACCTCTGTTACCTCCGACTAAATGCATTTATTCAAAGGCAACAGAGTTAGCCTCTGTTGAAAGAAAGAGTCAGAACTAAGAAGCAGCGATCCTGGACGAAATGAATTTAAACGAAAAAACGCATTTGAGGGCTAACATATGTGTCAAGAAGAATGTTCATGTATCTCTTCTCGCTGAGAACATTCTAGAATTTTAAGATTTATTTTTGCAGCATTATGTTTGGAATACAACATTTTTAAGCAATATTCCACGACTCTTGAATCGATTTTGGATTTCGAGAGTAGCGATAGAAGCCTGTCCAATTCATAAGGAGGAATAGTGGAACGAGTAGAAAATCTCACAATTGAGTATTAACGAACAAATCTCTCTCTCTCCCCCTTTTTTCCCTTCTTTATAAAAGGGACGAATAAAAAAAGGCCAGGTTCTTAAAACTGTGACTGCTAGACTATATTTAAAATTAAATCGAAATTAATGTGATTGAAATGTTCTTGCGGAAGGTCATTCTACTTGAACGTGTATCGTTCATACCCTTTAAATATTTAAAATTATTAAAATATTTAAATAAAATAATAAATTTGAAATGAGTCGATCTAAAAATCGAGTCGTAAGTGGAAGAATTCATTATAACTAGTTAATAGTCCTTATAAGGACTGGCTTAAAGGGGCGAAGCAAGAATGCTTTTCATCTTCCCCGTTATCTGTAGAGGACAGTGTAGGGATAAGGTGTTATTGAGCTATTAAAGTTCTGATCATGGCAGGAGGGTAACAGCAATAGCCGAGCCTCAGTTAGAACTTCATTAGCTACAGCATTGCCATCCATTACCCTCCAAGGGTATTGGATTGAATGAATCAATCACCGCATCTCACGGTCGATTGATTCCCCCGACCCTAACTAGTTAATAAGAAACACTTAGGTTAATTTAAATCTTTTTATTTGTGGAATTTTCGGGTGTTTCATACTCATTTTCAATACGATTATTGGAAATCAATCCAAACAAGAGAACATGAATTCAGTTGAAAGCACCCATGATGTTATATGCACTATCGTCTGCAGAACAATAGCTCTATGTGCATTAATAAATATCCAAAAATAATTCGATAAAATAAATTAGTTACTAAAATATTTTTAAATATAGATATTTAGTTAAATACAATTTAGGGACACATGAAGGGCGAGTTTAATCAGCATAACTTCCCAAAATTGAGAAGGTTAAAGGGAATTTTTTGTTAAGGTTTGGATTTCGAACCATGTGAGTTTAAGCTATCAGATGACTTATGTCACCAGGTATGAGTTCAACCCTACAACTGGGAGGCTAAAAGTGGATTGAAAAAAAAAAATGCTCTCCAGAACCGGAGGTTTTCCGACCCGTAGTCATGCCACATATACAATAGTTTTGCAACCTTCCACGAGTGAAATACTCATTAAAAGATACAAAGGAAGTTATTTAAGCACTTTTATTCTGATTGTACTGTTGCATTAACAATTACATTTACTTTCCATTTTGGTTGTAATAAGATGGTTTTTATTGTTCCCTTTGCAGATAAGCCTAAAATAAATTCCATAGATCCTTCTCATAGCACAACAGTGGCTTTGTATCAACCAAGTAAATTGCTGTGTGAAGCAGAAGGAAACCCTTTACCTCTGTAAGTATTTGTCATTCTTTATTCATTATTTTACACGCAGCTTTCACAGTGCAGTAATTGCATAGTTTGGCAGTTATATATCGTCTATTCTGTAAACTAAAATCAATATTTTTTTCATAATCAAGTTATCGGACTTTGCCCTTGAATACAGATGATACATAATGATTGTAAACTTGCCGTCCTGAATTTTAACTCCCCCCCCCCCCTTGTAAGTTAGCAACTGAATGCACTCATTTCGATTGATGCAGTGGAGCCTGATTCTTCAATGCGTTGATACATCGAGAAATTATCAATGTATACGTTCAGAATTTTCCATAGTGAGCTCAAAAAGACAGCACAATCCCTTCATCATCATCATGTTTATTTTTGGAGAGGAAGGAAGAGACTGTATTAACACTTCCTCGAGGATCAGCAGAACTCAGAACTTTTATGATTTTTAGAATTTACGAAAATTGATTTGCGTGTGTGTGTGTGTGTGTGTGCACGTACTAGTTTCAGTTCCTGCTGATTGACACGTCGATAAGCGGAGTTTTTTGAATGCCTCCTGTTAAACTTTTCAGCGTTTTAGTATTCTTCTGGTCGCTTTCTCAATATTTCTCCATCTGTTTTTGTTAAGGTTTGGATTTCGAACCATGTGAGTTTAAGCTATCAGATGACTTATATCACCAGATATGCTCCTACTTTTTAGCTCCCTCGATTCCGACTGGTAGCATCGAAGGCGACTGTCAGAAGTAAGGAGCTTTGTGAATTATAAATCTAGATTTTCTGTATTTCATTTTCTTTTCTTCTGAGGAAGAATCGCATTTAATTTTCCTTCTCGGGCGGACATTTTTGGCGAAGACAAACAATGTTATCTTCCTTTTAGTGAAATCGCAATTCTTTTACTGCTTTTGTAATAATTTATTATTCCCCATTCTGATTGGGCAGCATTACCTGAAAAGGACATTTAATTCTATTCGTAAGTTAAATTAGCCAATCAAGTTGGTCTCGGCCATTAGAATAATGGATTAATTCGATGTTCATCCTGATCTGAATTGCAAATCAAAAATCTGTTTGGAAATTGCAAAGGTTTTTTGCAAAGGTGGGGTAAGGACGGAGATTTACCTTTTTTTATGGAGTGGAAACCTTAGTGCCGCGAGTGTCTGTTTAATTCAGTCTTACGTGAAAAAATGTTGGAAAATTTACCTGCATCCTTGAAGGAATCGCTGTTTTTTCAGACTTTGTTAAGAAAGCGTCTTCCTGACAGGTGACGTTCACAGTCTGTCGAACAAGATATTCTTTTATGGTTTCAATAATGCGGAAATGCTGAACTACCGAGTTACAACCCACCTAAGGACAGCTATTGACTAAAAAATTTAGTAGTAAGTTTTGTAGACATTTCACCTCCCCCTTCTTTTTTACTGGTTGCCTGGAATTTATCTTTTGTTTTGATTGTAATGATTTATCAATACGTAATTTTACCTTCAGAACCCCAATAACACACTCATTCAATTTCCAAACTACAATCGATCTATTTTGTTTATTTTTGATCATAGCACTTGGCGACAATCTTCGCTCGCAAGGACATCAAATATCGAAGCTTTAATGCATCTTTTTTAAATCCCTGAAAAATGCATATTCTTTATTCTAACCAAAACCCATGAGCATATCTAAGTGCTTCTTAAGATAATTACTTTCAAAATATTTTATTAGAAAAGTGATTGAGTGCAAAAGCAGGATGCGTTTGATTGATTCGTTTGTTAGCTTTGTAGGAAATTCAGTACTGAGTCGAATAAATGGAACAATTTCTAGAAATAGCATTCAATGGTCTTCGAGTTTTGGCTGTGAACTTTCAGTAATATTTTAGCTCTCCGATTGCCTACGATCGCAAAGGACTTCTTTGGGATGACGCACATAAGGTTCTTTCGTCCTAGAAATGTTCACCCCTCGTTTGTTTGGATGACAAATTGACTCTGTACTTCGATAAATGTTGAATTAAATGGAATAAGAGGCGTGGTCTAAGTCGAGAAACCTTCCTTCTAGGGAAGGAAAAGAAGGAATTGCCGAGGAGCTCAAGAATAACTGGAATGAAGAATGGCTAGTTTATGTATTACAGGTTCGTCTGAGCAATATGAATCAGTGAGTTTTTTTTTTTCAACTTCAAATGTCGTCCTTAAACCCGGAAAGGAGTGGCACTGTCCCTTGCCCCGTGCTTTAGAAGTTCTATATATCAAAAACACATAAGAATAAATTTATTACATAAGAGGTATAAAAAACGGAATATTCAGAATAAATCTTTTATGGAAAGTATATTTTTTGTGGAATAAATATAAAATAATTTATAAATGGTTATGTTTTAATCTAATTATTAAAATCGTCGGTCCATTAGCAGAACACCCAGCCATGCTCAGTAATAATTAAATTCGGTCATCTTGGATATTTTGATTTTCGATTCTATAGAAACCATAGATTTACATCTTTTTTGGATTTTTATTGTTACAAATGCAGGTTCATGAAGGTGGGAGGATAGAATTTATTTAACAGTTTTCTAGCTTGATTTATAACTTTTAAATATTCAAACATAAGGTGTGTGTCTCCCCATTTGTACTCTCTCCCGGGTGATGTAACTCTTATGGGAGTGCCTGTCAACTCCTGTCAACGATTACTACTCGTGATATAACTAGAGCATCCTTAATATCCAAAGGAAACAAAGCACCTTAATGCTTCATGGTGTGTCAGTTGTTGTTCTCAACATCTCTATTTGCTTCATACCTATTTAAGAAGCACTTTATGGTAGTTGTTCGACTATGGATTTGAATAGGAATGATACACACGTAAATGGGCTACGACAGCTATCTTATTCCCCGTTGTATTAAAATACAAAGTTAAGAATCTGATGAAACTAAATCCTCGTTATTGCAGTTAAGAGCGTTTACTGTTAGGAAATGTGATCCGAATGGACTTATAATTCTCACTTGAATCCTTTCAATTAATACGGAGTACTAATTGCCGACTGTAACTACTACAATTAGAAAAAGGGAAGTGTGAAAGCTTTAGGGTTATACCAGAAGTAAAGAATGTCATTATAACCGAGCTCTAAAATGTGAAATCGGGCGATGGTCCGATATTTTAAGAGATACCAAACCAGCCACTTTATGAAATTGGCTCATTCAACCTGAATACAATATTGGCACTGAGGAATACACTTCAAATCACGACGACCACTAACGAGAAGCAAATCTCGTTATACTGATAGTCGTTAGCCTTCTAAGAAATTGCGTTGCATACAACGCATGAAACTTGAAATAGCGAGCAAATCTATCATTTCTAAGGAAAGGGTGAATGGCAAACCTACGCAGATCATGCAATCATTTCATCATGTTTTACTGCCAACAGTGATTGATTGTACCGTTATTTCTACGGAAGTGAATGATTTTGATAGCAAACTCTGGAAACAGTCTGCATTTAAAATGAGTGACGGGCGATGCTGCTTCGACGCATAAACACTTTGCTTCTAGCAAGCGAAATAGATTAACATATTATGAAGGTAATTTTCTGCTGATCACAATCTGAATCTACGAATTACTTCAAATAATGAACTTCAGTTTCCTTTGGGCTAAGGTTTTGACTAAAACTTCGTTTTTAAAATAATGTCTAAGAGAAAAATAAAGGGATCCTTCTTCGCCTTGCATCGTACCGCAAATTCTGATGGTGCAGTGTGTTTTGTCTAAAGAAAGCAGAAACGTCAACACATTCAGTACTGCTTAAAAAACACGCGTTTCAAATTCTGTGGTGCAAACGGCAGTGAAAGAGTCTTCGTATCATTAATAACGACATCACTCTGCTGTGTGCTGACTAATATCAAAAACCAACCTTGCCATACTTGAAATGAGCGATGGAAGACGGAGATGTGCAGGTGGGGTTATTCCCACGATATTTTTAATTCTCGTAAGAAAGGCATCCTACTGTCAATCAAACATGGCTCCCAAACCGCTTTCCATACGTCACCTTTCTCTCACTTCCGACAAAGTACATTATGCACTCACACCTTTTGCCGTCTTTGACGCCGAGTTCCCTGTTTCTTCAATTCATGCATTCACCCACCGCTGCTCCTCCATTATCTTCACTTTGCTGTCAGCACTTCTTTCTACGGCTGTCATAAACCCAGTGATGTTACCTAAGTCCAGTACGGGTTTAGTGATGATAGCGTGAACGAAAGTTAACACATTATCTCCTGAGTGTTGTATTATAGCGTCGGGTCAGTATTAGATTGCATTACAGCCCCTTCCCCCTTAGGAATAAAACTAAATTGGTTGTCATAGAGTCATAAATAATCTTAATAAAATTCTATTATCTTTTTTTTTTTTCTAAATACGACAAAGTGCGAACTATGAAAATGTTTTATTTTCCATCTTCTTCTTCCTCTTGTACCTTATCCCATCTGTTTGGGGTCGGCCTTTTTACATGATGCGACTTTACTCCCACAATCCCAACTTTTTTGTCGGAGAGCATGGCTGTTCGACGCATCGCCCGCGGGCCACTTGTGGCCCGTGGAGCTCTTTACCGTGGCCCGCGAGCCATTTTGAAAAAAATAACTACTTAACATTAAAACGCGATTAAATAATTTTAATGAAGCCCGCTGGCCACTAAGCTATACTGCGGTATTTAGAATTGTAAGATGCTTTCCAGATTCACGCTGTGCATTTGATATTTTACATAAAATTCTATAAAAATAAATATTATATAGACATTCGGTACTTAAGTACTAATTAAATACCAGCTAATTAAATACCGGTACTTAAAGTACTAGTACTAACGTCGCAGGTAGATGGCTGGAACAGTAGTTCGTTCGAGTGCGCTGTCTAGTACCTTCCAGATACATCTCGAAGGTTCTCGATACTTCGTTATTTTCATATAAATACAAGAGGATCTCATCCACAGTCAGTCAGTCGTGAACCGTGTGATATTCGTGTATAAGCACACGGAGGTTCGTCATGTCAGCAATAGCCTATTGTGGTTTTATATTGCCAGACTTTTTCCATTAGTGTGAGACATATTCAGTGGATAATAACCGTTACACGTCATTTTGGATCATTTTTTGGGTAAATCTTCCATCACTATGGCGTCTACGAGTAAAATGCGTAAATCAAGTGATTCTTGTCGGGATTTTAATGAAAATGGACCAATTTGTACTTTTTTGTGCCAATTGACGATAAGCCAGTGTGTTTAATTTGTTGTGAGTCAATGACAAAAGTATCAAAAGAATACAATATAAAACGACACTATGAGACAAAGCATGCATCCAATTTTGATCAACTTCAAGGGCGGATTCGTGTGGACAAACTGAACCGTCTCCAAATTGATTTAAAATGCCAGCAGGGTACGTTTAAAAGGCAGAAGGAAGAGAGCGAAGCGTGCGTCAAAGTAAGTTATCTAATAGCTGAAATATTGCTAAAAAATCAAAAGCCTTCTTGAACGGCGAGTTTGTGAAAGAGTGTCTCATTGCTGCTGGGGATATTCTGTGCCCAAATAATAAGGAAATGTTTAAAAAACCGAGTTTGTCTGGCGTAACTGTAGCACCACGTGTCGAAGAACTTGCCAATGACATTGAAGGAACTTTAAAAAAACAGCATATTCACTTGCTTTAGATGAGAGCACAGATGTGAAGGATACAGCACAACTGGCAATCTTTATCCGTGGCATTGATCAACAATTCAATGTGATAGAAGAATTGCTAGCGCTCGTACCTATGAAGGGAACGACGAACGGCACTGATATTCTTGAAGCCGCCAAGAAAACGCTCCAGTGTTTCGACCTCAGCTTAACCAACCTCGAGGGTGTGGTATCCGATGTTGCCCCTGCTATGGTGGGAAAGAACGAAGGGTTTGTTACGCTGATACGGAAAGAACCGGTGCTAGAAGAAAAAGATTTACCACTGTTTTATCCATCAGGAGAATTTGTGCGCGAAAACTATTGGATTTCAGAATGTCATGAAAGTTATTGTGACTGTCGTCAACATTATTAGGGCAAGAGGATTGCATCATCGTCAATTTCAAGAGCTTTTAACCCAAGAGTGCGAAGCAGATCACGACGATGTGGGTTATTATAGTGATGTACGTTGGTTGAGCAGAGGGAAGGTTCTTAAAAGAGTCTTTGACTTAAGGAGCGAAATACAGCAGTTCATGCAAGCCAAGGGGGAATTCGATTGCGATCCGAAGTGGACGACAGACTTTGCCTTTGTGACCGACATCTCGTTGCATATGAATGACCTAAATACGCGGCTACAATCCAAGGATCAACTGGTGCACACTCTGATCATATCAAAGTTTTTTGTGGCCAAGCTCAAACTTTGGGAGGAACAACTCGCAAAAAAACTTAACTAATTTTTAGCTTCTCGCTGAGTCCAACTGTTCGTCTCTTGATGAATACGCTACAAAATTAGCCGTGTTGCGAAGTGAGTTCGAAGAGAGAGATTTAGTGATTTTAGTAACCAACAGTCTTCTTTAGATTTATTTTCAATGCCATTCAGTATCAGTGCTGTCGAAATGCCAGGCTTACTAGAAATGGAGCTGCTTGAACTCCAGAACAACTCTTCTTTGAGAAAAAAATTATTCAATGTGCCTTTATTTACATTTTTCAAAGACTACATATCTGAGGACGCATTCCCGAATCTTTGCCGGCATGCTTTGAAGATGTGCACTTTGTAGGAAGCACATACTTGTTGAGCAGTTCTTCTTCAGAATGAAGCATGTGACGTCCAAGATTGCGACTTTCAACATTGATGCCAACATCAACAAACTGGCCAAGGAAAAACATTGCCAAGTTGCCCATTGACATTGTAAAAAATGAATGTTTTCTTCATTAAATTATCTTTTTTTCAAGTATTGATTGTATTTACTTATCATGAACCCGTCTCCCACCTACGCTTTTAAAGCTGAGTTTGTTTATTTTTACAGGCTTTCATGTAAAGTATCAAATGCACAGCGTTCCTTGTGAATCTGGAAAGCATCTTACAATTCTAAATACCGCAATATAACTTAGTGGCCCGCGAGTTTCATTGAAATTTTAATGCGGCCCACACTGCACTGTCTGAAAGGTTGAAGATCCCCGTCGTAGAGCATGACGTTGGGAGGGTATTTTTGTCTGTATGAGTACACACTTCTACAGAAAAAATACCGGGGTTGGTTTGCTGTTCTGAGGGACAAAAAGCCCGAGTTGCCGAGAGAGCAAATCCACCACCACCTCCGTATGAGGCCTGCTAACTCGTCTTTAGTCAAAAGAGACCAGATAAAGGTTCCTCACGCCATGGATGGGAATGGAACAGGTCTTTCCGACCAAAGGGCTTCGTCTATACCAGCTGAGCTATGGAGGCTCAAAATATTTTATTTTCCATATTTCCGATAAATATGGAAATAACGTTAAATTGATCCCTGCCCTCAGCGCTTCTTGAAAGGTGTCGTGTTCACTTGGAGAAATAGTTCTTAGATATTACGAAGAAACGAATGACTAAGAAAAGAAGCGTAAAAAATTATATTTCGTCTTTTGATAATTCCAAACAGATAGTGTTATTCTTTTTCTCCATTGGCTTAAGTCAGTCGATTAAAAATATCACAAAGAAAGACTTTTACAAAGAAATTTATTCATGGTTCTAATCTTTTAGCCACCAGAGGCTGTATCTAGTAATTCTTCTCATATTTTAAACCAGCTCGCTGTGTCATTTCTCTCTGAGAGGTGAATACAGCATGTTGATTTGAATCTAAGCTTGTTTTCCAGTTCGCTTTCATATTGCTGCCCAGTAATTTATTTGTTTACTATAAAACCATAATTTGCACGCCTCATTGCATTTCCCAAGTGATTTTCGCCACCGATCTTGTTGCAAAATTAATTAGCTTCGGTTTAAAAGTGTATAGACAAGCTGCTTTAAAATTAAAAATCTTTTCAGGTTATCTGCATAATATTTGCGTAAGAAACTTAATTGGCATTGGCAAAGTAATACAGAATAGCTGTAATGAAAATGTTATTGACTTTGCATTCATCTTCGGAATGAGGAATAGAAAATCAAATATTTATATACGATAACAGACCAAAATGGAGTTTTGTAGTGATATAGGGAAGCACGAACAAAAAATAATCTTCAAAGGATCTGAAAAGACGTTAGCCTGCCAGAAATTCGATTTTTGATGGTGATTTGAGGGTTTCGGAATTCTGCCTAAGAACGCACGGCGATGAGAAAAAAATGAAAATAAGTTATTTAATTAGATGAAAAGTTTTAAACAAATTTAAGCATATATCAAAATAAATTTAATAAATTTCAGTGGGGAAAAGTTCCTCATAATTGGTCTTGGTGAATGTACATCTACAAATTCTCAATTTAAGTATTAGGTATAAACCCACTGCTTACTACGTACCGCTCCAACGTTTCTGTCTTTACGGAGATTGGTCTAAATCAGTGGAGCGCCATATGGTTGTCCCTCGTCACTCTCTGCTTCAGGTTAGTAATTCCCTGAGTCACCCTCTCAACATTCAGGTCTTCATAATAGAAAGAAGTTTTATTAGTAATGACAGCTGTCATTTTTTTTACTCACACTCATCAAAATGTGCAACAGTGAAATGTTTATATAGTCAAGGTATTAGGCTAATAAAGGCTTAATTTTGCTGTTGCTTTTCTTAGGCCAATAGAAACTTCTTGATTTGTATCTTTAACGGCTAAATGGACCTTCATTAGCCTAATATCTAGCACTTGACTGTATAAGTATTTCATTTTGGATCGTATCAGAATTTTTGACAAGTGCGTGCAATAAAACAATGATGGCTGTTATTGTTAATTAAAATGTCTTTATATGACAACTGCTGAGAGTCAAAGAATTACTAACCTGAAGCCGAATGCGATGAGGGGCAACAAAATGGCGCTCCGTCTATTCATAACACATTGAGTCACACCTAATGCGGTGACTGAATGACAACTACATGCAATTGTAACCAAAGCAACGAAATGCTGGAAAAAAATTATCATCAGTGGGATCTAACGGATGAACAATTTCTCTAAAGTTGTTTCTCTTTCAATTGACGAACGACATGCTGTACAACATTTTTTTTTTTTCTGGCGAAGGAGCATATTCAAAGGATCTTTTTCTCCTCTTTGATATTCGATACTAAATTTTTTTTTTTGCTTTATTCTGTGTCCTTTAAGCATTGCGTATATAATTATTTCATATCATATACGACAGCTTGTTTTGGGAATTTGACCTTTCTTTCTTTTTCTATGATTATTTAAAATTTCTTGAAATGTTCCGTTGTCTTTCAATTATAATGAAGTGTTCCTTTCTTTATGATTTTTAAATGTCCACTTGGAATAAATTTCCGTACTTTTAAACCACTGAATAAGTAACACCAACCAGTTGCAAACTTCTTCAACAAAGCAGTTTGCAACTGAGTAGCAACGAAAATCTTGTGCTTATTGCAATGTCCAAAATAAAATTCGCTTTAGTTCAACAACCGCTCCTACAATAGCAATGATCAAAATATGAATCAGATATCTCTTCTTGATAAAATAAGATAATGTCTCTGTAAGAGCACAGAACAGACTACCCTTCCGTAAGTGCGATCTGAAGAATGGCATTGGTTGGAAGGAATTTCCTAATCTAGAATGAGAGGAATCATTATTACATGCCTGGATGTAAGAGTAAGTTAGCGAGTCTGATGCTGAGGGATTTTTCTTGTTCCATTTGACTGGTAGTCTGAGAACGGATGTAAAACATGAAACTGGATTTATTCTCCTAATGGGATGGTTGTTTTAGCATGATCTTAAAATATTCTCGCAGATAACAGAAAGTATAATTTGAAGAATAGGCAGAAAGATCGAATATAAACTCATAATTTGTATATTCAATTTTGATCTCATTGAATCGTTGTAGTTGTTGCAGAAACAAAATCAGAAATCATACAGATCACTAAGACTTTCAACAGTTAGGAAGAATTATTCCGTGATTATTTAGTTTTATTCCATTAAATTTTGTTTTGCAGCGTAAATGTCAGTATCCGCGTGTTTCTCACTTCTCCACTTATCATTTTATCTGATTAAAAGTTATGCTTTCTTTAATATGTGAAATATAAGTTTAAAATAATGCCTCCAGATTGACATTCATAACAGCTGTTCCTTTTCAGATATACGTGGCTACAAAAATTTGGGGAGGATTCATTATCGGGAAGAGTACGAGGTCACAACTCCACGTTGCACATTTACAACGTCACTTATGCTTATCAAGGAACTTACATTTGTCAAGCTTCGAACGTCATCAATGGCGTTGAACACAAGGTGCAATCCGAGGAGATGATTATAGACGTAACGGGTAGGTTGGTCTCT
Organism: Typopeltis vanoorti; assembly: GCF_054136105.1. Lineage (NCBI taxonomy): Eukaryota > Metazoa > Arthropoda > Arachnida > Uropygi > Thelyphonidae > Typopeltis > Typopeltis vanoorti. The sequence goes on from NC_143564.1 coordinate 4,900,171, forward strand.
TTGTTTTGGTTATGAATTGCTGCTGGATACATAGCCCAGCTATAATTTCTTTAAATGATGCTTTCGTGTTATTAATAATAAAAAATACGGAATACCGTGCGAATTGAAAACTACAAAAAGCTAATTTCAGCAATAATCACTAAACTATAGGTTTTAAGTATAAACTACTAATTCACTGATAAATAGATCATTTATCTTAATGTTGATTTTTGTGTGTTGTCAGGTCCACCTCAAATATTAACGGACTCTCACAAAACAAAGGAAAAAGTGAAAGTGGAAAAGGACGAAGATGCCACCATCACCATCTACTTCTGTGCTGATCCGAGACCTCGAAAGTCATTCTGGGAATGGGGAAGTCTGAAATTGGATACAGGGAATGATCACAATCGCCGCTTTATTGCAGAGCAATTACAGAAAGTAAGTGTGCGCGCGTACCTCAAGTCTCTCACTCTTAAATATCTTCAGTCGTAACGATGTTTTAAGACCAGCCGCGAATTTGAAGTCTAAACGAGAAAGTTCCTTCTCTGGGAAGCAGTCACAGAAATCACTCTAAAAACCATTTCTGGCAAACGTGTGCTCTTTTCCCGCTACATTATATTCCTTTTTATTTCTGTTTTGCATTATAAATATTCCAAGACATTCTTGAAATATTTTGCAAGACCGTAATTTTTGTACTCGTTCAGAGCCCAAAACCAAAGTGTAGCTAACTATGGAAGGAAGAATTCAAAGCATTACCAAGTCAATTTTGATTCTTTAAAGTGCATGTTTATCAAAGGAGTAATTAAACGAAGGGCAGGCACTTTTTCCTATTATTTATTACTTCTTGGGAATTTGCTTTTAGATGATTCTGATAATTACTTCATTAAATTTAAGGGTTATTAATTTACGATGGTGAACATAGAAAGAACATTTAATTAACATAAAAATCTATTTCGTTCGAAGCAAGAAAAAAAATCTCATTATGCACGACAGTTGAGCAAAATACGCAATTAATTTTGCTCTTTGAAGAAATTATAAATGCAGCCAAAATATTAAAACAGTAATTAATTCATTATTGAATTCATGTTTTAATGTGTTCTTATGGCTTGATTTTCCCGATGGTATTTTAAAGATGCGCGACAATAACTTCGAGCAACCTAAAAATGGAAAAAGTGCGTATTTTGCACGCAGCTCTTTCACGCTGAGAAAAAAAATGGCGATAAATGAACAGTTGTAAGGTTAGAGTATTTATTCCCTCAGAATGGTTGTTATCAGTAGACTATTTCTAATTGCATTTTTCTTAATATGGAAAAGTGATTTGAATTGTATGAAATATTAAACGAAATCCTAATAAATAACCACTGTTTTATTAGCAAATTGCAAACGAATGTTGATCTTTTTCTAAGGGTCCCATAAACAATCCTGATAGTTACCTGCTGTGACCACATTTAAGAAGATTTCGGACCAGGTGTGTGTATATTTCGATTCAAGCATTCGCTGACCGGACTATTTAGACTCATTGAGTTTCATTAGGATCGGTTTAAACAGAAAATATTTACAAAACTAAGTTTCTAAACAAATCGTAAATTATTAGGGAAAACAATGTTTTTTTATTTTATTTTATTGAAATGTAGGATGTTATTGATTTAGACGTATTATGATCTGTTTCTACCTCAGAAGGTAGGCAAGTATCTTCCAAGAAAATATCCCACGGTGATTCTTTTTTCTACTGATGGTTTATGATGAAATTGCTTTCGTTTTTATGATGAAATTGCTTTCGTTTTTATGATGAAATTGCGTAATCTTTCCATTTGCGCTCGTTTAATGTGCTCTATCGAATTGTTCATATTTCTTTATTTTCTCTATTATTGGTTCCTAGTTTAATTCTTTCATTGCATCTTCGTTTCTTTTATGATCAAATATGGCCAAACATAGAAACAAACTTGAGTTTCTTAATTTACGAAAGGTATCAGAATGTAAACTTCGGCAAGGGAATTGTCTTGTCTTGCACTACTTAAAACACACAGACTGCCCAGGAGTCCATATATTGGCCTTTTATTACTGTATTGATTATGTTTTGCTGGCCTCAACAACTGTTTCGAATTGTTAGTTCTCATCAGAAACCTGTCAGAAAGTTTAAGAGAACAAAATGCCTGTATTCAGTACCAGAAGAATCACATGTTAGTTAATTAACCTTATCGCATGTGAACTCTCGGTAGGTTCGTAAAGGAATACTGAATTTTACAGAGAAAAGGTCATTTAATTTGACAAAAGAAAGATACTGAAATGGAGATGCCATATACAGAAAGAAACTTCAAAATTTACTACTTAGAAGACACGGGTTGTAGGTCAGAGTCCGTGTCTTGCAAGTAGTATAAATCTAGACAACTCTGCTGAAGGTTATATTCTCATAGGCCCTGTGGTAAATTTTGAAATTTTTTAAAGTATCTTTGTATATTTGGGTATAAAATATGAACGGATCCATTTCAATATCTTACTTATGCAATTGAAGCCATTCGGCTCTATACTTCAACAAAATGGATATATTTTATTTCATTTCTGCCACGTATAAAGCAGAGTTTGTTTACATGTTTCATTTATGAAGCACTTTCTTGTTACAGCACGCACACCCTGTCTCCATCATGCTGTAGGCACGTTTAAGAAGCAGACACCGTCCATCCGTTGTAAGTCTTGAGAATGTGAAACACGTTTTCCCGCTTGTATTAATTATTATTGTCAAGTGGCACTCGAATGTTAATGTCACCTGTAATGACAGATTCATTAGTAAACTTAAGCAAATGTTTTGCCGAGCATATTTGTTTAACCCAATCCGATGTTCTCGAGCAGGCTCCAGTAAACAGGCCGCCACATTAATCCAGTCCGCCACCAGCAACATTAGGAATAAGCGTAGACGGTGGTCGTCGCGTTCAGGGCGTAACCCGTATGTCACACATCACGGTATCGGAGTCAGTTGTCGTCCAGAGACGAAGACTCAAGCTGAGAGCGGCGCTGTGAGGTTGGCATGACACGGCGATTTGCGAATGTTACCTGCAATTTACATGCGCCTGCACGACAGATCCGCCCGCCACGGCATTTATATTCAACGCTCTTAAGGAGGCGACGTGGCTGAACACCGAACAGAAATGGAATATGAGATTGTTAGCAGATCAACAAGATTTCGCACCATTTTGCATCCTGAATATAAGGAAAAGCTTTCGCCAGGATTTCTTCAATAATGCACAGATGCCAAATAAAATTTCAAATATCATTAATTGGGTTGCAGTCTTTCTCCATTTATTTTTTTCTGGTTTAATAAGCATGTGTTCCTGTTCACTGAAGATGTTAAACTAAAGACAGTGAAAACAAAGTGACAATGTGCTTATTTCACTTTTGCACGAATAACTTGCATTCACAGTTAGTTCAAGTCATTTTATATAGCGTCCTTCCCCTCCCACAGTATATCTCACTCATTTAAGAAATTACCACAATTGCTTCCTCTTCACTGCCCCCCCCCCCCAAAGGAACCTAGTGAAATTATGGCTGGTCCACTCTATCATTTGTAGAGTGACAGGTTGGTAACTTCAATTATAATCAATGCTTCGAAACAAGAAACTCTTGCCTTAAGATGCACTTATTAAATAACATAATATCCACCTTGAAACAATGGCGAAAATTCATTCTGCGACATCCTTGTTACTTCGGTGGGATTTCTTTAAAAAAATAATTTTCACTTTTCCATTGCTTCCTTTGATTCTCAAAAAATCTCGAAGTATGGGCACTCTCTCCCTCTCAAAGACGGTACTGGAGATCCAAAATGGACACACATTTGGAGATTTTCGTTGGGTTGCAGATTTTATTAATTTTGATAGCACAGTTTTATTAAGTCATAGCTAAATCAGTTGATGATATTTAGTTAAAAACAACGATGAGTTAAAATGCCCATTTTACAAGGTGTGAATGCATGAAATTCAGCTGAATTATTACTGTTATTAACATTTATTATTCTGTTTACTGACAATATTTAACAATTAGTAATAGTTAATAAAATGTCCAGTTTATTATTAATTGAATCTATCGATCGAATCTACATTAAATTCGGTGTGCTTGAACAGTAGTTTCTTGTTTTCTTTTGAAATGTTTCCATCACACGGGTCTTCATAAGACTACCTGGAGACCATTTACAGGTTGAAGCTTTTCTTCAGCCTTCTTTGATGTCTATCGATGGAAAAGGAAGTACAGAGGAGGGGAGTTGGGAGTTAACCGATAAATTTTGTAGTCACTAATCTTAATTATTTCACCCTCCATCGATGGTCTGTTCCTTGTGTATATATAACATGTAAATGAATTTTAAATTGAAGTCAATTGCAAATATTTTTCGGTGGAATGAGGCAATTCTTTCATTGGAGTAATTCATTTTTACAGTGATAGTAAAACGAATACTGAAACTGCCTTATCTATATGCAACCTCTCAATAACAACAACTGCGTAAGATGCACGTCTATGTAAATGAGAGAATTATGTAAACACAAAAGAAATATCCAGAATGACAATTCCAGATGCATTTTCCTTTCATTTTTCTGTGATGTAATGCGATGGATTTAAACTAACCATAAACATGACTGGATTTCTATCATTATATTTCCTAAATTGTTAATATTCTGCACATAAAACTCCTCTAGGTTACTCTTTGTTTATCATATTTTATATGAATGAAAAGATTTTCTTAGAAGATGACCTTAGTTTAATCTACGCAGACAACTCTCGTAGCGTGAATTTTCTAATTGAATACAAATTCGATTTATTCCTTTCTTTGAAAATCAACATGAAACAGACTGATCATAAAAATCACGTTTCTGATGTCCAAAAAAAAAAAAAAATAATAATAATAAAAAATTTGATTCAACTTGCGTAACATTTTGAATTATAGTCAACGGCAACATGCTCTTTGAACTCAAGTTGCCGAATTTGGACTGATCTCAGGGAAAATATTTTTTTCTGAATGAAATAAAAAAGTTCGTTACCGAAGTTTCCTTTAAGTTTTCTGATTTTAATGCATCCCGATAATTAATGTTTCCCATCAGCGAGCCCTTTGCGTACTTCCCATGAAACCTGCGATTCAAGTGCCTTGCTTGTTATCCTAACGATGTAATATGTCGTACTACCATATTGATCTTTCTTATCTCGTTGCCGTATTAGCAAGACAGTGTGTGTGTGTGTGTGTGGGATTTGACGTACTGTGCATTGCCTGTACAGTGCATGTCGGTGGATGACACTATTCTTTGTGTTTTCTTTTCCTGACATTTCCTATAATTGCGTAATTTTTCAGCCCAAGTAGAGTATCGCAAAATTGGTTATTTTATCCTTTTCCCATCGGCTCTGTGTCGTCTAATTTTAAGTAAAAATTCATCCGACTTGATCCAGTGTAATTGCTAGCATAATTGCTTGTCTTCTTGAATTCCTCCTGTGCTGAAAAATAAAACGAGCAGAAAATTTATTAACGGATTAGTTTTCTGAAAGCTGCTTTTCAAATATCATTTTTGAAGAAAAGAAGGGATGTTGTTTAAGATAATTTCGCAATTTAGTTTTGGATAACCTTGCTTTAGAACTGCCTGCATTAAAATGAACTGTTATCGAATAAGAAATTGACCGTCGGAAAAAAAAACGAAAAATCAAGCAGGCAGCTGATCCACATAGTTATTAAAGAAAATATACACCTTTCAGTGGAGATATTCAAGAAAAACGCCCAAAAAAAACCCTATTTATTTCCGATGTGTAACGCATATATTGTGGAACCATATCTACTTGAAAGGATCCTATTCGGGTCACATTTTATGGCTAATGAGGAAAAAGAAAGGGCAAACTGGGAAGTGTGAATCAGTCAGCAGTGTTAAACATAAGAGAAACTTGGAAGGAAAATGAATTAGACTAAGATGCATTTCTGGAAAACTGAAGATCATCAGAAAGGTCTCAAATATAATTTTCGGCTCTTCCGTCAGAAGATTCTTGAACCCATCAGGCTTCGCGTGAGCTCCAAGAATGGCCCAATGCCAAAAGTTTACCTACGGTTCGTGTATGTAGTATCAAGTGTTCGTGTCATATATAATCCTAGAATAACTAACTCAGTGCTTGGAAAAAGTCGAGCAATGTTGCTACTCTAATTTTTCGAAGGCAAGAGTTACCACTGGTTAACTCGTAGGTTAGCTTCTCGTTGATTTCCCTCTCATCTTGTCCTTTATATTTCCAATTTTTTGAAACGTTCGCATGTGCATTTACCCAAGCAACAAACACACAACAGGTGCTAAATCATTATGCATTAATTAATAATAATAATGAATATGTTTTCTATTCAACTGCAGTTATCTAATTCTTGAACATACGAGAATTGCAAAGTGAATAAAAGAGTAATAAAGAGAAGGTTTTATATATTATCATATTTGAACATTTCAATGGTAATTATTAAGGTAATGTGTTTTTGTTTTGCATTTTCATAGGATGGTATAAAAGAAGATTGTTATAAAGCCAGCCTTGTAGTTAAGGGCGTTGAAGGCGGGGATTCCAGGATATACACGCTGAATGTTGAGAACGAAAAAGGGATGGAGTCGTTTGCGGTTATCCTCGAAGTTATTGGTAAATCAACTACTTAAATATATTCTTGATTACAATCTTCTCTACGAAATATATATACTACCTCCTAAACTAAACGCAAAATATCATTTGTGTATTAAGATGTAACACAACTAAAATGCTTGTGATAAATTTGATGCAGGCTGTGTCCAATTTTATTATCAGTCATTTATACTTTCATAGGTTAACCACTTTACCTCAGTCATAATTGCGCTGCATTTGTAATTATTGATTTTACCTGAGCACTAATTTTACTTCAATATTTAGGTTTATCAGTTTTTCTTTTTAATTTCAGAACCTGTAGCAACGTCCGTGATTATTGGAATTATCGTTAGTTCTGCAGTTTTTCTTGTGATTGTCATACTCATAGTCTTCTACCTTTTTAAAACCGAAAAGCTTTGTTTTAACCGTAAGTACTTTACTTAATTTGCACTGATGTTTATAAATCTGAATTTATTCAGAATTAGATTATAATGCATTAAAAATAAGTTTCTTTGAATTCATTAATTATGTCAAAATAATATTTGCGTTATTTTTTAGCATTAAATTCTAGTCCCAGCTTTTGTAGATCTGTTTGTGTATATCAGAATCTGTACAAAACATTACATTCGAATTAATTCGACAGAACAAGGCAGGGCTCATAAAATGGATACCGTCTTGTTTTGTCAAGTATTACTGTCATAAGATGGTCCAATTATAACACTTTAGAAAATTTTAACAGGCTTCCTAAACATATCAAACTTCATTCAGTTTCAGCGGCTGAGGAAGAACTATTAAGATAAATCTGCTAGCGCCTTTTATTGCCAGAGGGAGTTGAATGGAGCCCTTCTTGGAGCCTTGACATTTTGAAGATTAGTAGGCAGATATTCTTCAATCGTCATCATTGACAATCAGTTGGAACTGACAGCAAATCAAAGCTTTCAGGGAAGAGATTATGCTGCCAAGCGCCACCATGTCATGGTCGTAACTCCTAACAGGTGTATATTATATTTTGAAATAATAAGTTGTACTCTTATGAAAGCGTCTTCTAGCTTGTGCAGGGTACCTGCTGAAAAAGGCTTCTAAAATTCCACTCGGCGACTACAATCGAAACTAAATCTTTCATCAGGCTGTCTATCGCTATCGAGGCAAAGACCATTACCCCGGAAGAAATTGTTTTGGATCATTTGGCCAAAAAAGCATGCCCAATTATAGAGAAAAACGGAATGAAAGAATATTTAAAGACATTGTGACAAAAATACGGAATTATGATTAAAAAACCCTCTAAGAATCAACATATTTATTTCTAACAATAAAACAGAATTATAATAAAAAAAAACGAATATCGAAGAATCAACGTGTTTATTTCTGAAATGATAATAATCTCTTTGGATATTGAAAAACATTTCAAATTACCATCTAATTACAACGAGGCAGAATAAACAAAGTTTAAGCTGTCGACTGATAAAAGAGCGAAAATGACTGTTTTGCACTGCACAGGTTCTTTTACTTGTCTTTTACAGAGTAGAAATGATTTAAGATATCTATACGTTGCTCCGTTGTGCCCTTGCTTGTTTAACCAAACTTTCCATGATTGGACAACTGGAAACAAGGTAGTTGAATTTTCAATATCATTAAGCTGAAACTGATATTAAAATATCTCTAATCGTTCAAATAATTTCAGTCGATCACATAACGCTATTTAAATATTTGCAATTTTATTTTTTTACATCATTCATATTGGAAAGTCACCTCTAAGTTTCGCAATGATACGGGTACGAAATCTGCATAATACACTTCTACCACTGTAATTCATATTTGGTTGAAAATAAATTCTTTGTGGTAACAGAACTTGGCCTCACTTAAAACGTTTGAATATTTTGGATTTTGCTATTAATATATGCCTAGATGCTTATAGATGTTACTTTTCTGGATACTTACTATTAAAATAGGGAAATATTAAATTTTCACTTACCTACTCACACAACGATAATTCTACGAACCAAATCTATCAAAAATGAATTAGTCAAATCATTGCTGACCTTGAAGATGCAAATGGTGGCAAATGGTGACTTGAGTCACCATTTGCCACTGACAGTTTGTGGGTTTGATCTTGCTCCCATCATGGTTGGTATGAAAGTCTTCCTACTTTTTAAACTTCATTACAGTTGAACAAAAAAAAGGTAGTGGTGTAGTAAATTAATTTCACCGTCTGGTGTGACGTGTTCACCTTGCTTCATTAAAGTCTATAGAGAAAAATGCGCTTCGTCAGCGATTTTAGCCTCGTGGGTACAATAAATCAATTTAATAGGGAAAGATCTGCCGAAAGTGAATTAAAAGCGGAAGTTTTCTTTTGAGCTCTTGAACTGATATTGAAACTAATTCAGTTTCAATATGCTGGAATGTTTTAAACATTTGTACAGTTAGAACACCTTTTAATATATGTTAACAATCTCAAAACATGTTTGCTATGCATAAGTAAAAATGAAATTGAAATAATTTCATTTTTATGTAGTTATTTTGTCATCTGTTTGTACACACGGTGGGAACGAAATGGCGCTTTTGCTTATGCACTGAGATCAGAAATAGGGTGGAGCTCATTCTCAATTTCTTCACTTGTTTTAAGACATTTTTATTTGGAATCCGTTGGTTAATCTCGGTACGGTATAAAGCAACGAAATGCGAGCCATTTAGTGCTGATTTCGGAAAGAAAATTATCAGCTGCCCGTAATAAATCTGTTGCAAAAAGGAATGCTCTTGGACAAGAATAACATTTTATTACATACGTCTTTAGTATTTTGGAATGTCCATTCCCTCTTTTTGGCTTGGAGATTTCTTCGTAATAGGCAAAAGGTTGCAGATATGAATTAGAACATGGTTAATTTCGTCTTCTAAGGATTGTGAAGCTGTCACACAATTTATGCAATGACAATGAAACACTAACCTCTTTGTTTTTACTTTTCATAAAGGAAATACAGCCTTCTCCTTTTCAAGTTCTTACGGTAAAATTTGTAACAACTTCGATGGTAGTCAACATTTTATTGTCATCATCATCATCAAATTCCTGCGAAATACCCTCAAGGGGTGTACAGGATATGATAGTACTACATGAAAAAAATTACATCATTACTAACTTCCTATCTAAACTTTTCCTCCAAATCAGTCTGTTACTTGTCAAGACTCCAGCATTATCAGATCTTATATTTCTATCGTCTAAGGTATCAATCCACCTATATCTTTGTCTTCCTCTGGGTTGTTTTCCTGCCAACCTGGCAGAGAACACTTGTTTTGTTAATCTTTCCTCGCCCATTCTGTTTAGTGACCATACAATCTGAGATTAGCTCTATACTAACGCATTCCTGGATGCTGACAATGTCAAGTTCTTTCCTAATATCCTCATTTTTAATATGGTATTGCCATTGATGATATCTGTTCACGCTTCTAATCTTTCTCAGGACTCTCATATCTGCGGTCTCTAGTTTTTAGGTCAAGTGTTTTACTTCTGACCCAGCTCTCAGATCCATAAGTTAAAACTGGTTTGAAACACTGTCTTGTATGCAGTGCAGCTAATTTAGTGTTCCGACTACTTTCTCTCTTATTCCTTATAAATTTATTCAATTGACTTTCTACCATACCAGCTTTGTTGATTCTGTTGTCTATTTCAATATTTAATTTACCATCTTCACTAAAAATCGTGCCTAAGTAGCGGAAATGTTTTACTTGTTCCACAGGTTCTCCATTCACAACACAGTTGACATTTTCAACAATTCCACCTATTTTCATTGTCTTTGTCTTTTTATTACTGACCTTCATACCATATCCATTACAACAGTTATTTAAGTTAAGGGATATTACATCCCATATTGTTTCATATCCGAATATAGAAACTATATAAAGTTCGGCGAGTCCCAGCGTAAGCAAATACCTGGATAGTGCAACAGCAGGGCAATGCATAGTCCACCTGGTAGTGCAACACTGGGGCAACTCATAATAAGGGCGAAGCAAGCTCCGGTCACTGTTCTTGGTATTTACTCATAATGTGAAACCCAGCTCCTAGGAGCTGTATCACTGTTCTACATTATGAGAGAAGGTCACTACCCAGACCGGTTTCAACCTTTATTGAGGTCTCATCAGTGAGTAGGTAGACCTAGATACCAAGTTTGTAGCGAACAGAACTTACATACCCTACTATAAGAATTGCCAAGAAGGTGTCCTAATAAATTACTAATTATATAGGGTGTCCCAAAATTCACGCAAGATTTAAATTTAGCGCCATTTGTGCGGTAAAGTGTTGCCAACGAGAAAAAAAAAGACAGCGTGACAGCTGACAGTTCAGGGTTATTAAAAATGGAGCGCTACACGAAAGAACAACGCATTTTCATTGTTGAGCAATATTTTAAAAATAATGAAGGTTTGGCAGCTACAGTTTGCAATTTTCGTACAAAATATGGTCGGAATAGTGATTTAACTTCAACTGTGAAAAGATTAATTAAAAAATTCAAGGAAACTGGATCAATTAGTGATCTTATACACTCTGGCCGTCCTTCAACAAGTCGTTCAACAGAAAACATCGAAGCAGTTCGTGAGAGTGTTGCTGAGAGTCCAGGAACATCAATTCGGCACCGTGGTCTTGAATTGGGCATTTCGAGAAGCTCTCTACAGCGTATTCTCACGAAAGATTTGCATCTTTATACTTACAAAGTTCAATGACTCAAGAACTGAAGCCTACTGACCACACATAGCGAAGAGAGTTCGTTGAATGGATTATGGAACAACAACAAGTGGATGCTTATTTTTCGAACAAAATCATCTTCAGTGATGAGGCTCATTTTCATCGTGATGGCTTCGTTAATCGACAAAATTGTCGCATTTGGGGTTCAGAAAATCCACGATTGAGAAACAAATGCATCCACAACGTGTCACTGTTTGGTGCGGATTTTGGGTTGGAGGCATCATCGGTCCATTCTTCTTCGAAAATGCGGCTGGTAAGGCAATAACAGTTAATGGTGCTCGCTATCGCGACATGATAATCCAATTTTTTGTGCCTAAATTGCAAGATATGGATGTAGACGACATGTGGTTTCAACAAGACGGTACCACATGCCATACAGCCCGAGAAACAATTCAATTACTGCATGAGTCATTTCCTGGTCGTGTAATTTCCCGTTTTGGTGATCAGAATTGGCCGCCCAGATCATGTGACTTAACGCCGTTGGATTTTTTTCTTTGGAGTTTTTTGAAGTCTAAGGTTTATGCCAACAAGTCCACGACCACCCACGCCTTGAAGGAGGAAATTGAGCGCTGTATCAACGAAATTCAGCCACGTTTATGCAAAACGGTCATGGAAAATTTCGACAAAAGAGTGCGTATGTGCCAGCAAAGCCGTGGAGGTCATTTACCAGATATGCTATTCCATGCATAACCCTATACTGTATACTTTATGAATCAATAAGAAATTATAATTTTTAATTAAAAACCTGTGTTTTCTATCAAAATTATTTCTTGCGTGAAATTTGGGATACCCTGTATGAAGAGCCAAAGGCTTAATTTCACGTCGCCGAATTGAAGCCTTTGGCTCTTCATATAATTAGTATTACAAGTTATTCAATTTAGTCAGGGAATCTTGCAGACTTGTAGCGGATTTATTTAGAAGTATAACACCGTCCTCATAAAGCAAAGAGCTGACATTAACATCTCCAATTCTGATATCATGTTTAATACCACTTTCGTTCATAATGTGATCCATATAGATAATGAATAAGAGAGGAGATAATGTACATCCTTGTCTCACACTAGATTTAACATTAAACCACCTTCCTGTACTTCCTTCAATTCTAACTGCTGACTTACAACTCAAATAAAGACTAAATACAGCTTGATATAATGCCCCATTGACACCATATAACTGTAGCGTATTGAACAGCTTCTCTCTTAGCACCTTGTCATATGCCTTTTCCAGATCTACAAAACTTAAATACAGATCTTTGTTATATTCCCATGATTTTTCAACTATCTGTCGTAAAGTGAAGATCTGATCTTGACAGCCTCTATTTGGCCTGCTCGTTCTTCACCAAGCTTTTCTTACACAATTCCTCTCAACCGTTTCTCAAGTATACTCGCATAGATCTTGCAGGAACACTCAGTAGGGAAATACCTCTGTAATTCTCACATTCAATTTTGTTTGCCTTTTTATATATGGGTACTATGAGAGCTCTACTTCAATCATCGGTAATTCGTCCCTCTGTCCAGGTCATCTGAACTATGCAGTGCAGCCACTGTAAGACTTTTATACCACCATACTTCAGCATTTCTCGTCGAATATGATCTACTCCTGCTGGCTTTCCACATTTCATGCTTTTGATGGCTTTTTTTTTCTACTTCAAGTATGGATATGTATTCCTGACTGTATGCCTGCTGGGTGTTTTTTTTTTACCATTGTGCTATCACTGCTTGTTTCATTTAGCAATTTTTCGAAGTAATTACTCCATACTTCAAGGATATCTTTTTTTCTCCCATTCTCATGTCACCTTTATCAACTCCTTTTACAGCACTCTTTCTTCCATTTCTAAGCTTCATCAACAACCTCCAGAATATTTTACCACCTTCTTGATATTTATTTTCTTCTTGCCAAAGTCCTCCCATGACGATTGTTTATCTAGTTTTACACAGTGTTTAGCTTTCTTACATTTGTTTCTGTATTCTCTAAGAGCACAAGCTGACTTATTTGTCAGGAACCTTTGATATGCTTTCTTCTTTTCCTTCACTGCCTAACTTCCTATGACCACCATGGAGTTCTGATTTTTTTATCATTGCAGACAACCTCACCACATGCCTGTCTGGCTGAATCAATCAGGGTTTTTTTGAAGGCTTGCCACTGAATCTCCATTGTTATATTCCCATGATTTTTTAGCTATCTGTCGTAAACTTTGAGAATAGGAACCAAGGTTTGGTTCCTGTTCTCAAACTCTTTCATTTTTTCTTCAATAATCTTTGTGCATTTTAGTCTACAGTTCACATCTGAGAGCTGCTCAACTTTTATTCGCTTTAAAACTTTCTTACATGTTATTCTTTTCAATATGAAATTCAATTTTATCCTGCTCAAGACTAAATAGTGATCACTTCCAATTTCAAATCCTCTGAACACTCTGGTGTCCTGCACCAGGGAGAAAACATCACTATCAACAATAACATAGTCAGTGAGACTTTTCGTATATACCTTGCCTCTTCTTTCCATGTGAATTTGTGCACATTTTTATGTTGGAACATGGTGTTAGTAATAACCAGTCCATGTCCTGAGCAGAAATCCAACGGGTATTTGCCATTATTATTAGCTTTGCTCTTTTCTCCAAATTTTCCCAAAATATTTTTGTATGTCTGACAGTCATTTCCTACTCTGCTATTTAGATCCCCAACAAGGATAAATTTTTCCTTTTTCATTGTGTCAGTTGCTTTCTATAAAGCCCCAAAAAATTCCTCCACTTTTACCTAAGTAGAACCTACTGTGTGACCATAGGCACAAATAAGTCTCATTGTCCAGTTCCCCATTCTGATGTTTGCCCACATCTCTCTCTCTCTGCTTGAGATTGCCTGCCATTCAAGAAGATTAGCCTCGAATTTAGTATTCAATATGGCTACTCCTTCTTTTCCTTGATTGTCATTTCCTGATTATAACATTTTGTATTTATTGCTCAGAAAGCTCTCACCAGTTGTTGTCTTTTTTGTTTCGGTCACCCCTATTATGTCGATCTGGTACTCATCTAATTCCTCAGCTAGCTCCGTTTCTTTACCAATAAGGCTTCTTATGTTGATAGTACCGATCTTTAAATCAGGTGATGTTGAGTTTGGGTGTGTTTTTCAGATTTATTCCAATAATTGACTTTTTGTTGTTCGCCCTGGTTCCTTGGCGAAAACAACGGGGGCTTTGTTTAACCGGGCGACGCCCCAGCCGGCATGAAATTTTGTCATGTTGTACCATCAATTTGTATTTTGGTTTAAGCCAATAAGAATACAGTTTTGTCGGCTAACCATTTAGTATCCATGTAGATACCCAACAGGATGCACCACCACGAGAAGATGAGCATTGGCCATTAGGCCAGAAGTCCTGGTCTGTTCTCCGCATTCCTTTACAGGCTATATAGAGGTGTCCTCTCAGTTATACAGCTTTGCCCCTTTAGTTTAAAATCATATTTGCACTTTATTGAAGGCTGTTGCTGAATATCATTATCAAAAGTTAGAAAGTATTTGTTTTCTTCTTCTGTTAAGAACACATTATTCAAAACAATGCAAATTGTCATCATTCTTGCAATTGCGATTTTATTTCAACGAATATCCATTACTTTCTTATTTTAATTCAATTCTAGCTGAAAATTTCCTTTATATCGCATTAATACAGTGACTAGTTGTGTAATAAACGATTACTGTGCATTAGAATCAGCTATTAAAGAAAACAGCATTTCAACTACCAAAACCAACCAGGAATCCTCTCCGTTATTTTCTTTTATTTTGCTCGCGCTTTAAAATTTCTACGAACAATTAATTCACTTTCTTTAACAGGATCAAATAAATATTTGAAAATAATCGAAACAAATATAATTATCAGTAGATATTGCTTCTTTAAGTTTCCCCATCCACAAATGCTAACCGTCCTGCGTTTTCAAAATAATGTCGCGGACAAGTAATAAGTACTGAGATGGTGGAACACGATTAACGCATACATTATGCTAGCACTTCTCAAATCATTTGGGGTACTTTTTTGGTGAACCGAACAGAACATATTAACGCTGCAGATCATAAATAATTCTCAGGAGATGTGGGCAATGGAAACATAACATGTTGAATAAAGCACTGCGCAATAAGAAACTTAACTTTATTTAAATTAATAGGATATTAAATCCCACATTGTTTTAAAACCGAATAAGAAACTCAAAGATCGGAATCAGAGAGTTTTACGCCGAATATAGTATAATAAACTATAAAAGTATCGGCGACTACTAGCGTGAGCTAATGCAAGTAGTCCAAGTACGTAGTACAAACTCGGGCAACTCGCTTTTATAGTGTATTATACTATATTCGGCACGAAACTCTCTGATTCCAATCTTTGAGTTTCTTATTCGGTTTTAAAACAATGTGGGATTTAATATCCCCTTAATTTAAATAATGTTTATATTGCCGAAATGAAGCCTATTGGCACTTTATATTTAAGTAAATTAACTTTAAAGATTATCTGATAATACAAATTGATTATATAATTCCTGTTTCTGATTTCTTTTTGAGCCTCCGTAGTTCAGAAGGTATAGACGAAGCCCTTTGGTCGGAAAGACATTCGATTCCCGTCAGTGAGGAATCTTCACCCGGAAACTCGGGTTTTTCGTTTCCCAGAACAGGCAAACAGGTCCGTGAACACACGCATCTACAGACATAGGACACGCCGGAGGCATAGTGCTAATCACCTTATCCTCGATATGGTAGCGGTTAAGTGGATAGAAATCCTCGACACCACAAGGTAAAGGAGGAAAGGAATTAGAGAAAGAAAGGACTTCTTTTTAACTTCACGTACTGGTGGAACATTCATCCTTAACATTAAAAGTGTTCATGGATGTGAACACTTTTAATGTGAATGTGAATCGGTACTATGAACATACACTTTTAATGCGAAGTTAACATGACTGTCTGAGGAAAAAAGGGGATCAAATTCCTGACTTTCTCCCTGGCCTTCTTAGTCTATTTTCAAATAGTTATATTTTTCAATATATCACGAGAAGAGAGAGAGATAACTAGGGCCATGCATGGAAGTTGCATGGGTGTGTGCGTGGTTATTAAGATGTGAGCATCTTTGGAATGTGGTGAAAGAGTAGATTGTCAGAAAACAGCAGTTGTGAGTGTGCTTGCGGTGAATGAGTTTAAGGCAAAATATGCGAGGTGTTGTGCGAATATCGGTTAGTCTGAGTCTTCTGCGATGAGTCAGTCCTCTGACCCCAGAGATACTCGTAATAACGTTTCAACTTGATCACGTTTATTATATCACATCCCATCCAATGGGAATTCTTCCTCGGTATTGAGGAGCTGCCATCACTACTGATGCTTGCGATATTAACACTTTTTCCAAGATGCGTTCGATAATTTTCTCTTGAGTGACTTGTGGGTTTATTTATAAGAATAAACCCACAAGTCACTCTTGCTGTCATGCATCATCCCATGCTTCTCCATTCCTGCGCTCTAATCATTGGTAGAGATAAGGAAACATTTCGCAAGTTTGTCCTTATATTTTGAGGACAATTACACTTTATTTTGCATGCAAGTGTTCAAAATTTTGGCATGCCGTGTATATGTAGTTTATATTTATCGAAAGAAACTTCTTATAAAATAAGGTTTAGTCTGTTTTCCTTCATCCATGCAACCTTTACTGCAAATAAGAAATTGCGATGATTCTGAGTTTGTGTCGATGCAAAGTACATTTGTGAGTTTTAATGGTTAAATAATGCAATTATGCTGATCTTGAAATTTTTGGTTTTCGTCTTGCTTCCTGCGTGTCCTTTTGATAAAAAGCTTTCTGTGAAGCAGTATTATGCACATTAAATACCTCAGACAGAAATCACGCAAACTTAAGAGGCCACAATAAAATGCTTCCATTGATATTAAACGACCATTGTTTATTGATCCCTTTCTCACTGTCTCCCCACATTCTCATCTCTAATGAAATACACAATTTTTCCAAATATTGTCCCTTTTAAAATATCTACTTCATTTTCTTTCCAAGCAACAAATGCAAAACAGCGCATGAAAGGAGAATGTGCTGAGTTTTCCAGTTTACACTGCTTTGCGTTGGTTTTCTTTTTGAATTTCATCGTCCCTGAACTTAGAGAAGGATCCGCAGTTCTTGTACTAGTTAGCATATACATAGCACTCACCTTCTTCTCCTCCCCCATACATCAGTGTTTTGTTTTCTAAGATCGATTAAAGTTTGCTGCAGATTTTATTCTACTGGTTTGCTGATATAGTGCCAACCAACCGAATAAACAAGAACCTTACAAACGTAAGTTTGCGTGGTTTAGCAGTTCTGTGGGGAGTTTTCGGTATTGAGACCACATTATGATGTAATTAAAGAGCTTAATAAAATATAAGCAATTAAAACCCGACAAGTTTCGTAAGTCATAAGACTGACTTATTTTGCTTATTTTTTTTTATTAAACTCTCTAATTACACAATAATGTGGTCCTAATACTGAAACTTCCCACCAAAAAAACTTTATAAAATTCGTGATATTAATCCTGAACTAAGGTCTTAAGATATTTGGATGGAAATTTTAAAAATCCTTTATTCCAGTTCCAACTGAATTGACAGTACGTCTTCAGCATGAAGTATCTAAGCAAAGAGAGCATAGCAGGTACGCAGTTAATGATGATAATGATAATATGTGGAAGACTGGCTGCAGTATTTAAAATTGAGAGAAAGGGGTAGTGAATGCTTTATGAACAAAAATGATTCTTCTCAATTCTTCCCAAACATGTTTTCGAATTTGTGGATAATCTCTAAATCTTGCTGAGTTTAAACTGCATAATTTTTAAAGCTACTTCATTTCCTCCTGTTGTCATTTTACACTGGACGAAGAAAGTCGTTTAACACCTAAAGCTCTTGACACGCATGCATGCCACAGCGGGGTCGTTGAAGAGTAGTTATTATCCATTCAAACAATCACAGAAGCAAGTTTATGTTGCCAAAGGGAAACTGCTATCCAGATTACGTATTATGCAGTGTTAATTGGGTGGGACACGACACTGCTTGTATGTGATATTCGTCATTTCAAACCCCTGCTGACTAAAGGTATTAGTTTTGAACATTTGTCCCCAGAATTTGAATTTTGTGTCCCAGAAGACAAATGAAGTCGGTCTTCCTCTTTGGGAAGTTTTGATAATACCTGTATCTAGCTCAATGGTCAGGGGAGATATTTCCGTATGAAGGATGGGTTAAATACTGCAAATGGTGAGGAATACGGAGCCTGTATGCTGATATTCAATCACTGTATTTAGGAAGGGATGGCACGATCTTCGTCTGTTTTAACCGTGAACTTAATCCTGAGAAAGCTGACTCTCTCTTGCAGGAATTTTTATATTCATTTATAAAAAATTATAATGATGATTCAGTACCATTTAATATTACAGTATTACCATGAATTCATTAATTTTGCTAGAATTTTGCCCTCAATATGTTAAAAGCGATGTCCTCATCTGAGGACATCATTTTTGTGTGTCCTCATATAAGGCCCTTATGCATGAGAGGGTTAAATTTGATCTGGGAGAAAATGGGGGCAGGGATATACATGCTCATGTAAAAAAAAAAAAGGTGATGTTATTTTTTCTACGCGAGTAGAAAGTAGCAAATATTCGGGTTTATTCACGTATTCCATAAACAAATTTTCAAACTAAAAAAAAAAAAAGATCTTTTGTGAACTGTAGTTAAACTTGAGCCTACATTTGTCTGTGGTATCTCTTTTCCTTGAAGTGATTTAAATGTTTTAAACGTTCAATGACGATAAGAATGGCAGGGGAGATTCGTATCGTTATACTACGTTAGATTAAAAAAAACTAACCGTAGTATTAGATTTAAAAAATCGACTTAAGAGAAAGATGCGATCTCCTTTGCCATGGTCATCTTCTTAATATCTTATGTAAGGATCCAAAGATTTTCCAATCTAGAAAATTTTCCAACTTCACATTGAATATGTCACCAGGTACATCCTGAGCGCTTCAAAAATGAAACTAGGAAATCTTCATCTTCTGCATATCTACATGCTTCATAAAACAAGACTCCGTCCTCCATTTTAGATAAAAACTCAATGCCACCGGTGGAAGGGGATTCATTTATTCAAAAATTAAAAAAATAAATAATAAAAAAATACGCTCGCTCCTTTTGTATCATATAGGGAGTAGGCGAGGCTGTTTTAGTCCTGTTGTATCTAACCTTTAGATAGCGAGGAGAAAGTTCAATTTCCACCATAGCCAATTAATCAGAGAGAATTGCCCCAAGATTATCGCGAAGTATAAAAAGCAATCAGCGAAGTGAGGCCGACAAGCATCTCGTAATCCCTAACCCTGACAAATGGTATTATTCAGGGAGGTTAAAAAAAAAAAACACTGCTTGCTAGAGATCGACTAACATAAGTTATTTGCTAGAGATCGACTAACATAAGTTAGTCGATCTCTAGCAAATTCCTGCATCTCTCAACTAAATTCGAAAACTGAGAACTCGTTTCTTCGGGCAGCCTAGCGCGATGGGTGCAAACGTTTTCATAGGACTGCGTTTACCTCACCGCAGCTAAGACTACGAGACAAATGAATGATGACTGGAATAAGAAATTTTATTGTGCCACTGAAGAAAAGATACTAAATGTTATTTAAGTGTTTAAAATATTTTAGTTTAAAATTGCTTTCTGTGTATACTGAATTAGGATATAATGCCATACGAATTTACAGATTTCAAGCGTTTAAATTTAAATATTACTACTCTAATTAGAGAGCTAATTTTAACATAGCAAAGTAAAAAAAAAAAAAAAAAAATGAAAAAAATTTCACGATAATGTGTCGAGAATAAACGGACAATATCCATTGCTGCATATTGTCCGTTTATTCTGATGTCTCTTTAAAATTAAGATTAAGCCGATTTACCATCGCAAAGGTCGTCACATGCGTAATGATATTTGAACTAAATGATCGCTTCAAAATTCACTGAGCTGATGGTTTAGTGATAACGTTTATTTTGTGAGTGATGAGTAAACAGTCTGATGTATTTCGATTGCAAAATATTAAGGATGGTTATAAAACTTACCACCAGCCTCACAACAATGTGTTTTCAATAAAAATGGATTGCATTTTCAAATTATGTTGGCTAAATTGAGATTTTTAAATAATTAAACCCTGTCAGTATTGAATGATACAGCGCCGATCTCGTTATTTAGTAGCGTATATATCCATATCGACATCAAGATGGTGTTCGAAACAGGGCAAGGTAATTCTTGAAAGCCGTGATGATCTTGCCTACACAAGCTATTTGTTGCTGGATGCTAGTGATTTTTATAGAAATATTTCTCAAATTGTTTTTACTGTGGAATATTTTCGTCCACTTTGAAAAAGAGTTTAGGAACAACTAACTGCATAACAAGTGGCAGTTAGTTGTTCGTGTTCGTTTCTTGCTCCAAACTGGATTTTAGTGAAGAAAGGCGACTAAAATCAATTTGGAGTTTTCTTAATCATTAGTCATAATATGGCAATATTATGATTTAATCAATACGCTAAATTGGGCACACCAAGATAGTAGTATTTATTGAGACTATATGGCTGACACAAGGTGTTCATTTTCCCCTCCCAAACAGTGTTTACGAGTATTTTCTATTTTCTTCAAGGAGATATTCATGGTGGGCTTCTTGAGGAGAATGAAAGAGATAGTCTGATAGAATGAAAGTCTCTTATATGTGGAAATGGATATTTTGTGAATAGAATAAGATCGACTTCATTGCAGAAAACCCTAGCAGATTCGAGCCCCTCCCCTGGTACTTCAATAGGAAAAAGCAGAAGGACGCATTCTACCAGTGATGGAAGACCAAGTTTGATTCTGAAGAGCGACTTTCCCTATAAATAACGAGATTACTTTCAACACACGTTTTCCATTAGCACGCTTTGCTTGAGCCGCCTTCCCCAGTGTAAAGCCTTACTTTGAATTTTAATAACGGCTAACAGAAGCTCCATAAAAGTCCATTGGCGTGTGTGTATGTGTGAAGCCACGAACGGTTTGGATTCAGAATATCATTTAGTTTTATTATCCAATTTTAGAGATCAGTTTTAAGTATTTCTGAGGGATTATCACTTAAGATTTGGGAAGTATTGAGAAATATTTAATTCAAGTTAAAACACCAACTAGCCAGAATTCCAGAGGTACATTATGAGATTAGTGTAGTATTCTTTTTGAATCCGTGGGTAGCTTGCATTCTTAAGGCAGCGGTGGTTACTGAGGATGTTACCTTGGATGAACTATTTGGCAGTAATTTGAAATAACCAAACCACTTTTTAGGTTGTCCGAATGATAAGAATGATAAGACAGCTGCTTATAACGATACCATTTTTTAAGCAGTTTAACAGTGGAGAATGGTTGCTAAGTGCGTGATTACACCATTTCATGATGTCAGCAATCCTCGCTTAACGAGATTTGCTTAACGACTACCGCATGTTTCATCATCCATATGTTGAGTTAAGAAAAAATGTTTGTATTTTTGTTGTGGATCATGATTTGTACCAGAAACTATTTATGCGTTTCGTGTTGTTGAGCATGATTTCAATTTATTCAAGCTCGTGACACAAAGAATGACCGTCAAGTATGCTTTACCCCCCCCCCCCCCCAGATTGGAATAGAACATGTTTTCATGAAAGATTTAAATTCTGTTAAAATTTTCCTTATCAACTTCCCTTATTACTATGAGGATTTCTAAACAGCAAAGCATCACAAGACAGAATTCTAAAGTTTAAAGAAAATTAATACTCCCTATCTTAGTTTCCTGTTGAATCGAACTCTGAGCAGTACATCTTAGTCTGAATACAACTGACGGTCTGAAATATCTTGGAAAGAGGAAATACTTCGATTAAATTTGATTCCAAATTTCAAATGCTTGAATTATACAACAGAAGATGGTGTTGTTTAGAACACAAGATCATCTTGATCAGTACTCTTGGATGTTTCGTGTCTTAAACACAGCTTAAAGTACAGTGTTATTGCAATGCACTAATACTTTTAAAAAGTGAATTAATGTAACCATGACTTCTTTCAGTCGACTTAGCTTTAATGTGTTTTTTTTTAAATGGATGCTTAACAGTAATTCTCACAATGTTGCTCATGATTATACTGATATGTATTTGTGGATGATGCTGATGGAGTTTCCCTGGATATCCATTTAGTTCTACAAGGATGCAGTGATCAGTCACAGTTTGTGAATTCCATACTTTTTTTATCGAACGCCCTCTCTGTGTACACACAAACCAGAAAGAGAAGACAGAAGGTTTGGATGTTTTTGAAAACAAAGCTACAGCTATCCACCGTATAATTTATTTTTTTATTTGTTTCTGCTTGAATAGCTGGAGAATCTGGAATACTGAACTCCTATAACGGCGAGCAGCAAAATCATACAAGACAAATTAAATTCCATTTAAATCTTTCGAAGGCATAGTTAATGACCCTGGTACCTAATCCTTGGTACTTACCGGTCTTTATGACCCACGTTTAACTTGATCTCTCAAACCTGTCCAAGATTGGATTTAGTGTGTAAATTGCGTCTTCTTCTGGCCAGTTTGCTTGGTTGCGAGATGTTTCCGTCTGAATTTCCTGCAGCTTCTGGAGACCAATTAACTTGCCTTCTATGGAAGAGGTCTGAAAAAGGTTATTCGCATCCTAAACCAAATTTGAACTCAAATGTTACCAACGAGGTTTCGTCAAAATATTGAGCTACGGAAGATATCGCCGCCCAAATACATTTTAATTCTACTAATTACTTCGCTTAAACAGCTCTTTGAGAAAACCCTCTTTTTTATAGAAAAAAGGGCTGGTTGTTTGTGGAATCACTTTTCAAGAGTACTGCAAGCGATTTTATATCGTTTCGCCATTATCTGTCTGTATAAAACCAAAACAATTCCGTTTGCATATTGTCACAGTAATTCATAGCTTGACCGCTGCATCTAGAGATCAAGCTATGAACTATTACGACTTGTAAAAAAAGTAGTAACGTTTCGCAAGTGAGCTGTATAACTTGTGAAGAGAAAGGTTTAAGTTGCTGACAAAGGAAAAAAGAAATAAAAGCTTTTTTTTTTTTCCTACTTGTAAAACTTCGCCTTGGCTTAAATTTAGGTCACCACAACTTTGGCAAATACAAAGTTACATATTTTTAAATGGGGCTATGTTCGGGCTGTGGACGATCTAAGATTGGTCAAAGAATCTGAAACTATCCTGATCGTGCAATCACTACAGGCGCACACTCTTAATCTCTGAATATCGTTGATCCTCTGTAAGGCGAATGTTGATCGTTTTGAATGTATTGTATATTAATAAATAAAAGTAATTATTCAGCTGATTTAATTATATCTTTTCTGCTTTTAGTATCCTTTTCCTTGAGGTATTTATTTGGTCATTTGTTTCGTAGGCCACATCTAAACGCTAACCGCACGGGTGCCTTCTCTCTGAACACAACTAATGTCTCTTCACTCTCATTTCTTCTGTAAGTACGACTGTTTAACACGTTCAACTTCTTCCCTATCATTCGCACTTTCACTAAACGCATTTAAAAGCACATGTGGTTTTAATTCTAACTAGAAAATGTGTTATTGCAAATTTGTTATTGCAAGGGATTATTAGCATGTTGAACTATTTAATATTTCTTGGTTCGCAGGAGCTTCACAGATTATGAACTTACTAACACTAAGTCGGCCTACGAAAACTATTATAAGCATTATTCAGTAAGCATGTACATGTCTTGCACATGTACATGCTTACTTGTGCTTGCACATTCTCAACTTGCAGTTTTGAAGAAACATTTTCTGTTTTGCTATTTATATTTGCAACGGTGAATAAACAGCTTTTGTTTGTGCTTATGTTTGTATTGTATGAAATGTTTTCACATTGGAAACAAAATGATTCTAAATTAAATAGAGATATTCTTCCTTCTTCACTCAGTGTGTTGCTACGTACCAAGGTAGAAAAAACGATACAAAAGTCAGCACGTTGTTTATAAAGAGAACAACGATTACTCATATTTTTCTGATCTAACGTTTGAAATCATTGCAGAAAAAAAAAGCAAACTGTATTTATTAGCAACCTAATTTATTCCTTTGTTTTTCCCTTCTGTCTTGCTTGACGTACTGATATGTACACCATGGATACAGTGAAAGATTCTAGTGCAAATTGTAATGAAATCCGATAGTATAGGTTTCTTTAATTGTTCTTTATTTAGAATAAGAATCTAAAAGTTAAAAAAAAAAGTTCTAGGTTGAGACACAAGCACATAAATTCCACGAAGATAATTCCAGGTTTTCATGGTTCTTAATTGGGTCAAGTTAGAATTTAATTCTATCCTGTACCTCATACAGAATACCACGTGGTCCGCTTTCCGAAACCCGTCCTTTTGGATTGAGTTCTTCGCTGATGTACGTTTCAACGTAGACCTACTACTTCAATTTTGTTAGTTCCACATGATACAGTTGATCACATATTCTGTCTCACATATTTAAATAACACACAGCCCGCCCCACTTCCGATTATAAGAATATCAGATGTTGAAAATTTTATAGTAATATACAATGAGATAAGATAATGAACTTAGGATTAAAAAATAATTTCTTGGAGAAACTGTTTGCATAGATGATAATTGATGGGGTTTTAAATCTTGGCTGATCTTCAATATTGCCTATGAGAGACTAAAAATCAATTCAGCGCAGGAGGCCTTCAACTGGTTTATAACGCACCATAAAGTTCTTAAGTCAAATTTCTGTATAATTTCTTCATGATACAGAAATTATGATTTTTAAATTTTTCATAATTTCATCTTCGTAATTACTATTATTTCGAATCGGAAACAGGAGGATCACAGGAAATTAAAACTTTACAAATTGCTCTGAAAAACCCAGTCAGTTGGATCAAAATGTACCCGAAACCTGATTTTCATTGGTTTCCACATCGTTGTTGAACTTACTGGAACTCACAAAAAAACTCTTCATTTTCTGGCCCTTTGGAACAGGAAATGGATAAAATGTGGTCATGATCGATCCTGGATAAACATTACCCACAGAATGCTATGAATATATTCATGAATAACAGTATTTGTTTTTTAATCCATGTCGAAAATTTCCAATGAGTCCAGCCAATGATTCCCAATGTTGAATCATCCCTGCTTTTCTTTTCTAACTATACTAATGAGCTGAGACAGCTTTGTTCATCTTCGAAAATATAATTTTAATACAACCCAATGCATGAAAGATTCAAAATGTATATAGACATTGGACTCCGAGTTAAAATATTTAGGAACTGTTTTCAAAAGAGTTGGGTTTGTGTCATTTAAGAGTTCTCAATAAGGGAAGGTGACTGACTTCTTATACTAGTCTGGAAATATCCTAATCACTTCTAATATTTCTCAGAAATCTTTTTTTTTTACACGGTCACTTCATTTACAGTGTTCAACATGCCGCCGTTAAGACGTTGTCGACTCCATGTTATTACTGTTTATATCTGGTGGCTTTTCATATTGCTAAATGAAGCTACTTGAGTGTTTAATTTCCTTCTCGGGCGTGGGTTATTAGTCCACTTTCGACCTTACCTGGTGCGAGTTCTTCAAAGAAAGTTAGTAGCATGCACACCAAATGGCACACGAAGCCTGATCATTCATGATAATAGCCAGCCACTGGCCGAAATAATTTATTTGGGATACATTTTTTTTGTCCGGTGATGTTTGGCTATTAATGATAATGACCACTATTACTGAGCCATTCCGAACTACAGCCGTAACATATATAATGTAAAAATGATACTAAGTGTGGAAGGTCGTAAACTGTAATATCTGAAGTAAAAATATCACAAGACAGGGCTACCGCTACAGATGTTTCGCTCTTTTTGTTCCACATAACCTTCATACTGCGAGATCGTAACCAGACCCATCAGAAATGCAGAACGTTTTTTATTTCGAGTTAAAAAGCCGCTGATTCCCTTGAGTCAATAGGAATGTTCCTAATTAGAATAATAATCATTTTTGATGTATATTAATGCATGAGCTGTTTTTCTCTAATATATTAACTCCCAAAATTTGACTGTTTAATATTTTCAGGTATCTTGCTGAGATTTTGTAATTTCTGATATGTATGTTTTGTTTTGCAGGCACCAGGGGGTACAAACCGTCGACATTGCGGTGAGTTGCTTGGTTCAAAATTCTTTTAACATAAATATTTGTTATTTTAGGTTATCATAAATAGTTCAGCACACCATATATTTTAATAATATATATTTTAATAATATATATCGTAATAAATGTATGGAAAACATAGATGTAAATAAATAAAAAAATGAAATCGATTCTATGAAAAAAATTTGAAAGTATCATTTTAAATAAATTCTGGAAATCGGATGCTTTTTAATCTGTTTTAATCCTAAGTGCTTTACGTTACACCTTCACCCTAATCACGTGAATTGAAACAGAACATGTAATGAGTAGTATTTTACATACGAGTGGGGGATTGTATGTACCACCGACTGACTACTTGGTTCTACGATGGAATGAATGAGGACATACTTTCATCGCATCTACTATAAGAATACTTGCAATAAATGAATACTTGCACTGTTCACGTTGATCTTTAGATAACAAAAATCTTCGGGCATTCTTTACTGGAATTAAAAGCTTTAGGAAGGGATTTTTTTCTTTCAAATTCTATTTATTGTCATATTTATGCATAAGAAAATAATTGAAGGGCATTAGCTGCCTTTTTATTTTTATTTATTTTTTAATATTTTTTTTTTATGTTGGGCCCATACACAGGAGGGTTGGTTGGTCAACCTACAGTACATTAGTACCGTGTATGGGTAGTGGGTGGGGAAAGGAGGAATTTGTTTACATTTGATTTGAATGACTTTAAGTTGTATTCCTTGGGAAACACAGCAGGTGGGAGACTGTTCCACCGTGCATCAGTTGCAGGGATGAAGGAGGAGGAAAAGAAACTTGTTCTGTTTGTTTCTAGGTGTACTGTGAAGCGATGTTGTGCAGCAGCTGCACGTGTTCCAATGAGCTTAGTACTGAGTGGGGGAATTATTGATGTTATTTCAGATGAGCATTTCCCATGGAAATATTTGTAGAATAAACATACTGCAGAGACCGATCGTCTTTGCGAAAGTGGGGGGAGAGAGTTGCTAAGGGACGGATCATTGATAAGTCCAATTGCTCTCTGTATTGAGTCGAGCATTTTGAGAGAGCTTTTAGCTTAGGTCTAATTTTTTCCCAATCATATTTAAACAAATCCTTTAACTAGGAAGACTTATAATTTTAAAAGAATACATGTTTATTTTAAGCAAAATTTTCTCTCAAAGCAAAGTTTCTATATTAAGAATAGTCCATCCCCTTTTTAATATAAAATCTAAATGTATCTCATGATCACCCAATATGTGAATGGTCAAACTAGTAAGGTGGCCTTGTTAAATTATATTTTTATGTTTGAGAACATATTGCCCACAATATCAACGTATTCAAAAATATAGCTAAATGAAGAAAAATCTAATTTTCTTGAAGTTATTCTAATAATATTATTATAAAAAACCGAAAAAAACAGCACCAGCCAATCCAAAAAGATGTTTGCTGAGTTGCCCTAATTTATTTTATACCACGAAAGCGAACTATAACATACATTTACCTTTACAAACTTTCTGAAAGGATTTGGCCCTCCTCTTTAGCTGCTTAAGATTGCTCAGAGTATAAACTAAAAACTGATTTTCTCTTTCGTTCTTGCTTTGAAAGCAATGTCTCTGATGTATGCAAAAATGAACTTTTCCCCTTCTTTTATTTTAGTGTTGTGGAAAATGGCTGTCCAGCAGAAAATCAGCAAAATGACGTCATGAACACCAGGGTTGGAGACATGGGTGTGGATAAATACCGTACTTGTATTCATAAACCAACTATTGCCACTGTCAGCGAAGAAGCTCTACAAAAAGACAACGTAACGGTAAGATGTTCACAATGTCTACTTGAAAACCAGATAATGTTTATAAGTATATAGATAAATATTTTTATTATTATTATAACTAGGACATATTATGAACAAGAAACACGCACCCAAAATACCATACAAATTTAATGAAACACAATATATTCGTTCACGCTTCCAGTTCAGCGACACATCAATACATTCCAAGTTATTGTGTGTGTGTGTGTGTGTGTGTGTGTGTGTGTGTGTGTGTGTGTGTGTGTGTGTGTGTGTGTGTGTGTGTGTGTGTGTGTGTGTGTGTGTGTGTGTGTGTGTGTGTGTGTGTTGTGTATCATATGTAACCAAATGCATGTAATGTACGTATCACATGTAAACAAATGTAAGTAATGTATCACATGTAATCAAATGTATGTAATGTTACAGTTACATACATTTGTTACAGTTATAACTGTAACAAAACTATACAATATAGAGTGATTATATATCCATTGAGAAAAAAAAATAACAGTGTCTACATGGTGCCAGAAGACTCATCGTGGGAGCTCCTACATTGACACACTATTCATTATTCGCATAATACCGACCATACGTCTCCTTAAACTCATTCAAGGATGAAGCACAACCACCTCGTGCAACGTATTCCACACATTCATCACCCTCCAAGCAAAATTCGAGTTCTAACACCCTTGTTAACCACAATCTTGCACAATTTTCAGGGATAACCTCTCATTCTCTCTCTTCATGCACTGTACAAGAAAAAAAACATTTAATAACTTATATGCTTCCATCATATATCGTCAGCTAGTTTTTGGGGCCCACAGACCTTCAATATTTCTTCATAGGATACATTCCACAGCCCTGCAACAATCTTCGTCACTCGCCTCGGATCCCCTCCACCATTCACCGCCAAGGAATCCAGGCGACCTGAACTGTGTATAGTTTTCCAGATGTGACTGCATTGATGTCTTATAAAGTGGAACAATCACTTATCTATCCCTGCTTGTCAGTGTTCTTCAACAACCATGTAATTTGATGTGCTGCTTTGGCCACCTTTGCAATATGCTTTCTAAACTTTAGTTCTCGGTCCACAATAATTACGCCTCTATTCCTAGAGGCTACAGACAACAGTACATCCCATACTGGAGCAAGGATACCGAGGAACTTAGCCAAATACGAAAAAACTGAAGACACAACTATTGCTAAGGAGCTCATAGAAACGCAAGACAAAAACACAAAGAAAAGATGGATCTCAACCATCCATAAACTTACATTCACCAAATCTAGCCGGAAAAGCTGGTCACTTCTGAGAAAATTAGGGGGGGGGCAGAACCAACAACATACAAACCACCAGAGATAACCCCTGATCAAATGGCTAATCATTTACTGAAAACCTTCAAGATAAGTCCCAGCTCTACCAGGAAAATAACTGTGCAATTTTCCATCTGACAAAATCAGAAGATAACCTAGCTTCCTGAACTTGTACAGCTAGTTTCTCTTGAAGAGGTACAGAAAGCCTTAAAACTCACAAGAATGGCAAGGTTGCAGGAGTGAATGGTATTCTCCCCGAGTTTCTAAACGATCTTGGCCATCGAGGTCAAACATGGCTGGCCGCCCTTTTCTCAAAAATTATAACAACTGGAAAACTACCAAAACTGTGGCGGGAAGCCAAAATAATTGCTGTTCCCAAACCAGGGAAAGATCCAAATAATTTCAAAAATCTACGCCTATCTCCTTGTTTTGCTCCCCCTTTAAAGTCTTTGAACGAATTCTTCTTAAAACAATTTCGCTACTCATCGAAAGAACACTTCGGATTGAACAAGCTGACTTCCGCCCGGGAAGAAGTTGCCGTGACCAGGTTCTGGCCCTGACAACACAGATTAAAGCAGGCTTCCGGAAGAAATTTTAATCCGGACTCATTTTCATTGACATAACATCAGCTTATGACACAGTCCGGAACAGGGGCCTTCTCGTAAAGCTTAGCAATATCATAAGGCACAAAACAGCTTTTTGAATCCATTCTCTTCAACAGAAAGATCCGGGTCCGTATTGATGGAAAAAAGAGCAGGCCCAGATTCTTCCACAGGGTTCTGTGTTATTCCCTTTACTATTTAACAGCTACATGTGTGACTTACCACATACCAGCTTAACACGTTCATTGCCAAGCTGAAAATTGGAATTTCGTGTGGTGGCCAATTTTTTTTAAATTTTTTTATTTAGTTAGCGACGTCTACGCGATAACGCGTGATCGGCCGTTCGGTGAGAACTCGCAACGCGCGATATCGCGTGATTGGCAATGAACGTGTTAAGCAAATATATATATGCTGATGATCTCGCGATCCTAAACCGGTCTACCTCCTTTGCCAACCTGGAAACAACCTTGAACACAGACCTGAGCATTTTGGAGGTGAACTTCAACAGTGGTACCTGAAGTCAAATCCACAAAAACTGCGTCCACAGCAGTGGCGGTCGGTGAAAATTTTAAGTGGGGATGCTGCATATACAAAGTAAAATTTTTTATTTTTTTTTTCATAATCAGTAACCAATTTATTAATAAATAAATTTGCATATTAAAATTGCTTTATTAAAAATATTTTACCCTCACCACGAACACACACCAATAATAAAAGTTTTGTATCTCACAGAAATAACGCGCTCAAGCATACAATTTATCTGAAGCGATACTGCTCAACGGGCAGTGTCGGATTCACTTGTTACGTGCAGTGACAAGTACAAACGAATATCGGCGAATCTAGCGCCGCAATTGGCCGAACGCGATAATTCCGACACTGCGTTAGATCGTAGTGCATTTTTTTCGTGTAACGATAATTTTTCATGTAACGATAATTGAGAAAATATAATTCTTTTCATATATTCAACAGTGACACTCGTCATAATTCGGCCTTGTATCTATAATACATAAATAATTATATGTTATTTCAACAGAATAAAATAAGATTTACAAAAAAATATTTCATCCTCACTACGAACACGCACCAATAATAAAAGTTTCGTATCTCACAGAAATAACGCGCGCAAGAATACAATTTATCTGTAGCGACATTGCTCAGACAGCTGTGTCGGATTCACTTGTTACGTGCAGTGACGAGTGCAAACGAATATCAACGAGTCTAGCTGCAGTTGGCCGAACGTGATAATTCCGACACTGCGTTAGATCGCAGTGTATTTGTTTCGTAATCTAAAGAGTTAATCGAACAATTCCAATTATTAACTATTCAATCAATGTCGAAACATAAGCTGTAACCTTTAGCACGTTGTATTGCATTTATGTAATGTTGTAAGCATTGTTATTATTTATAAACACAGACAAAATTTATTTTTTTAGAATTTTTTCCTAGGGGAGGGGTTGCTGCAGTGTCGCAGTGCTGATGTACAAGCTACCACTGGTCCACAGAATTCCACCTGAACAATGCAGAGGCGAATCGACACCTCAACCTCTCTTTCTGTGGCAAAATGGTAGAACACGAGCCTCGTCCGAAATACTGGGAAAGAATTGCGAATACCAACATTATAGACATCCAGCTAAACTCTACCATGCGCACAATTAGTGGGACATTGAGCAGCACTCCCTCTCACCTGGCTGCCTGCCCTATGTAACATTGCTCCACCAGATATACGGAGAAGACGTCTAGATTAAAATATTTGATAAAGCAATCAGCAACCCGCGCCTGCACCAGACCCTCATAAATCCACTTAGACTTTGCATAAAATCAAGAAACCCTTTCTGGTCCATGGACGCTCTTTTCACCTGCCTTACCATCAACACCTGGCATGTAGAGAGAACACTCTTCCAACAAATGGTTTCCTGGTTGAGGATGCCTGTGCTCGGCAGCCTGGTTTTGCTCTTCCTTGGAATATTCGGTCATCTATCAACAGAATCAGAACTAACCAGGGCTGATTTGGCTACCTACTGCATAAGTGGAGATTGTCAGACCACCCTTATTGTGATTGTTCCCTTGTGGCCCAGATGATCACTCATGTTGTGAATGACTGCCCAAGGCGCCAATTTCATGGAGGTTGCCTCCAGGACATCCAGGAGGTGAAAGATGAGGTCCTGGATTGGCTTTCTGGTCGGTCTGGACATTGAGCTGTAGCTGTTTTTGCCATAAGAATAAATAAATAAATAAATAAACTGGAAACATTAAGATTGCATGTACATTAATGTCTGGTTAAAGTATGCATCAAATAATTTTATATTCATCGATGAGAGATATCAAGACGTGTGCTTGACAAAATAATGAAAACTATTCCTTAAACGTGCTAAAATGGAAGAATAGTGATGAGTGATGGAAGAATTGTACGAGTGATGTTAGTTTGCCCATCCACCAAACTGATCATGTGCAACAGTGGAATTTTTTGCATTTTTTTTCATACAATTTTTTATACATTGTATGGAATCTTATAGTAAAGAAATACCATTCTTTACTATTACTTTTTTGTACCATCAGAAATCCGTTGAAATATTCATCTTCAGTGTGCATCGTATAGGTTGCAATTTGCTTAGCTCTGTTTATCATCAAAATCCTTTTCATTACGTGAAAAATGTGAATGCTTAACAAGTGTTCATTCTGTTTATTGTATTGCATATGATTGCTTTTGTTATATGAAAGTTATTTTATATGAAAGTCTTTTTTTAAAACCATAATCAAATACATTATTGATATGTTCTAACTAATGGCTAATGTTTACTTTCTACGTACAACTACTTGAAGTAAAAATCACACTGATTTCTTTATTTCTTGCTTAGTACGTCGGCGGGGCTAACAACGACAAAGGAAGCCTTATGTACTGTAATTTTGACCATTCTCCTCAGCACCCAGATGTTCAGGAAACAAACCACAGTATTAGTGTTTCAAAAAACGGCTCTAGAAGATACTCCGACAGTTCATTCCAAAGCAAACAAATGGACCACGCTTATATTTAGTGCATACACAAAGCAAACAGACAGACAAACAAACAGTAAGCCACAGAAGAGGAAGAGACTATTACAATACCAAAGAAAGATGCATGAACGTTATAAAAATACATTCCTCGTTTGATTTTGTTTCCCTGTAAATATTAGCCAGGTAATCTTTGTGTCGTGTAACAATGTAAACTCGTCTTTGTAGCCTAACCAAGTATTCCGCTGTGTGCGCGAGTCAGCCGCTGGCACAGTCGGATGTCCATTGAGTCATTCCTTCATTTGTGGCCTCAATAAATTATTTAAGACCAAAATCAACTATATTTTTAATCAGAATATTGTGATGAACGATTGAGTGTTTTCGTGTACACGAACTGGACTGTGATTACGCTGTTCCATTCTACAACCAGTACTACTCACCAGTAATTAATTTCCGAGCTGCAGCTGCACATAACTCCCCCACCCCACCTCTCGTTCCCCCATTGTAAAAGGACTTTCTCACGAAGTGCATACATATTTCTTGTCAATTTTTATTGATTGCAGATTTCTTATATCTTAATCAACCAGCAGTATTGTTATATTGTGTAGAGAAGGACTGGTGGATTTGTTAAAAAAAGAAAAAAAGAAAAAAATCTGAACACTTTCAGTCAGATAAGTACAGCAACTCTGCTTTCTGTTAACTTCGAACTTTTAAATATATGAGAAGAATGTAATTAAAAAAGCTGTATATTTAAGTTTACGAAAATGAAGCATGTATTATGAACGATGTAAAATATTGATCCACTAAAAGAACTGGATATTTAAAATGTTATCCTTCCTTTATGGAAGAGAGGAAAAATAAATCTTTTAATATAGATTTAGTTAAAATCTTTGTTTCTTATTTCTATTGAGTTTCTTCATTGATGAAACAATTCTCAACGGTAAGAAGAAGGAAAATTGTAATTTACTTAAATCAGCAATATTTTACACAATAAATGGCTATACTTCGACCCAAATCCCAATAAAAATGGGCATTGGAATCAACCTGTTTTGCATGGCACAAATTGCATCCATTGGTTTAAGTGCACTTGATTTACATACCATTTTCGTAGTGCCATTGTGTTTACAAAATACTTTCAGAGATATTTGACACACGTAAGGAAGAAATGAAATTAGGCCATAAAAAGCATAAAACTTAATGTTTACTAATATCCACCAGATAAGTAAGCAACTATACCCATCTGGTAACTAAAGACTTCCCCGCAGTAATAAGTTGAAATGACCTTCATAATCCAGCTTCATCCATCGGTGTCCATTGCCGTTTGTCCTTAGACGTGTTGAGTCCCCTAATTAGGGGCTTTAGGCAATTTAATGCATTCGGCTTAACATTCCTCTGCTGCATCCCTCCAAGGGTATTTTATATTTGTAGACATGTAGGTTTCGGGATAGGAAAACACTTCACTTCCGTATAAGATCCGGCAACTCGTCTTCACCTGAAAAGCCCTGATAAAAGGATCTTCGCTTCTGAGACGTGATTTGAACGCAAGTCTTTCCAACCAAACGGCTTCATCTATACCGACTGAGCTATGGAGGCTCCCCTGAACTGAACATTTAATCGGTTTTGTTTACTTCAGAGGACTGGTCTGTGAGATGAGCGTGATAGTTCTCTTTGATGCAGCTGCTTTTCACTCACTGTAAATCAATTCGTTAAACAAACTTTAAAGAGCTTAAATAATTTTCTATTTGTGATTACATATCACTGCCAAATGAAAAATAATCAGTAGCAGCCTTTCTTAAATATTAACACGGTGAAAAGGATTATTGAATATATGGGATAGATGAAAGAAAGATTTGAATAGAAATAATTACGGCAATCCCTTGCTGATGTCCACTTTTGTTGAAAGTGGTCTTTCGTCTACTATTATACCTTACGTGGTGTTCTATTATTCAGAATCAGGATTACGTTCAATTGGTATTTACAAAATAAAATATACAATTCTCATTATTATATTATGATCTCCAGAATGAAGACCTGCATAAATAATCAAATATGCAATCACAGAGCTACTCATTCTCCAAGACGAGTCATGCGTGTTTGTGTCAGATATGAGGAAGTTTGTGGTTAGTCTGCCACTTTACAATACCTTATCTAATGATGCATCCAGCATTCTACTTGTAGCATTATCGGAGAAATGGGATATACTCAATGTTACTGACAGAAATGCGATCAGCTTTGGGGAGAAGAATCGCCAAATTCGAAGATACATATTTGCCACTTAAGATGACAAAAACTCTCTTGCAAGAATTTCTGTTGGAAAATGCCCCAAAATAGTGAGAATTGCAACAGAACCGTTGAGAATTTTTCACTGAAGAAATGTGAGAGCTGTTCATTTACTATTTGCATCAGGTGGAGGAGATAAAGTGGCTCCTGGGTATATCTCATTTGAGAAACTTAAATTTATGGAGACTGTTTATTAACTAGTTACTTGTATCCATCCTTATATAAGGTGATAAAGAAACAAATCAGTTAAAAATAATCAGGGAATCATTTGATCACTAAAAGAAAACCAGTAGAAATAATATATAATAGAAAAACAACAAAATTAATAATGCGAAAAAATATTTTAACATCCATTCGCAAGGAGCATTTAGAAATAATAAAAGTCATTAATTCTCTCTTACTTAATAGAATTTTTAGTCCTGTTTTACACCACCGTCCTTTTGTCGCATTAGTGTAATGTTTTGCTGTTAGAGCAAATCCGTTAATATCGATTCACTTTCATCTTAGAAATATTACGCAAAAGAAGCAAGAATCAACCTTTTTTAAATCATCACATTGCGTAATGCTGTTTGGCAAGAAATTAAGGAAAATGAAGAGAACAAGCTATTTCAGAAATGATAGTGAAAGATCTGAAAATAAGAAGTAAACCAGATTATTATCGTCATCATCATGCGTCCGTGTGGAGGCAAAAGACCCGTTGCGGGAGGTCTCACTCTAACGCGCAAGGCTCATCATACCTCGAATTAAACGCATTCACTCAGCACACTTTCAGGTAGTGCATTCGAGTATAAATAATCCCGTTGGTAGAAATAAGGACACCAAATGACGAAGGACTGAGAGATCTAATTGTGTTAAGCCTTTACAGTGTACAGCAATATTCTTCTGGGAAGTTGTTTCAGCGAGTGTGTGAACTATTTATTTCCTCTACAGGAATTTGCTTGACTATTTTCGTTTTTTTTTATGATTAATATTTAAACCAAGCACGTTGGGTACATCTATATATATATATATATATATATATATATATATATATATATATATATATATATATATATATATATATATATATATATATATATATATATTAGGGTTACCAAGTAATTTTATAAACTTGGTTATTTTACTCCTAATCCCAAGTAAGCAAACAGTTAAGTTTGCGCGCCTGAACCTGAACGTAGTTCATGTCTAATGGCGGTGCAACACTAGGGCAACTCATTCTAAAGGTGGGTAAAGCTCTGATTACTATTCTTATTATTTTCTATAATGTAAAGCACATCTCACTAAGAGATGTATACTGCAATACATTATGGGTGGGGTCACTACCCAGACCGGTTTCAATCTCTAGCTACTCACTGAGGAGACCTCAAAAAAGGTTGAAACCGGTCTGGGTACAGACCCCACCCATAATGTATTGCAGTATACATCTCTTAGTGAGATGTGCTATACATTATGGAAAATACTAAGAATAGTGATCAGAGCTTTACTCACCTTTACAATGAGTTGCCCTGGTGTTGCACCACCTTTAAACTTTAACTGCGTTCAGGCGCAAACTTAACTGTTTGCTTACTTGGGATTAGGAGTAAAATAAACAAGTTTATAAAATTACTTGGTAACCCTAATATACATTATTCCCAAGGTAAAAAAAAACTTATATATATATATATATATGTGTGTGTGTGTGTGTGTGTGTGTGTGTGTGTGTGTGTTCACACCTTGAGGTTAAGGTTAAAACATTAACCAGTATTCAAATTTATTTACATATTTTCAAATAAATTTCTGTTGAAGATATTCTAAATTGGTCCAGTATACAGTATGGTAAAAAAAAGCGCCACAAAACAGACGTGTACCGTGGAATCCTAAATATTGTTCAATTGAAGCCAAATATACGAGTGCATATGATACCATTTCATTATAAATGGGGACTTACTGTATCGCCTCAGTACAACCTTTAGGCACGTTCACAGATTCACTCTCATGATTTTAATCAGTCTTCTTCCATCCGTTCAGTAGCGCACTCCGGATTTAATCTTGTAGGGGGGGGGGGGGTGGAGAGTTGAGTAGACGATTTGAGAATATGCACTATGCATCGCATACGACCTATGACTGAGCATCTGCAGTGATCGCTAATTCATTAGTAGTATAGAAATAGAAAACACGACACAACATAAATAAAAAAAAAAGAATTTTAATTGGAAAAAGATTTTTGAAAAATTTTCTGATGTTTTTTCCTTTTTCTTTTTTTTGGAGGGGGTCTCTTCTCCCCCTCCCTTGGTGCACCACTGCATCTGTTTATGTATATTATAACCCAATCTATAAAATAAGTTAATTTTCAAGTCTCCAGGTTAACCATCTCCTGTTCTTCTGCTTTAGTAACATATCTCATCTTTCACTATTTTTTTTTTTTTTTTAGAGAGAAACATATGTTGATAGATGCCTTCATTTAGACCATACTGAAACACTTTACTACGCATGAAACATTAATTAGCAAACGGTTTTCATAATCGAATGGAATATTTCTGCTCGAAGAATATTTTTTTAAAAGGATAATAAAACAGAAAATGGTCTTTGCCTATTGTTACATCATACAAAGTGAATATGAAAGGGGTTCGAGTCAATCAGAGAGGGGAGAAAATGATATATTCTATGTTTTTATGACATTTTTTGTTAATCCTATTTTAATTTTTAATTATCATTGAAAGAAATCGCACACTGTTATATTTTAATCAAGGTAAAGGAAGGCTATCGAAACATTGACCCAGCAGATTTCTGAAGCTCGGCAAATGATCAAATACCTTGAATACGAGAATATGCATATAGAATATAGAGCGTATTTGTAAAGTCGGTGTGTGCTGCGGCTTGACTGTTGAAATCACGACTGACGTCACCATAAAATAATGCGCTACTAAACGTACTCTTTCCTGACTGGTAAATTCTCATCGTGCTCGTTCAGTGTTATAACTTGGGGAGAATTCAAGGATGTTTGTTAACAGCTTACTAAACACAGATGGGCGGTTAATGCAGTGAACAACGCAGAAATTGCATGGGTACACAGGTGGTTCATAATCAATACATTTAACTTTTCACTTACGGAGCTCTATACCACTTACGTAGTCAACTGCGTGTTTACTTATTAATGCGAGAGACACGTGTATCTAGTCGCTGAAACCAAGAGTATACCTCGAAAGCGTTTCTCTTTACGATATCACTGGATAGCTCATTTCGATGCCATGAAGTTTAGAAACACCAACGCAGTATCGATATTCGTTCGTTGTGCGTATGTACATGTGACTGTTACCATCCACTTTCGATCGCGGTGATGAATTATTGATGTATGCAGATTTCTGCACGTATTCCAAGAGGCAGAGTCCACCGCATTGAACCATGGGTATCTTGTTTAGCAGCAACAGCCAATAAAATACTGCGAGTACGAAAAACACGTGTAGTTGACTCCAAATCTACAGCAATGTGATGGTTTCCTCTCGTGTGTAAATTAGCATGAAATAAACAGAAGGAGAAATCGACCCGTGTTACTTTTTAGAACTCTTCAAATAGCACATCGAGAATGGCATCGATCCTTGCAATATCCAGTCACACCATCATATAACAGTTTCAGGTTACCCAAATGCTTTTATTGATAATCGTAAATAATGCCGGATACGAGGCTTCACGAGCGAAAATTGAATTATTGCAATACAAAAAGGTGCATTTAATTTTCTAAATAGACGCGAAAAAAAGTTTACTATTTCGTATTTCAGAATATCGCCAAGTAAGGCAGAGGAAATTTTAAGAAACCTTCCTTTTTCCAACAGAGCTGAAAATAAGAAATATTTGTTTATAATCTCTTGATTTTTATGTTTGTTTAAATTTTGTAATTAAGGAACATAAATATAAATGATCATACTTAAGAATATCCTTTTCGTTTTCTTAACAGTTACTCAAGAAGTACGATATGATATAAATGAAACAAAATAAGCATTTTACTTGCATATCGATTAAAAAAATAGTCCGTTAACCACATCATGTATCAGTCCCTCCCCTTTCTACACGAAAAGGACTTGGGTATGGCTTTTATCCTCATAATATATGCGATTATTTAAAACACTAAAATTTTAAGACCCTGGGGATATTCAGTAACCACAAGAAGCGTGCGTGTAAGCATCTACATCTCTATGGCATCTTCAGGACCGCACACTTATTTTATTTATAGCCTATATTTTATGACGTGTGCCCATTCATATATTATCTAAGCAGTCAGGCCTGCTCATTGTGACATTTCATGACACAAATGTTTTCGACTAATTCAAGCCTACTACTAGTCTACAGCTGCGCATCTCCATCCAATCATCTTTTAAATTTAAAAAAAAAAAAAGCATTCTTGGGTGGGGGGGGATGCGAAGCTGTAGACTAGTAGCAGGCTTGAATTGGTCTCAAAAAATAATTTTATATGGATATGGCAATTACTACGACTCAGCAGGTCTCTGAGAGCCACAAACGTTTTTCTCTCTGGATCAGAGAATGTTGTTTCTCAGTCGTGAACTCTCGCAATAAGCACTCTTGACTGCCTGTACACTCTCCTGCTACAGGAGAATAACGATTATCGCTCAAGCCAACCTCACCAGTTGGAAAGAAATTAAGTTGAGCAAGATACAATGCTGGGGAGAAATTGCAAATATTCTATTCTGTATTGGATTTCATTGAAAATGCAAAGCTTCACAAAGAGTGTTTCCAGGTCTTAGCATAAAAAGAAAATCCTCATTGCTTGATTTATTAGGAAATGCAAAACATTAACATTCAAGTCGGAATGAATTTATCGAATTGCACACATTCCTAACTTGGTAGTTAGGAAATTTGAATTTTAGCGACCTTTCATATGCTCAATTTTATTGTATCTTGTGTTTTCCTTGAACATATTATTTTCTGTTATGTACATCTTGTCTGGCATGACACACCTGTCTTGAATACATATAGATATTATGCATTTTCATTTTGTTTGAAATAATATTTTTATCATATTTTTATCTCAAGAAATATATATTTACTACTGTTTGAAGTGCATATTATTGTTCTGTTACTTCTTTTCTGATTCTTCAGATTATTGTACTATTCTTCAAAAAATTGCTGAGGCAACTCTTCAGTTGAATAACTTCATGCTTTGGAGAACATAAGGATGGGAATGTTTATTGAAACTCATCTTGTTCTGAAGTTTGATTCCTTTCATTTCAGAATCTGAGATGAAATATGGAAGCACTATTAAGTAACCTGTTTATCTTCAGTTACAATTTTTTTATATACTAACACCACACGAGAGAGTGTAAATCCTTAAATATCAGTACTATGTGAGCAAAATGTGAAAAAAATAATGTATTAAGTGTAATATATATATTAAACAGGTAATATATTTTAAAAAATTCCTAACTCCATATTAAAAATTAAACATCATCATTCGATCCCTTATTGGGTAAAAAGACTTATTGTGGAAGGTCCTAAAGTGAAACATTCACTTCTCCTCAAACCAATCCTTTAAAGTAAGTGCAGTTTCAGCACCCATCACACACGCAGGCAACGCACTTTCCAAACAAAATAAAATAAAAAATAAATAAATAAACCTGTCGCTCATTCCTTATGCAGCTTCCATTGACGACTCTGTTGTTTCTTTTCATCTCGTTCTGTTCCATCAGGTAACAAACCTTTATCAGTTCATGTCTCAGTCAATCCCTTTCCTATCTACATGGTTCTGAAAGTTGATCTACTCAATTTTTCTTTATACAAAACACTCCAGAAGCCACCTCTGTGATTGGTCTCCAGGCATTCTCTAAGTCAGGGTTTCCTACAATGTCTTTCGCGGAAAATGAATATGTGTTTCGTGAAAAATTATCAGAATTAATATGAGCCTGGAATGGCTTTAAATGTTGCGACGAGTACAAACATGTTTGAAAATCAGGCGCTCCTCATTATGCGTGTGTGGATTGTGCTATTAAGGCCAGCATGCGCTGCCCTTGACTCAGTCGCCCGCGGTTGCCGACACCTCAAAGCGCGAGTGAAGTACCGAGGTATCTATTCTAGGAAACGTGCGGTCACAAGCAAGGTCAATGCGATGCGCTGCAGCCCGGCACACCTGTAGTGTGCGCGGTCGCATTTTTGCGATGCGATACAGCCTGCTGCGGCAATAGTGTGCGCATAGCTTTACACTGAATACGAGAACGATGATACTCGACTCTAACCAAGGAACTTTGTGAAGTGTTCCATCACAGGAAAAAATTGGGAAACGCTGCTCTAAGTTAATATGGCTCTCATCTCCTTGAGAGCCATATGAACAATTTATGTGCAATTATCTATACGCAACCTTACGAAAGCTTTACATTAATATAACAGGTCTTATTCCTGTAATTATGTTTGTGACATCCTCACAACTTTAGCAATGCTTCCGTGAAATTTTGAGACGTCTATTTCCCGCAGATCCTTCATCCCGTTACCTTCCTCAAGATATTCGACTAGTCATTTAATCTGCATCCGATCGTTCTTTCAAAGTTTCAATACCTTTTGCGACAATGGGCTTGTAATTCCACTTGCACATTCCATTCAAATCCAGTCTATTTAAATCCTTTAAACCCACAAGCTTTGCTCTTCTTTGTTCTCTCCTATCTTGCGTCATCTGCACAAACATCATTTTACTAGAAAGTTACTAGCGGTGTGCCCCGGGCACACCGCTAGTAACTTTCCTCTTCCGGAATGCTGCTTCCCATAAATATTTGTTGATAATTATCTGAGGTTCAGTCTCCTATCCGGCTCTGTTTATCCTTTCCACTTAATTACCAACTTGCCATGGGGTAATCAATCAAAACCCTTTGGTAAATTCAAGTAAACCACTGCACAGGCATCTCCTTTGTGACCTTGCTAAGGTGCGATCTTCCTTTAGTAAATCCAAGCAGTAAAGAGAATGTTGTTGTTATCAACACGATTTGGGATCCTAGTTCTCAGTTTCCTCTTTAGACCTGACGTACAACTCGACACACAGGAATTAACCCATAACTTGGAGCTTCAGTCTTATCTTCTTTATGAAGAGGAAACATTTTTCCTTTTTTCTACTTCTTTGCTAATTGGCCCATTTTATTATTATTATTATTACGTGGCACATTCAGGCAGTCCAAAGACTCATCAAAGGAGGGCACCTACTTTACATCTGTCTCCACCACTCAATCCACTAACTACATCAACGCCATCTACCGCCCGGCACTACCACTGGCATTTCTATAGACAATCACAAACATTCATGCCTACGGCGGGATTCGAACTAGCAGCCTTTTGGCTGGAGAGCTGATACGCTAACCGCTCGGCCAACCATGCCGGCCAAATAATTTTCAAGGCAAATGATTATTTCAGTTCATCGTTCTTGGAACATTCTCACAAAATATGTGGCGATATCTCAATAATTCCTGTTACTTTTTTGATATCTGTGCAACCATTACAGCAATATCTTCCCCTTTATTTGTAATGCTCTTCGTAAGCAAACATATAAAATCGCTTTTTCTAGAACTAGTACTAGTGCCAACTCTCACTACTGCCTTATCTTCATTACTACAAGAATAAACACTCCATCTTGGAGGATTTGAACCATCGGCTTTATACAGTGGAAGACTTTCGGTTTATGATGTTGCCACCTTCCCTATAGCATCAAACGTGTTTAACTGCTAAAATTTGTCGCATTTATGGCTAACATTTTTTTGGTAATTTATTTATTATGGGTAGCAATTCTTTGCGATGTGTAGGCGAAAGACTGTGCATTTCTAAGTAGCGTGAAATCTTCCGTTCTTTCGTCAAGTTTTTCTATAATTGCGTTGATAAATTGGAATAACCAAAGTCATGTTTTCTTTGAATGGGCTGAGAAAATTGCTTGCAGTAAGTTATTTGTTTGTAAAGTGTAATATCCAAATAATACGTTATTCTTCATTAAATGATAGGGTCCATTCCCAGCTTAGCAGCTAAGCCCGAATGGTTTCAAGAATCACCGGATGTGTAAAATTTCCCGTTGGTGGTAAATGATTTAAATATTCGTTTGAGTCCTTAATGGATGGATTATTTTCACATAACTGTTGCGATTCCTCTCTTCCTGTAGGTATAGCGCATGAAGATGTTGCTAAAAGGAATAATTGAAATGGCTTCGCAACTTACTGACATATTTCAAAATAATATAAATATCTGGCTATGTGGTATATTAAATAACGTGACATCCCTGTTAGATTCGTCGAATGCTCAATTATATGGCATTTCATTTTCTAACGAAAATTTATTGAGATCATCCAAAAACTAGAACCATAACACTTATTAGCATCATATTCAATGGACAACTACACAATGCGTGGGATCCTCCTGCACAGTTGTTTCATCTAAATCGAAAAATGCAAAGAAATAAAGTGCAATGCTTGCGTGCCAAAAGGAGGAAAAACTGTTTCTGAAATTGTGTCGAGAAACCCAATAAAAGGCTAATAACCGACACCAACTGTGTCAGGAGGTTTGTTCCGCCTCTAATAATGTAGCCAATAAGACCAGTTTTATTAGTCTAAACCTTCATCATGAGTATCAGCTGTGAACATTTCTTCTTTTGCAAGTTGCAGTCAACACACTTGCACGAAGAATATTCTGCTCGTCAATTATTCCTTAATGGTCGACAATTACTTTTTATCTGCATTTTTTTAAGAATCGTAAATCCCGAATTGTTGCCAGAAATTGATTTCGAACATTATCAGCAGTGTGCAAGAAACCGTGTGATGCATTATGCGCAGATCTCAGCCAACTATTCTCAAGTCGTTGACAATGTTCAAAGCAATTATTTTCAGTTTGATACTTTTTTTACCGATCAGCATTTGTGAACTCCATTTAAAGCATTAAAGCACTCAG
Source organism: Typopeltis vanoorti (assembly GCF_054136105.1). NCBI lineage: Eukaryota > Metazoa > Arthropoda > Arachnida > Uropygi > Thelyphonidae > Typopeltis > Typopeltis vanoorti. The sequence goes on from NC_143564.1 coordinate 4,944,533, forward strand.
TCATGCAATAAAAGTACAGTTAGTGAAAAACGTGCTGTTCAAATAAAACGCTTTTCGCCACCAGTAAACGCTTTAACAGTTTGGTGCCAGAGTTTGCTTCCTTTATGGACGAAGTTGGCTACTAATGAATAAAAGCGAGAACCTATTTGGGGACTGCGTGTAGTTTACAGCGGTTACTAAGTAACAGCACGTGAAATTGTAAAAGTCAAATTTCATGTTCGATAACATTTTCTATCATAGTTTGCGAATGATTTAGTTACCACGTTCTTTTAGAAAGTTGATGGGGTTTTAATGGTATATTTGAACTAGAATTTTATTATCCAACGTAGAAAAGAGTGTGCGGAAATGTCTTCGGTTATAAAATTAATTCCGTTACTGCTGGAACATTATTATGCAAGTTAATGCCCACTAGACGATGGAAAGAGTATTTTTCTGAAAGACAAAATAACCTCTGGCATTTCTTCTAATAAAATCAGTAATTACACCCTCACAGTTATGGTGTTCTCAAAGGCCTTTTGCACAAACTTTGGAAAAATAAAGCAGGATATTTCGTTAAGATTATAATATCACTGTGACGTGCGTATTTTGAAAGAAACTCCTGTAAACCATTACACGCGTGTATTTGTGGAAAAGAACATTCATGCCAACGAGGCCTTAAGAGAAACAATCAGGATACCCACGATGGAGAGTAAATCTAGTAAAAGAATTAATGAAAGGAATATTTCAAAGGCTCAATCGCTGTGGAATGGTTGCCGGAACATTTGCTACCACCACCACTACCACCAAGTTTTGCGACGCGAGCAACAAGTCAGTCGTCTGAAGACAGATTTCGAACGAAAAGAGACTCCAACAGACGATTGGAGCAGCAGCACATATGAAAGATGTATGAAGCGAATCAGTAGATGAAACCCTAATTCGGTGATAACAAATGAATATTTAGAAGCTAATGATGTATTTCACGTTGTGGAAAAATAGTGTTGCTGACTCAAGAAGATAGGTTTGGTTTTAATGAAGTAATTCTTGAATTAAATGTGAAGATAATAGATAGACAAAAGTTAAACCAGTTTCTAATTTCAGATACTGTATATTGAATGATCCAAATGAGAGAAATACGATGTGAAATGGGTAAACGAAGATGAATAATGAACACAACAACAACAACAACAACAGCAACATAATTGAATAACTTGAATTATTCAATTATGTTGTTGTTGTAAATTACAATAAACTACATGAACTAAAAAATCCTCAATTTTTAGAAGTGTACCTGAATAATTGATTACTTCGTTTACTAGATATCAAATAAATAAATAATAATAAACACCGATGCATCATTATCTGCAGGAAAGTCATTTTATCAGTTGCCTATCAGGAGACTTGGAGAGAGAGATTCACGTATACTTCGTGAAAAGAAGGAACTTTCTTACCTTTTTAGATTACAGAGGGAAATGGTAGGAATTCTTACTCCCACAACTGAGGGATTTCGTAACTCCCACAACAATTAATCCCCCCATTCTGGGGGAATCTCATTTGCGGGAATCAAATCAGACCGGTGCATAATTGTCACTGCTCCGCAACGACAATCACCAACATCAGTGAGGAAAATAAAACTACTCACAAAGAATGTCACGCTCTTGTGCTTCGCATAATTCTTGTGTTTCACTAGGAAATGCTGTTCTAAGGGATCGAGTAGAGTGGCGAATTATTTGGCATAATGTAGGCCCATGAAGTTGCAAAGGTAAAAACATCAAGGTGGTTTAAAACAAATATTGGCATACATTTCAGACTCAAGAATATTTCATTAAAATCCATCCCATCCACGAGGTGCTGACGTTAGGCTTAGCTATTTTTGTGGGACCAGCATAAGGGTTATCATGGAGCACTTAAGGGAACCACAAAGTATCAGAAAAGAACTTAATTCGTGTATGGAAGTAAAAGTTTTCGAGAGAGCTTATTTGACTTTTACTGCCAAGCAATGATTAAGATGCCATCGTATTTCACGTGAGTTGTCGAGAGGTAAAATAACCGATTAATCGTAATTAAAAGTAATCTTATTTTAAAGATTTGGACATTACATTGTCAAAGTTAAAGGTTAAAAGAGGAGGAACGCAATCCTGTTTTATTTTTATAGAAAATAAAACAGGATTGCGTTCCAGAAGCATCGAAACTGAATCTGGAGATCACAACTTGGAACTGCACCAGTTGAAATTCTGAAAGTTCTTTTGATTTTTGCAATGAAAAGGTAGTAGCAGTTACTTTGAAATTGGGTGAACAATTCTGTGTGAATCGCACTCATGGAACGTTTTTGTAAATGTACAGAAAACATTATGTCAGTGCCCTAGATTTAATGATTGGATAATCTGGATATCCGAATCATGAAGGTTTTGAAACCAATTAAGGCCTGCAATGTTCAAAAAAATCACTGATGTCCATGGAAGGACTCAAACCGAACCGACAGCCTGTTGGCTAGGGGAGCAGGGGCGTTAACCATTTGGTCAACAGGAGCTGCAAAATAAAATTCATTTTAATCGTAATGCGACAACCCCACCCCTCCATTTTCTTTGTAGCTAAAGTCGTTTCCAGTTTTACGATTAGAATGGAATTTTCTTCTCTTGCGTTTCCAATACCGAGTTTAGAACAAATCCAATTTACTTATTTCCTACGATTCTTTCTTTAATTTTCTTCTAGAATTTAGTTTCTTAGTGGCGATTACTCGAATAATTGCGTACATGATTTTCTTAAATATTTCATTAACTCATCTTTAATTCTTCTTCCTCTTCGTGTTCAGTGTTTTCCTCTTTCATTCGAAATCATTAAGCAATTTTTTCCGTAGGTAAAAGCGATGTCATTAAAAGTCATTTTCTCAGGTTTCCACTTTGTGAAACCAAAACGCTTTATTGCCAACACATCATTAGGTTCATTAGAACAAGAACGGAGTCTGCATGGCGTTTTAAAAAAAACACTGAATAGGGCCAAATATATAACGAATGGTTTTATTGCTTCCCGTTTTCCCACTCACTCCAGATTTCAGAAGTGATTTAAAGCGCATCTCGTTAGACCTGAAATAACAAGGATAGAAGGCGCTGCTGCTTATTTCACTTGAGAGTAAGTTGTTTGTGTGCAAATTGAGAAAGAGTAAACGATTTCGCTTGCAGCAAGAGTCGAAACAACATCCCTGCTCCCACTTCATTTGTGAAAATTGCTGTGGTCTCCCTGGAATTGGACTGTGACTTGTAATGCAGTCTCAACCGTCTGTCCATCTAATCAGTTCATGCTATTCAAAGAAAACTATGCTGGCTACGATCTCGAGTTTTATGTAGCTGAACTGCTTTATTGTGTTCATGGCCGCTTTTGTTTTCCAGGTTTTGTGTGAATTGAACAGAAGTCACATCCTTATTTATCAAAGAATAGCTGCAAATAAAACATAAGTAACAATCTCACCTTTCGCGTTAGTTCCGTGTGATATTGGATTACATCAGTGCAGAATTATACCCACTTCGGGATCGGCTATTGAGTTCTCTTCGAAATTTCGATAATATGATGGATTACGTTCTCTTTCGGAGACTTTCTACAACTGTTTTCAAAAATAGATAAAGTTAGGTATGTGGCAGAAATATGACGTCCTATTGGCATCATTAGGATCATTATGAACAGGGATGGAGTCTGCATGGCTCCATTGCAAACGTACCGAGATTTCTAAAATTGCATTAGTAGATATAAAAAAGAGAGAGAAGTCATAAATTAGTTCTCATAAAGTTGTGCAGAAAAGAAGAGAAACCATTAAGAAAATTAACTTGCATTTTTTTGCCACAGCAAATATCTTTATTGTGTTTATCAAGCTCGACACACACACACACACAAACAAACACACTCTTAAGAAATCCAGTTGAAAAAAAAACTAGTAAGTGCCAATTTCGAATGTGTTATGGAAGGGGAATATTAAATGCAGATCTGCATCTATCGTCAGAAACAGTAATAAATACCTGAATCAATTTGAGCCAGCTTAGTTTACAGAATGGTGCACGCGCCCGCTCTTCGCCTCACAGGATGTGAATGTTTTAAGTGGTGATTTAGGTGCATTTCATTGCCTGGTGTGTGATGCTTCAAGCGGCTAGAAAAAGCCCTGTGTTTGAGACTAGAATATGGTTACAGGATTAAATATAACTTTTAACCTACCCACGATAATAATACTGATACGCTATAGCCTTTCGTGGGTGGGATTCGCATAACGAAAAAAAAACACCCCAAAGATCAAATGCAGTTGTGGCAATTGATCAAGTTGATCAATTGCTACAACTGCATTGATCTTTGGCTGAGTTTTTCCCAAGCTGCGTTAAAACGTCTAAAGTAAAAAGCAAAAAGAATCGATGCTTATATTATATCATTGACTGCATTTTCTTTTTATTCTCCAGAAAAGCAGTCTATTTAAAGAGCACTAAAGCGTCCTGACCTCCACCATAATCATCTTAACTAACTTTGCCCTGTGATGTTATATCCTGTTAAACGGTCTCTTTATCAACTACCGGAGACTGGGCCTAATCGACTTGTCTTGTTCGGTTTGCCGACAACGTTTTAATTGAAGTTCACCATCGGTGAATAATGAAGGCAGTACTAACGAAAACGAATTGTTGAATTGAGAGTGTCAATGCCGTTTTCGTGGAAACTAATCGATGATACCGTCAATAGTATGAAACAAGTCAGCTTGTTTCATACTATTGACGAAGAACAACTGCGTATCAATCTAAGCTCACTAGTTTCAGCATAGGTGAGTCAATTAAAATGCATTCTCTAGAACTCGATTCGAGAGTTTTTAAACACCCATCTTCATTCCAGAAACGGCAACGCACATGAACACACAGACTGATTAAGATATTTCTCGTAGGATTGATAAGACTTTTCATACAAAGCAGGCCAATAATCCAGTTAAGTGTAAACTTAACCTACGCTTTTGACCTCAGAGCCTTAATTTTCTTAAGTCATAGATGAAATCAAATGAAATCAAACCAATCTTTCTCTCTCTCCCATACAAAAATTAATTCAGTGTCGTGTTATATTAGTATTTCATTTTTCTCACTTTCTCATTAATATTTCTGTCAAATATTTATTCATCTGTACAATGTCTTAAAACATTCACTTCAATTAATTATCCGCTTCTTGCAGTTAAACTGAGGTCAGAAGGAAAACCAATACTTGAACCGGATGTTTTTTTTTCTGAAATTATTTAAGTCGAAGCTGAATAAATAGCCTTTATCTCCTCGCTGTCTTCCACTTGTTTACTACAAGATTACAACATTTTTATTTCTATTATTAATGCTCAGTGAAGAAATTAATTATAAAGCAGTGATGCGTTTTAGAACGTTAACAATTTACGGAATAAAAGGGGTCAGTAGGATCCATCCAATAAATTAGTTGAAAAATATACTAACTCCATGAAACACCACTTCAGTTAATGCAAAATAGCAGAACAAATATTCCAAGTGTTAATCTGACTTCAGTTCTGGTTATGAAAGAAGCACTAAATACTAATAAAGAGCCAAACTGATCAGTTAAATTTCATATTATATTGGTACTGTACGAAACAGATCAGTACAAGAATCATATTTAAGTGCCTTACCAGGTAAAAGTGGGCAATGTTGCAGCGTCATTTATGGCTCAGAGAAAGTCTTATTTCTCTCTTTAAGACTACCTCTGATTTATTTCTAATTTTTAAGCTACTCGCTGTGAGAGTTAAAGATTCACAGCGCCAGGTATGTAAATATATCCCATTCTGGATACTCGTTTTGCGTGAGGTATCTTCAAGTAAGCCATCTTGTTTGAGGAGACTGCTGGTGTCAGCGAGACTAATTGAATGTTGATTTCTATGCAAAAATATAAATAAATAAATATATACGGTACAGCTGCTTGCTACTAAGAATGATTTAACTAGCTATTCCTTTAAGAATAAATTAATGCTTTTCCGGTGATATTTTTGTTATTCTCCTCGCCATAGAATTATTTCATGTTCAGTACTTGAACATATCATTTGTGCGATAGTCTAAAAATGTATGAGATACTACAATATGCGTTTAATGTTGCGTAATTTATGCGATTTTTTTAAAATTGTTAACTGTTAGTTACATATTATATAAATGATTTTCCTATTTTAAATTGTGGTTCACGAGAGATTAACAGAGAATAGCTGAGGACACCCCTGAGATCACTGGAAGTAGAATGACATTTAACTGTCAAAACTGATCCCCTACCTTTCAGAACAAAGAGAATAAATTTAGTAATTTTAAACTTCATTTCAATTTTGTTTCTGACGAACCATTTGTGTAGGATGAGAAAATCAATTTGGATTTATTTTAATCAGCAAGAGCGTGTAGCGTGTCAGCCTTTGCATGGCATTTAACTAATTAAGGGCTATTGCATCCAATCGCGTGATCTAGCCGAAGAATAAATTAAAACTCACCAGTAGCTTGTTTTGTACTTTCAAATCAGAGACACACCTTTTTATTTCAGCGTATTATTGAAATTATTTGAACTATCTGTAAAGTGTTCCGTTGAGAGGTTAGCAAGCACGGTGTGATTTCTTAGCCAAACGAATTGAAGCCATGCCAGGTTCCTCTAATTAATATTTTCTGGTTCTGAAAATTGGAAATTGCAAAATGATAGAGCGCATGTGACACATGATCTCCACAGCAGCTGGGCTCCGAACGATTAAGTTCTCACTAATCGGTCTAATATTAAGCAGGCATCGTAAATTGGTTTTGCACTACATTAAAGACCTCCCAAAGCTATCCAACGTAACTTCATTTTCTGCCCTTTCACACATTTAGTGTTTCATCCGTCTTAGTAATGTAGCTTCCTTGCTTAAAAGTTTTCCAGTTTTATTGATAACATACAGCAATAATTTGCTACTGAGAAGCAGCTTCACCGAACGTAAATTTGCTGTCTTAAGCATTAACTTCAAACGCTTTATTTACGTTTAAGCAAACACTATTCTTAAACTTTTTAAGATCACGTTTAGGCAATCCCCTTGGTAATTAGCTAACCATTTCTGATCCGAAGTTTAAATGTGCTCAAAAGTCTTCTCTCAATCGGGTTCGAAGGTATTTGGTGATGATTGTGAGCATAAAGCGTTTACATATCCGGATGAATGAGCATGTGGCGCATAGAAGTGTCACTGAATAGAAGAAGTTGTAGTTTCTCACTCCCATGATGTGATTTTGTAACCTTTTTTCCAGCTAAAGCTGTGTCAACATTCTAAACATAAGTTGGGGTATGAGAACCTGCTAAACGTAACAAAACTGAAATTAGACAAGGTCGGTATGGCCAAAGGCAATAATAAGATATAAGAAAGAATGAAGAACTGGTTTAAATAAAGGTAAACATATTTTCCAAGGAAGTAAAAAAAAAAAAAAAAAAAAAAAAAAAAAAAAAAAAAAAACCTCTTCACACACCGGTTTCATCAAATCCTTAACTCTGTAGAAATATATTCGGATAGCTGGTCTTCCGAAAAAGCAAGATTTTCCTCCTGGAAACCTGGAATGATGTCTATAAAAAAAGACATTCTACAGGTGAACTCACGCAGACATATTTGGTTATAAGGTTAACCGATCTATCATATTACTGTTCGGGCTAATAATGATATTGCGTTAGATGACAGGGAAAACCAATTGAACTCAACACATAATGAAAAAGATGAAATTCCAACTAATGGTGGTTGTACTTTGGTTAGCGGAGAAATCTCTTTCACGGAGATAGAATTTTTAAAGCATCACAATAACCATTTTATTAAACTAACTGGGCTTACAGTGATTCATTTGGAATAAATGGAAAAATTACTCAAGTATTATTAAGGACTTTCAAATAAAAAAAAATAATCTTCCCAAATATTGGGATAGGAAATAGAAAGTATCCGCTTGGGGGATGGCTTTGATTTGAATGACGAACAAAAACTAATAATAGTCACTTAAATAGGTTTAATGAATTTGTTACCTGGTTTGTTTTATCCTCTCTGTTAAATCTTTAAATATTCATCCACTCTATCGAACACTTTATATTTATTGAAAACTTACATGAAACATCCGTGTTTGAATGAAGAAAAGAGAAGCATTGCACGTTACCCCAACTAAGAGAGCCTTCTATAGAGATAGAAAATCGTATGTAATGTAGTTTAAATTCAATGTCCTGGGAGCGACAAATCAAAAGTTCAAGTCTACAAAAAATAAATATTTATTAAATTTAGTCATTTTGTGCCACTGAAACCTTTTCACCTGGTTTAGTTTAAAATAATCAATAACCTGCATAGAAATCAAATCCCAAATTAATATAATCACAGTTTTTGATAGCCTCCGTTTTTCGAATCTCGATACTCACACAATATCCTACTTCGTAGTAGCGTATTTGATGAGCTGAATTAATTGACAGGCACTTTTAAGGGAATTTGCTTGTAATTTAAATTAAAAAAAACTATATACGTATACATAAATATTTCCTTATATTTATATGTTCTAAATAAATGTGTTCTTTCAAGTGCGATGCACTTAATGCAATGAAGATTCTTCAAGCATAAACAAAGTCACACTAAATTATGAAGTTGAGGGGGAGAGAGTTTCCTGAAGAGAGTCGATGAATCCATCACCGAGGTTAAAGGTATTAACAATAACAACATCAACCTCAACAATACACTACATTGCATTAGCAATGTAGTGACTGTATTATTATACTGGCTTACAATGAACTTGGCTTGCAAATCCGCTGTCACGAATATCCAACAACCAGTCATTCGTGCTGTTCTATACAGATGCTCATTACCACTATCATTCAAGCACAGCGAAATACATTAACTAGCCTCGATATACGAGAGCTTTATATATAAGTTATTAAGTACATACATTTAAACAGTTAAATCTACACTTGGCTCCCGACGAGTACCGAAACAAAACCACCGCCATCCATTCTCACATAAGATTTGCAGAAGCTTCGGGAAGAAAGCAGAAATGCACCCAAACAAACAAATAAGTATATCAAAAAGAATGTACTCAGTAACTTGAATACCGAATTTTTGTAGAGAAGTAAAAGATCTGTATTAAATACAGAATCGATAAAAAATACTGAAAGAAAAACACAAAAGACAAAATGCAGAAAAATTATTCATATTAATATAAAATCATTCCATTATTATTATTACTATTGAACTGTGAGTAGTATTACTGCATTGTCATAGTGAATTGTATGCACATCTGTGACAATACATATGTAAATACAGTGGACAAATATTTAGGTAGATTTTTTAATGTATAGTTATATTTATAAAGAATTGAGTACTCTGCATTTTGCTTGAATTCAGAAAATACTGTACAGAAAATATGTCTCATTGTATATACACAAATACTCTGTATGATAATAAACCTTGTCATTGTCAAAAAAAGAAAAAGAAAAAAGTATCATTATGCATGTAATTTATGTTCATGCGTGTACACATGTGCGCATTGTAAATAGTATGCATGAACAATAAAAATTTGTTTGATTAAAGAAATATTACGTGACGAGTCAAAGGAGCCAGTAAGGGAGAAATCAATCTACTGGGCGTCGTAAACCGTGATAGAAAAGAGCTTACTTTGTTTCTTCCATGGAGTTCTTTAAGTAATAGAGTTAAGCTACGAAATTCGAGTTTCACGGGTTTTAAAACCACACTTCAAAGAATTCCTCGAGTTAAGAGGCAGTGAAATATCGCACAAAAGCTGAATCATCCACAAAAGGCCAAATTCATTGTTACTAATCGGTGGTCACAGCTTTCTCCACCCTAAGCGGACTTCCTTCAAAGATGATCTCAATAACGAAAGAAAGGATTAATTTAAGCAATAGCATTCCTTCACTGTAAAGCAGTGTTTCCCATGGGGGGGGGGGATTTGAACATTTTTTTGGAGTGGGGGCAATTAGAAAATGACGATGCATTCTTCACCTCATCACCGATATACTAAAAAAAACTCACCATTGTCGGCGATAAATTGTCGATGTTGCAACCCTGAATTTCCGAGAAAAAAAAGCTGACATCACTAGTACAGCAGTCAACATAAATACAGTATCAAGAAGAACTCTCAGAAAAGCAAAATGATGAGTCTAATAGAAATTTATTCCATATAAAAGGAACAATGGCAAGGCTTTCTGACGAGACAGAAACGAAATGCCGAAGTTCAACTAGTTTGGCAAAAAAAAATAAAAAAATACTGTTGCCCTTCCCGTCGTCATATTTAGTTGAATGTGACTTTAGTGCTGTGAATGACTTGCTACTGAAAAAAAGAAGTCGTCTAGATATCACAATCCATGGGGATTTGAGATTGAAATTGACTAAATTAGTGCTACCTCAAATAAAAACTCTTTGCAGCAGACATCAAGCTCGAGGATCGCATTAACTTGGATTTTATTTTCCCGAATTGAGTTCCATTTATGTTTTATAATATACGAAGTGTAATATAAAAATTATATTCATTGAAGAAAGTCAAATTAAAAACAGTTTTACCTATTTTCCTTTTTTATTTATAGTACATGTTTATATTATACTTTATCAGAACTTGGCTAACTATTTATGCTTTGGGGGGGGGCATTAAATCTTTGAGGCGTGGCATGATCCAAAAAACTTTGGAAAACGCTGCTGTAAAGGAAGTCGTCTTCGTATTCAGAGGTAAGCGAAGACACTCATTCGGCCGAGCAATAAATTACAAATTGTCAGTATAATTAGGAATCCTCAACCGTTTGAAACATCACAAATTCTTCACAAATCCTTCTGGTAAAATAATACTTTCATATATTATGCATTTTATATAATTACTGATTATTTCCAATTATTAAATAATTGTCATTATTTATTTCCTAATTTTGATATTGCAATGCAATGATTTCAAAAATGATCGCTTAGGGGCTAATTTTCTTTTATATTTTCCTTTTCTATCTTGCAGTTTGACTTCTAACTTTGCAGTTTTCCATTAAAAACGGCGAAATTAGAAGTCAAACTGTTAATTAGCCATCACATTTACACAAGAGTGTAAAACGCAAAATGCAAGTAAAAATCATTTTTTTTAAAAACTCTTCTTTAATTCCACGGCTGCTCTTTCATCCCGCACGTCAGTAAATTTCACGGCTTTCATCTTCTGAAGTGTTTATGACGACGCATACATAAACTGATTAAATACAGAATCAAACTGATTAGCGCTGTGCACATCTCGTTTTGCAAAACTTGCTGATTTGCTTCTCGTATTTCACCGCTTTTGTCACACCACTTTAAGCTTCTCACATTTCTCTTAATTAACTGAATAAATCTGTTGGGTCAAACGTGCGCCAGGTAGACTTGGATAAACCGATTAGAGCAAGTGTGTAAGAAATGCAGGCTTTTCAAAGCAACTTAACTCACTTTTATTCATCGCGGCTGTGGGGAATATAAATGCATTTATTCATTATAGATCCACACAGCCTAAAGTAATGAGATATTCTGATGAAGCGCTTTTCATTAATGTAGACAAAAATTTTTGACGTCAAAAAGTATTCATCAAGAAACTCGGTAATATAAATTTAATCCCACACAAACACACGAAAGTTGCAAAACTTAGCATTGTGGATGGGCAGGAAGTTTGGGAAAATATGGGGTTGTTGCAAATGAAAGGGCCGTTGAATGATTGTCAGGTTTCTACTGGTTGCTGAAGAAAGCAAGCGCTGAGGTATATGCAAATATTTTATGTCATGTGATAGCGTCACACGTGGGTGATGCAATTGTATTATTTGTTTCTTTCAACGAGCATTAAACATTGAATACTACCGACATCAAGTCAATCATGGAACCCAGTCAATTAAGGTTGCTTTACCTTTACCAGTTCAAATTGGGAAATTCTGCAGCGGCTGCAGTAAAAAACATCAATAAAGCATTCGGGTGGAGGAACAACAAATGAGAGATCCACTTGCCATTGGTTTGCAAAATTTCGCTCAGAAGATTTGAGGCTACAAAACGAACCCCATGGACATCGTCCTTCCTCCATTGATTCGAATGAATTAAAGGATTTAATCGAATCCGATCCATGACAAATTGTACGCGAGATCGCCCAGACACTAAATGTACACTTCTCAACTATTTCACGGTACTTGGCAATAATAGGAAAAGTAAGGAAACTCGACAAGTGGGTACCTCACGAACTCACTGATGAAAACAAAGCACGGCGTTTGGAAGTGTGCTCTTCTCTCTTAAGAAGTAAAGAAGAAAGGTTCCTGCAACGAATTGTGACTGTGGATGAGAAGTGGATATTCTACGACAATCGTACACGTTCGTCGTAGTGGTTGGGAATGAAAGATGCTCCAGAAAAGACTCCAAACGCATCTATCCAATGAAGATGTTGTTTACTGTATGGTGGTCTTCTGCTGGTGTTATTCATACTCATTCCTTCCACGAGGTGAAACGATAAATGCAGCTCGATAATATACAGTTATGCGGCAAATGCATGACAAATTGTGCCTTAAGCAACCAGCACTTGTGAATAGACATGGAGTCCTATTGCTTTAGGATAACGCCCGACCGCATACCGCAGTGTCAATGATACAGCATACTAACAATTTGGGATACGAAATTGTGCCTCATCCTCCATATTCTCTTGACATTTCCCCAACAGATTACCATTTTTTCCCGCCACTTGAGCCATTTTTGTCCAAGAAATGCTTTGCGAACGACACATCACTTTATCAGGCAGCGGAAGACTTCATCACTTCCAGAGACATTGATTTTTACAAATGTGGTATAAATGACCTTGCCACACGTTGGAAACAATGCATTGATGCTGCTGGAGATTACTTTCATTAAACAGGTATTCTTCTACTTTTTCAATCGTCCGTAAAATCAGCCATTTCATTTGCAACAACTCAATAAACGTTAACTATCACGTGCCTTAGTTGACAAGGAAAGTTTAAAGAATAAAACAAAGTTTTCCTTTATTTAAGCCTTGTAATATGGTGTTGGTCTCTTGTGCTCATAACGTACCCTTAAACGTATTGTTCAGTCCCTCTTACCACATGAAATTCTGCCTGTTGCTTTACCTGGAGGTGTTTCCAGCGATCGATTTGCTTCTAGCTTTAAGGGAATTTCCATCTTCACGTTTTGCATACTTCATAAGCTCCGTTCTACTCTTTATTGAATTCATTATACGAGCTTAACAGATTAAAATTCTGCTGTGAAAGAATTGTTTAAAGCCACTCACTGCTATGCGATATTTTGATTATTTTTCTAGTGGATTCATCTCGATAGACGGAATAAAAGAAAAATACCACAAAAGGACGAAACAACTTTAATAAGATTAGAATTTGATTTTTATAGTTTTATTCAAAAATATTCCTAGGTTTAAACCTCCGCTTTTTATTTACATTTGTTTTTTATTGCACGATTTTATTTAAGAACATCGCTGTCTCTTGAGTATGTTGCTGTGTGGGTTTAATCTATAGTTTTCAAGAAAAAGGATTTCATTTATAAGAAAGAAATGAATTTGCTAGCATATCTCTTCCTTTTTTAAATTCTCAAAATCCGTACAGGCATGTCGTACTTTTGTAAATGCATCGATATTAACTACGGTAACAGTACAAATGAGAGTTTATGAAATACATATAAAATCTTACAATAAACATGAAAGAAGGCGAAAAGAATAAGTTTCGGATTATATGATTATCAAAATTAGAAAGAGTGTAAGTGAATATACCAGCATTAATATATCAGTCCCTTTTGTTGACATGAGGGTGGCCGGTTTAAAGTGCACCCAATTTTAATTCCTGAGCTGTGGTTGAAAGGTAACATTTATGGCAGGATGACATCGTTTTGTATATCGTACCATTTTTTATCAGAAGCAAAGTAAAATCACGAAAAACGCTTCGTGTTTAGGGACAAAATGCAGATATTTCGTGATTCAAATTTGTGAATATTTATTGGTTTTTTTTGCGTTTACATAAAATAAAAATAACATGGGAGACATTGGGGATTCTATGATTAAAACTAAAGAAATTTATGTACGTACGGCAGAACCAATTCAGGAAAACTGAAGTGATGATGGAAAACTTTGCTACTTCAGCATGACACTGGTTAAGGTAGATGACGACAATGAACTGGTGGATTAGTTGATTTCTTTAAAAATATTCAGCAAAATGTTTATGGGAATCATTTCATTCGAAGGCATAGTAATATCCTGAGGACAATGGGCCATTTTGAAAGAAACTTACTTTTCGGTAAAATACATTATAATGTAGGAGAATGTTGAGTGATTCACTCGATAGACAGAAGTGGCGAGTCATAATTTACGGATTTGTATTCCCAGAATTTGCTATTTGTTTCCAGTCCAGTAGAAAACCAAATATCTCTTCGCACACCAGCGCTGTCTATATTAATCACTGTTTAAGCCATTGCCTAAACAGTGATGGTTTAAGCCAGTGGTCGATATCGACTCCCAGGGGTCGATATAACATTGTTAGGAGTCGATTGGAGGTCGATAGAAAAATATAAGACATTATTGTACGGGTAATATTTAATTCAGTTAACTTGGATTACCTCCATCCTGAATGACAACGCAATTAAGAGTGAATCGTGGGAACAGTGACATGAATAGGACCTGTAAGATGGAGTAAGGTCATGAAAATAGTTACGGAGGCCAATCATGTAGGCCAAAATGACGTATTTACCAACAATCGGATGTCCGTGGTTCGCGCCCGTGGTACATCCTATATATACCAATAGGAAGATTGTATTATTATTATTTTGTTATCTAAATTAAATTTTATATTTTATATATTATTTATCCCTCCTATCAAATATGTAATGTTAATAAGGACGTTAAAAAAAAAAACGTATCCCTTTGACGTTAAGCTAATATGATAATATATACTATATTATGCATACAATAAACACTTTAACTATAAAATAAACAATCTAAAACTCACATAAGCATCTTTTTTTGCTTGTCCTGTCATAATTACGTAATAGTAAAATAGAGGGTGTCGATAAAAAGTCAAGAAACTCTTGAAGGGGTCGACGGTCAAAGACGTTTGGTGACCCCTGGTTTGGTTTAGGCAATGGTTTACCTTGGGTTTATTAAAAACAAAACTTTCAAGAGGTCATCCGCCAGTCACTTCGTTGTTTTCTGACTGTCACAAATGAAATTTGCGGATGGAGCAAATATGGTTGACTATCAAGTCAATATACAATAAAGATTTACTGAAATTTTCTATTCTCCAACCTCAAAGAATAAATGGTGCAAGACTTCTAAAACGTGATTAGAATGGAATAATTTTTTGATCTGGTAGTAATTTTTATTTAAAAACGAACTTTTATAAAATCTTTTGTTCGCACTTGGTTATGTTAAGAGAGATACTTGAAGTCAAATTTAAATATTGGATCTGTTTACCAAAACATATGGAACATTTCTAATCTTTCTTTACATCAAATCTGTCTCTTAAATGGAACATGAAATATGAGAATGTTTTAGAGGGCGACTCGAATGAGAACTATTTAAACTGAAGCAGTTCAGCTGGGAGAAGCACTTCCCTCTTTTCTCATTTTTATATTTGGGTGAATTCAGTCGTGCTTTGAGTTCTGATTCATTCTGCAGACACCCTACAGAGTTCTTGCCGACTTCTGAGAAGGATCCTCTGTTGAAACTAGTGCTACAAATGCCAAACAATATCATGCGAAACGTTTCACCTCCAAATTATGATTAGGACAACACAAACGGCTCCTCCACGATCATCAGACTGAAAAGGAGTTTACTCTGACTTATTGCTCAACACAACCGATTTCTATTGCTGAGGTCCAGCTTCTTGGTGGGTTGGACATTACCAATCAACGATGAGTATTTGTGTCCTCCCCTCCAGAAAACCATGCCTGTTCGTTTTCCATGCTATTCACGTTGTTTACTAGCCAAGCTGTTATTTTCTTTAGTACGAACAATGTTCGTGCACTGCAATGTCACTCCGTTTATTCCCACTAGGGAGCGTTCCAATGACTTCTGTTGGGACAGTTTGGGCATGTTAGTATACTTTAAGAGGACTACAAAAGATTGAGATGTTCGAAATCTTAATTTTCTCGGATGAAGGATCATAAATTATATTTATATCTCAAAATAATTCAATTTTTATACCTTCATGAAGCTGTCGATTATGACAATTTTACACAAGATCGTGATTTTCAGATAAACATTTAAACTACTACTAAATGCAGTTATACCAAGACTGACAGTTGATGTCCTCTAGACGGCCCGGTTGGCCAAGTGGTTAGCATATCCGCTCTCTAGCCAAAAGGATGGTTGTGATTGTTTGTGAGAATAATATTGGTGGTGGTGGTGGTGGACGGTAAATGGCGTTGGTGTAAGTGATGATGGATAGTTGCCGTTCATTATAGTTGATAGATTGAGTGGTGGAAACAGTTGTAGAATAGGTGCCCTCCCTCTATGAGTCCTTGAACTCCCTGGTGGTGACACGTAATAATAATATAAAGGTACATATGTGTTTTGATTAAACTTCCAGCCCTAATAATTGCAGGAAAGACAGTTGATTGGAAGTCAACTCGATGGTGCGATGCTAGGATTAGGGTGCTTCATGTCACTTTCATGTTCTCCTCTTTTAAGAAGAGATCATTCCTTATGTCAATATGAATAGCTTACACCTGTACTGAAGCCAGAATCGATATTTATTTGTTCAACACGTTTACTGATGAAGGAAACAAGAACTTACAACTATAAAATGAATATTTCAACCACTCTTGGCTACAGTCTAATTCCCAAGAATGACGCTCAGAATCGGTAGTTCCATCCAGTATCCATAAACTATTTTTGCGGTTCTTCATAAAACGTGAGGAAATAGTATGTTAAAACACAAAACACCAGGATTTATTTCAGTAAAAGCCGTCGAACTAGAGCGACATATCTTCAATATGGACAAAGGAATCAGATATTTGCAACCGTTTCTCCCACATGCGAAAACATATCTAAAGTTCGGTAATTGATAATTGAATTAAGTCACATCTGATTATAACGTTTTTTCTGGCCTTTGCATTCAACCAATAAATCTTTCTCTCTCTCTCTCGAGAGAGAGTTGGCTTTACAAGGTGCTGTCCAAATATTTTAGTCGCAAGCAGCACGTTCTTTGTTCAGTGTTCGTTCTCCAGTGTTGTCATATTTTGGTTAAACAGAATTTGTCTACTTTCTTGAACTTTCTGATTTTCGAAATTGATGACAGAAAATTCAAATCCTTTGCATCAAGTTTTGTTTTAAAGTCGGAAAAAGTACTTGAAATACTTTTGTTTTTGATTGCAGAAAGATTCGCCCGAAACGACCAGAAACGTGGCAAAACAGACACAAAATTACCCCAGTAATGTTCTGTTCTCGCTTCACCTTCTGCTGAAGAGATTTTAGCTAAAACATGAGTGGGGTTCCACACGCCTTTCGTCCTCCGCAGTTATTTCTCAATACGAAGCTCACATGAAGGAGATTCAAAGATCTCGAGGTCATACGCACTGCTGGAGGCCATTTTAAAGGACAGCTAATTGTGTAAAGTTTCCAGTAGAAGCACAAGAGAACTATTTCTGCAAACTCGTAATAGGGGATTGTTTGAAAGAGAGCAACCATCAGATGAAATTAAATCAAGCTTGCATTTAATTCTCAGCGGAAGATTTCGCAAATTCAATACTTCCTCTATGTTACTGCTACTTCTCTGGTATTCAAATATAAAAGCAATCACCTGACAACCAAAACTGCATCCTGAATGAGTGAAGAAGCAAATTTCAGTTTGCTATGATTAAATTATTTCTTGTTAGTATGTTCGTGAGATTGACAGAAAACACAGTGAATCAACCATAACGAAAGCTTGACGGCAGATGTTGATGAATAACCTCTTCGGTTGTTGTATCTATAATTGAAATCTGGCTTTTTTTGTCTTTTTTTCGCATTTGCTCTTAGACTGTGGGTTTCAATCTTCAAACAGGAAATAGAAAAGACTTGGCTGATTGACAACAGGAATACGTTTGACACTGCCCGTAATATAAGCGACAGATTAAACCAAGAATTAACCAGGAAAAATGAGGCTATGTGATTGAAAGTGACAATGAATGCCCTACTATCATTTATTTTCTACGGACAAGTAAAATGGAGATTGTATAGCTAATTGTATTATTATTTTTGACAGACCCTGTGACAACCATTATGGATTCTAAAATGTGAGTTTTAAGTTTAGGATTTCACTGTTTAGGGTGATTTTAAATAAGTGGGATTGGTTGGCCCACCTCGATTATTTGTTTAGAAATACCGGATTATTAGAACTAATCTCTAGAACCTTCAGTCTGTTATTTTTCCTCATCTACAGCGATGCAGAAACATCCTAAATTAGGCTTATATTCGTATATTTCTAAGAAAAGTCATTTTTATTTCTGAGAAGACGGATTAAAATCCCGTGATCTATCGATGTATGGATTACAGTTGCTGTCATATTGGTCAGACGTATTTTCAACAAATCTTAGCAGACCGCATTCTTTCTTAATATCATTCATTCATCCTAACTAACGCCGACATAAAGCAATATCTGCCATCACGAACAGCGATGATTTTCGATCTCCATGGAATTCTTTGGGGAAAGCTGCTTTCCAATATAGCTTAGTTGATATTGATATCTAAAATTGCTTCTACTAGAAAGACTTTATGGCTATAATTCTACGGCAGTATGGAAAGAATATGAGATATTTTCTTATTTCAAGAACTCTTCAAAATCCATTTGCTTTCTCTATTTGTTTTCCCTCTGAACCCTCATTTGCTTAATAAAATTCATCAAGAGCAATTCCTAAATAAATCAAGAAGTTATGAATCGCCTGTGTTTAAACAAATTAATTACCGTTTCTTAACTCCGTGGTGAAGCTGATGGGATGTAGAATAAAGAGCTAAGAATACCTTTATGTCTTCTAAGCACGTTTGGTCACAGCTGCTAGCATGAAAAATATTGATTTAATAATCTTAATATTTCGTAGACAGAAAGGTATTCTTAGCTCTGTATTCCAAGGCAAAAGACGGCGAAGAAAATCATTGAATTCGATCTTCATTTAATTAAATTGATTTGGTTAAAGTTCTTCGATATTTCGAAATTAGTTTTCTTGCAAACCTCAGTTTGTTTTTTAAATGAGCGAGTGTTGACTGCGAAAGCTGAATGTCAGCTCATTAACAGTTGTTCGGAAGTCTGATAACTGGCTTGTAAGCAAAATTACACAAGATGGAACCTTACACTATTTCCATATCTGAATAAAGAAACTGTTTTTCGTTTTCCATCTTGAATGTAGAGTGTGCAACGCACAATGTTTGTTTTTAGTTCGTTGGAGACATTTGACGCAACGTATACAGACACAATTAAATTAGCACGACGTTGGGCGAAGTGTTCGTACTGATTATCGAAAGAACCTAGTAAATTTAATAATGCTAATCCACGGATATCATTACTTTCAAATGAAGTGTTACTTACTAAAGAGAATGGTGCTGAATCCTAGAGAAACCACTTAAAGAATTACGATAAAAATAGTTAAGACAGGAATTGATAATAGTTCTGAGTGAAGTGGAATTCATGGAATTAGGCTTCAGTGAAATCAGAAATGAGGATATGCAAATTTGTAAGTCATGGAGAGATTTACCTTTTTTTTTCATAAATCAGACAGAAGTTCAGATAAACATCGAGCCTAGAATGAAGTATTTATTCCCTTAACGTCTTTTTCTTCTACAGTGGTGGTAGGCAGCACCCTTTTAACCCTAACTTTCGGAATTGGATATCTGGCATCTGCCTTCTACCTCATCTCAGAACGTTGAATGCATCCCCATTACGTACACAGCAGAGAGTGTCCCCTAGTCCTATATAATATTTCTTTGTATGCATTCACGAACTTCTACTTCCCGGAATTAAAATATCAAAACTCTCCGGAAAGTGAGGGAGATGCAGTTAAACATCGATGAACTCTGCAATCGACAGCACAGGCTGTCTAGTTGGTGACCACAATCAAACTTTTCCCCAAGACACGACGGAAGCATTCCTTATTTGGTTGTACAGAAGCGTACCAAACGTAATACATTAACAGTCATGCCAATGAGATCAGTGTCGAGACTGGTGGTAGAAAATAAGATCACAGATAAGATAGTCGAGTGGGTTAGAAATAGTTGATCCTTGGTTGATCCTTGCTAGCTTTCTGATAATATCTTTAAAGGATCTAACTTCACCTGCCCTGCGACGCCAAAGTAGCTCTGTAGTCTAGCAGAAATGTATACTTCAGAATGCACACGTTCAATACTCATTGAGCGTGTGCATTCTGAAGGAATGCACACGCTTTCGGAGGTGTTCTCGGAGGTGTTCTTGCCAATTGTATTCTGATAATAGCAGCTATTGGAAATGAATTTTTAAAATAAAAAGGTATTAAGGTTTAGGCAAAGAAGATCCTCTAAATAACAAACCGATGATATAAAGAAAGGGGATGTTCAAACTCGTGCTTGTATGACTAGTAAGATCTTTTTATATGCATTTACACAAAACCTTTAGCAGCAAACACAAACTACTTTTACAGCACGTGAGTGTTGATTTTTAATTTAGATAATTTAATTTGCAGTGACTGTATTACCGAGGTAACCTCCCAACTAATAGACTAGGAGCCTGAATCATGTCGTTGGAGTAGATATTTCTCAATCTTTTCAAAGTGGAAGATGAATTTCATGGCATAGTGCGAATCCACTTCATCCCTGCAATACGCTTCGCTTATTGCAGGGATGAGATGGTTTTGGAAGTTACTTTTGTATCTAGAGCACGATTTCCAGATTTCTTTAAAAATATTTAAAAAAAACGAATACTGACGTATGATCTATCATAAGTAATGCTGGATATTTGTGTTCGATCCTGCGAAACAACAACCTGGCAAAGAATAGAATACACATTCTGAGAGAAATAATACTCTGCAGACGAGATTAATCACCCATAATAACATGAACGTAGGGTTATAAAAATTCAATGTACATAGTCGGGAGAGGGCGTTGAGTCTACTGTTAGGAACAAATGTCAGCAATAAAAAGACAAAGACAATGAAAATAGGCAGAATCATTGAAAATGTCAACTGTGTTGTGAATGGAGAACCTGTGGAACAAGTAAAACATTTCAGCTACTTAGGCACAATTTTTACTGAAGATGGTAAACTAAATATAGAAATAGACAACAGAATCAGCAAAGCTGGTATCGTGGGAAGTCAATTGAATAAATTCATATGGAATAAGAAAGAAATTAGTCGGAACACTAAATTAGCTGTATACAAGACTGTGTTCAAACCAATTTTAACTTATGGATCTGAGAGCTGGGTCAGAAGTAAAACACTTGACCAAAGACTAGAGACCGCAGATATGAGAGTCCTGAGAAAGATTAGAGGCGTGAACAGATGGCATCAATGGCAATATCATATTAAAAATGAGGATAATAGGAAAGAACTTGACATTGTCAGCATCCAGGAATGCGTTAGCAGAGCTAATCTCAGATGGTATGGTCACTTAAATAGAATGGGAGAGGAAAGATTAGCAAAACAAGTGTTCTCTGCCAGGTTGGCAGGAAAACGACCCAGAGGAAGACCAAGATATAGGTGGATTGATACGGTACAAAGTGCCTTAGACGATAGAAATATAAGATCTGATAATGTTGAAGCCTTGACAAGTACATTGGTGTACTTGTCAAGGCTTCAACTTCTTCAACTTCAAGACTGATTTGGAGGAAAATTGTAGATGGGAAGTTAGTAATGATGTAATTTTTTCATGTAGTACTATCATATCCTGTACACCCCTTGCGGGTACATGGCAGGAATTTGATGATGATGATGATAACATGAACGTAGGGTGATAAAAATTCAATGTACATAGTCGGGAGAGGGCGTTGAGTCTACTGTTAGGAACAAATGAGATAAATACCCAGAATAAACATGATCAAGGCGATACTATAATATGATATTATGTTCATAATATATATTATATATACACGTGCTATAAATATTATTATACCTTGTATATATGATTGTTGGAAGGTGGACTGACAGGAAATCAGATGAATGCGATTTGGGGACTGATTAATAATTTCCTAACACCACACGAAAATATTTTTGTATATTCCGTTATTTCATAAGATCCATTTCAAATCCTAGTTTTTAATAAAATGGGATTCAAATACTAATAATTAAAGACAGTATTAGAGGTAATCTTCTCTTATTAGTTGAATTTTCTATGCTAGTAATCTAGGTTAATTCAGAATAATCTGCCAGATTACTTAACTTATTTTCTTATTCCTTACGATTAAAAGGGATCCAAATGCCAATACCGAAATTAACCTTTTTCCCTCAAAATTACAAGAAAAAACCACAGGAAGTTTGAGAAAATAACGGAATCTCAAACTTTCTGTGCGCATTTACGCACTGCCCAGATAAGCTACAGCTTACGCCCTTCCATTAAAAGGGACTTATGCCACAGTTTAACTTAAAATTGACTCCGTGCATGGGGGTCTCATAATAGTTACAGCTTACGGGCGATAACAACTTAAATCTGGGCCCGCACAGTTTTCTTTCCCCACCAGATCTTAACTAAGGAATCTCATCAGGACAAAACACAGTAAAAACGAAAACACACAGAAAATACTATAGCCTAACTTGTAAGGAAGGTGGCTAAGGAGACTACACTGTAATTAATATGAGCTGAACCACTCAGAAGACGCAGACCAGGAGGGAAAAACAATGAAAAGAGAATCCTTCCAGACTAAGCTTACAAAGGACGGAGATTCCCACTGACCATGCAATTTTAAAATAATGCAAGGTACCATCTTATCCACTGCATGGAATACCACGATTTTAATTTAAACTTCTCTTTTTAAAACAACAATAACATATTTCTGGCCAAAAAAAGCACCACCGCTATCATCGAAAGACACCACTCCATTCTCCCTGAAGTATGTGGTTCAGTCTAGTCCAACTTTTGAATAATGCAACTTTTATTGAAAAATGTGAATCTAATCATGATCTTAAACCCTTTCTGGTAAACAAGAAATTATACATATTAAAAATAAATACTTCTACAAATGTCTAGAACATGCACGTCACCTGTCCTATTTTGTTTGATGATCGCAAACTTGGATAGAGAGGTTAATCTGAATGAGCACTCAGCTGTATAACACCGGATATTCTGATCTCGACTCCAATAACTGCTTCACTTTTAAATATTAGCTAATTTATTATTATTAATTTTTAACAGAGACTTCCAGGGAGTGAGGGACTCATCGAGGGTGGCCAACTATTACACACACCAGCTATCATATTTATTCTTTAATTCATTCCCACTGCTTGCACTCACAACATCCAATAGTAATAAATTCGAATCACGTACCAACCTATGAGAGAAACATCTAGCCCTCGCCCCTTAGCGGCCTTCATTCTCAAGCTTACAATGATGCCCTCTCGTCCTTTCTCCACCCTCCATAAGTGGAAAAAATTCCATGAATTGAAATCCTGTATGATCCTTTCAGAAGTTTGTAATTTTCAGTCACATCTCCCTTCTTTCTCCTGTTTGTTAATGTCTGCAGTATGCAAATTCTCAATCTGTCTTCATAATCAGTATTCCATAATCCTGATATTATTTTTAACACTCTCCTTTGTACTCTTTCCAATACATAAGAATCACAACGGAGACCAGATCTGCGCACAATATAGTCAAAGTCAGGTATTATCAAGACCTTGTAAAGAGGTAAAAAGACATCCTTATATTTACATGTCAAAGTACGTTTCAGCATTGTAATTATCTTTTCAGTTGTATTTACAATCTTTGCTACATGGCCCCTGAATTTCAACTTACTATCTACTATTACTCCAAGATCCCTCATCAGTTTCTTCTAGCCTAATCCCACCAAATATAATACGACATTGGATATCTAATCGTGCCAAAGTGAATTACTTTACATTTACTGACATTGAACTGATACTCATTTTCCTATGCTCACAATTCCAGCCTATTCAAATCATTCTGCAAGTACTGCATATCAGCAGCATTCCTGATTACCCTACCTATCTTTGCATCATTAACAAATAGCTGTGTGTCGCTTGTCAAATCTTTCCTGATATCATTAGTGTACAGAATGAATAACAGTGGCCCAAGCACTGATCCTTGGGGCACCCTATTGGTTACCTTAAATCTCGCAGACTCACATCCCTCATATACCACTTTTTGATATCTGTCAGTCAGCCATTCCTCTTATCCACGCTAATATTTCATAATATTTCATTCAAACCTATATATTACGCAACACTCTACCATGCTGTCCTGTCAGAAGCCTTAGCAAAATCTAAAAGTATCATGGTGTATCAATTCCCGTTGTCTAGTTCAATGGTAACATTGTCATAGAATGTGAGCAAGTTGCTAAATCAATGTTACCATTGAACTAGACAATGGGAATGGATACACCTTCCCTTACTAAACCTGTGTTGCCCATTGCAAAGTACAGATTTACTGTCAACCCATTTCTGAATGTGGGCTCTAACTAATTTTTTCAAAATCTTCACCATTACTCCTGAGATACTAATTGGTCGATAGTTGGATACATCGGTCTTTGCACCGCCCTTATGTAATGGAATTACCATACATTCCTTCCATTCCTTTGGAATCTTCCCTGTTCTGAGACTCACATTAAACAGCCTAGTCAAAAGAACAGCCACTTCATCTGAACACTCTTTTAGTAACCGTGCTGATATCCCATCAGCCAGTTTGTGCTACAGCTCTAATATCTCGTCCTCATGCACCTCATACGGTGAAGATGTAACGGTGAGATCATCTCGAACACCAGGTTGATAGCTTTTAACAAAACGGGCATTCATTAGCTGAACAACCTCTTCTGCATCTATAACCTTCACGCCATCTGCATCTAGAAGATTTATTCTTCCTTATTCATTCATGTCGTACCCAGAGTACAAAGAAGAAATTTAAGATTTCCAAAACTACTTTTTATGCACATCATGCACAAGGAGAAGAGTACTAAAACACCATTCTGCAAGTAGCGCACCATCACCTCAATGTTACTGTAGTGACCCGCATTACCTGAGGACATAAGCTGCCAACTTTTATGCTTCCATACGGCGGGAAACAACGAAAAGGTGTTGCCCTCCGCATGAAAATGCGAGGAGACGCTGACTATTCAAGATATCCGATGTGTCTACTAGAAGAAGAAAACTTTGTTATTTATAAAGAACCCGATGAGCTATAAATGTACTGAAGTCTCTGACGCTTTCGCTTCTCGTCAGCAAAATGTGTTTTTGAAACTTGTCTTATTCTTTTTGTATATTTCTTATACAGAAGTGCATTTGTTCTTTGAAGTTCCTGGAAGGGTGTCGTCAGTGGATAGGTAGATATGAATGCAAGAACGATGCCATTCGCAATAAAATGAGTTACGTGATTTCTGCATTAGGATTCGATATGCATTTTGTATAAGGCTTATCTAAGAATTCTAATGAAATTAAGGATCCTTTCCGATATCAGAGGGAAGTTAATCTTTTAAGTTTATTACGTTCTTAATATGTGAAATTACTTTTCGAAAAATAAAGAGACAGCTCTTGCAGAAACATAAAACTAAACTACTCTTAAAATATGAATGTTTCAAATCCAGTCTAATTTTCTTATTCTCTGACATCCTACACAGTAAACGCAACATCAATACGAACCCGCTTATCGTTATTTCTTCTATGAGTAACACAAGTTTTTATTCGTTTTTCTTAGGAATTCGATTAAGTATAATTTTCTGTTTCCTTTTCACAAATAAAGTAACAAAAGAGGTGTGCACACGTGTATGTAATTGGTTCCGGAGGTGATGGTCATGGAATGATTGTAAACAGGGACTTGAAATTGGGGAGAAATATCAATTAGAAATCTGTAAAAATTTGAAGGTTAAATGCAGGGGGAATATTGTAAAGGATGTTAAATAAAAGATTATACTATGATTATACTAATTTTAGAATTAGTAGAATTTAAAATTTTAGAAAAAAGGCAGTGCCAACTAACTGCTTAAGTTATATGTTCAACGCAGAATAATTTATGGTAAGTTAGAAGTATAATGGCAGACAGTCTCATTATCCCTTAAATATTTATTCTCATAAAAACATCAGCCAGAATAAATAATGGCAATGTACACTGCAAATGTCGTCTCCCACACAGTCAGAATTTATGATGTAAGGCGAAAAAAATGAACCTTTTGGTCGTGTTAAGGAGGAGAAGAACAAAAATACTCCGCCTGTCTAGAAGTAACAGGCGGAATAGTTTAATTGAATC
Source organism: Typopeltis vanoorti (assembly GCF_054136105.1). NCBI lineage: Eukaryota > Metazoa > Arthropoda > Arachnida > Uropygi > Thelyphonidae > Typopeltis > Typopeltis vanoorti. The sequence continues at coordinate 4,970,869 of NC_143564.1, forward strand.
CAGAACCTCTGGGGAGGAGAATCATTCGCTTTTTCCCTCGGATATTCTTGAAAACGTATTCCCTCCGACTGTGTATACACGGGCAGGGAAAACTGTAGGGGGGATGTCATTATAGCCGCGTACATAGCGGTACATCATGCAAGGTATTTTCTAATTTTCGCTCGGTTTATGAGGCGCTGTGGTAACTTCATCCCAGGTTATTTATTACTGTTAATTAAATATATGATTAAGCGTAGCTGAAAGGAAATAAAAGTTGACACATCTCTTGTATGAGGTATTAAAGCTGACTCTTTGATAAGTCAATTTTATCTGCTCTGAATTTACTCCCGTTTTTATGCGAATGGTAGCCCGAAGTTGTTTTGTCGCAAGCTAATTAAATTCGATAAATCATACACGGAATCTAGAATGCCAGCTTGAATTAAAACATTCTGGAGAATATAAAATGTTTATCTGAAACAAGAGAGTGTAGACGTGTTTCTTTTAATCAGGATGTTGAAGTTCGTCAATGGAGAAACAGGCAGATCTACCTTTGAAATCAGCTTAAAAGTTCAAACGGTTTTAATTAAAGTGGTTGAATTACATAATTGGTCGCAAAATCAACCAATACACTTCATATTTTATAGATAAGTGTATAATATGAATTGCGCTGCCGCTCTGTTGAGTCTGCATGCCACATATTTGACATCGTTAGGAATTCGCTTCACTCGATGAGGTTTTATAAGTAGTTTAAAAAGTCCACAGTTCATCGGGTATTTCTAGATTTATTTAATAAACTGATATCACAAGATACAGCGTTTATTTTTGATTTTATCAAGGCATAATACGCCCCCCGCCCCCAGAAGGGCATTAGAGAAGTTAAGCTCGTGTGGCAATTCATGAGGAATGGCTGTGTACGGTTATGGGTGTGTTTTTCCGACTGACTGTGAGATTCGCCTTTTTGCAAGCAAAACGAGCAAAGTGATTTGAAGTCGAATTTCGACTGAATTTCAGGTTGGTTAAGAGGGTTGCTATAGCTGAGCGTGTAATGCAATCGAATATTTCATAACATTTTGTTCAACGCTAAATGTGCTAATGGACTTCATGTGTTTTAGTGTTTAAGAAGGGAGGGTTAAAGAATTTGTGATCATTAACCTGGGAAAAACTGAGAAGTTTTAAAACTTTTGCCAAATGTTGAAAAAGAAATATCTCCTAGAGAAAGAGTTTAAAGATCGTGCACTGGGAGTTCTTGAAGTGGATGTAGGTTAATATCTTCATTTCTTAGTTGCTGCGGGATTCTCGATGTTGCTTTATTTTAATAGATCAGAAATAGCGAAACAGCGCATGTCAGTCACTTGACAATGGCAGAAGGACGACCATCCCATAATGTCTTTTCATTCGCATGATTAACTTGTTGCAGAGATTTTTTATAGTTCCTTGTTCTGTTTCAATTTACAGGCAGTCCCATTTTGATGATGATATTAAAAGATTCAGAAGTGTAATTAAAAGTTAAATAAAAAACGAAATAAATCGAAAAGATCTTCGAAATTAAAAGATTCCGATCCTTCCCTTAGCATCTTTGAATTTTCCTTTGAGTTCTCGTCTTTGAGAAGTAACACGATGAAAGCCACCCTTTTCGTAAGTGGGGCGGGGCCCGCTTGATGTATAGTCGTTAAATTAGACATTTCAGTTTAATACATAGTTGGGTTTGCATTACTCGTTTATTGGTAGTTTACTGTTCTGTCGGCTGGGCCATTATAGAAATTGAGTGGCGACAGATTGCAAGGAATTAAGCATTCCGTTGTCTTATTTCTCTGAATGTGTGCATAAACTCTACCGATTTTGTTGTCACTTACTACTGTTCCTTGGACAAATATTCGCACAACGATGGGATGAACATTTATTTTTGAACCAGTTCATACTCAATTTGGCTTTAAAATTCATAATTATTTATATGCTGGAGCCAAGTCCAAAAATGTTACTTTAATAAAGAAGCCTAAATTATTTCGTACTCATTTCCTAATTGTATTCACTGGGGGAACTGATCAAAGGAGGAATTGGATTAAAATATCATTTTAAACCGACGATCCATTTCCACGATTATCGGCATTCGTGAATTGTACATTAGGATAAACTTGTTGCGGGAAGAGGAACCTAAGACCATCAGCTTTCTGTAATTACAAAATCTGAGATTTCTGGTTTTGCTTTGCAGAATGAGCCACAGGATAAACTTCAATGGAACAAAGGAACTGAATGTGAGAAACTGTTACCGGAAGAAATTCAATCAAGCAGTTGAGTAGAATGTATCTTCATCTTCTTATTTACATACGTGGTGTTCAACGTCCTCGGTGGTAGTGATGGCTGTGAAGAGGTTTTCGCGCTGTATGGATTCCATAACCTAATGGGAGGCGTATTATTGGGAGAGTAATGTGAAAAAAAAAAAGAAAAAGAGTACTTTTCATATCCAGAGAGGAGTTCGTGGCGTACATCTTATAGCCTCCCCAGTGTTAAAAGGTATATAGCATCAGGCATTCACATTATTTTTAAAATCGGATTGAACTTACACACATGGAAATCCAAAAGACTAAGCAACTGTCTGCTCATTGTCCATTATTGCATTTTGATATACTCAAGACAATGTGGAATAATAATAATTAGAACTAAGCAATGATATTGAGATACAGTAGAGGCGTATAAAAAAGTATGATGCACGATTTAGATAAGTGATTCTTATTTTACAGAAGTCAGTTTATTTGCTTCTCATAATCATTTACACATACAGAAGACAGCAAGCTAAAATTTTTAGAGACTTTGTAACATTCGTATCGAACTAATTAGAATGCAAATGCTTTTCCCCTAAACTTTTCGCCGATCAGAAAGGGATTTTGGACTGCGCTTTCTTGCATATACTATAAGAAAGAATCTCGGTAATTATCTGAGTCAAGGAAGGGTTAATCTTTCATATTGGTTGTAGCGAAATGCTGTAATGTTTTATTAACCCGAACTCGTGGCCAATTAGTTGAATATCGACGAACAAATGAAGTTACATCATACTCGTATTTTTGCGTTCACTGAGGATATTTTTTTCAGATGACTTCGAAAACCAAACCATTCAAAGTCACAGATTCACAAGGAACCATAGTTATACAGAGTTTCTCTACAAAATTCTAACAAAAAATGTATAAAATCACAGCAGAAGAAATGGAAATAAAGTGAAAGTACATAAAACGGTCAAGCTTGAGTAACATCTCAAGAAAAGACTAATCCCTTGACCACCCACACTTACATCCAAATGAAGGAGATTGGCTATTTCACAGCTACCTTTTCAAGAACACGATTTTAATTGAGAGAACGCAGGTATGAATCAGGACTTCAGTGACGTTGAATGCGTTGCATCGGTCCTAGCTGGAATTTTAACTCTGATTCTAGACATTTTCCGTGTCACTAGAAGTGCTTGTACGATGGAATCATTTTAACCAGGAATGCAGCCATATTACTAAGTGGAGTTAGAATAATTTGCTATCTCTAAAGTAGATTTAGATCTACAAATATTTTGCAGTCAGTTTAAATGTTTATGAAATAACCTGAATATTTGGCACCGCGAATATGCGATATTTTCTTTCATTTTGCCAATCTTACAAAAACCGCCTGATCAGAAGGATAGGAGCATTAAACAACAGACTGTTCTTAATGGCCATCGAAGTCAGCTTGGTTGGCCGAGTGGGAAGCATACACGCTCTCCAACGAACAAGGTACGGATTAAAATCCTACCGTGGGCACGGATGTTTATGACTGTCTTTAGGTGGGAGATGAATTTCATCACCCGGTGTGAAACGTTCACCGAGCTTATTGGAGGCCTGAAGTCGCTTGAAAGGTTCCATGTTTGGTTTTTACAGCAGAGTTTCCGGACTATGTAAAAATTAAATTAAAAATACAAAAATATATAATCGATAAAAATAGAAAAAATGTTTGGTCAACCAAGGTACAAGAAGTGCTGGAGATTTGCAAATAACCTTCAGCGGGTGGGAGCAACATGACATAACAGCGAAACACTTCATTGCCCCAATATTCCATTCAGAAAGTTCACCGTCTTTAATTTTTCAAGTAAATAAGAGAATATTTAAGGATTTCTTTTAAAATTACCCTTTTATGTTTCATCTTTATGATAGATGGTACACTCTTAAGCAAAGCATTTTATCTGTCTCCGTTGCCATTGTGGAGACATTTATCAAATAAAACTATGGCAATGTTAGCATTAATGAACATAATGGTGATGATGGCGACTAAATAATTCAGTGAAACAATGGTGTTCCCATCATTGCTTTCAACTCGCGTGACCATATCACCTTCACTAATGACTTGCACTTTCCTGGAGAAAATGGACAATTCTCCTGGTCGGAAGGCAATAAAGTTTCTAGACAGGCCAGGTCAGAATCGTTTAGTTTCTATAAACGTGATTCAGTATTTATAGACACTTTCCCACCCAAGTTTTCCAATGAGCAGTTCACGACGTATTTCTTCGGGCAGTGATATCAGATCTTTACTTCACTTCACTTGTTCGAATAAAGATTATCAGAGCTGTTTCTTTTTTATTAATTTACTTTAAAAGGAGGAGGATAATCGCAATCACATCAAATTGCCAAATGATCGCTAGAACAGTTACATTTTCTCACAACTCGTATGCGTGAGTTCACAGTCTCCCTCTTCTAAACTATTGAGAATTACCAAAGCGTGAGCTGCCTGAATAATAGCATTTCTTTTCGGCATATTCGAAACTTTCTTTCATTCCCGATAGTGTCATTTATATTACGAACGCCTCACTTAACTTTCACTTCGCCATCTTAGCTTATTATCTTCCGTTTATGCTTCATTTGATTCTGACTGTGAACAGCGCGCGACACTTCTTCAACTATCCATTAAGTATGAAGAAAGAAGGTTAAAAACACCTGAGATTCCCATTAGGCGGGTGCCCGATACTAAATAGGAAAACTTTTCAAACTTATTCGTGCTTCTCAAATTGCACTGTTAGAGAAGTTTACAATCCTGCTCGATAGGAGCTCCTTAACACTCTCATCTGAATTTTTTTCTTCTCGAAGAAGGCGGCAAAAAGGGGTTATATGCAAATTACCTGTTAGTAAATACTTAGTCCGTATCTCATTTACCGAAATGCTCCCACAGGGCTCTGTATTAGCACCAATCTTGTTCAACCTACTGTATATACATCTGATCTATCGACAACTAGGTCAAAAATATTTGCTTATGCTGATGACATAGTCCTCGCCATCCAACACGAGAGCATTGAAGTAACTAAAGATATTCTCACAAATGATGCTTTCATAAATGGAGACTAACACCAAACCTCAATAAGATCGAGGTTAGCTCTTTTCACCTAAACACCAAATTGGCAAATAGGAAACTTCCGGTCAGCTTTAACAACAGAATGCTGCAGCACCAAGATTTCCCTAAATATCTGGGTGTTACCCTGGATAGAACACTATCTTTCAAAAGACATCTGGAGAATCTCTCTTTAAATATCAGAACCCATAATAACATCATACAAAAACTGTGTGGTTCTACATGGGGTTCTTCTGCTATTACACTGCGATACTCCACGTTGGCCTTAGTCTACTCTGCAGCAGAATATTGTTAAACAGTGTTTAGCCAGAACATGGCTAAACAGTCCTCATATCAAGAAAATCGACCCGCAAATAAGTGCAGCGATGAGGACAATAACAGGTTGTGTCAAATCTACTCCCCTCTACTGGCTTCCAACTTTGAGAAATATTGCACCACCGAACCTGCGCAGACAAAATGCTCTGGTAAAAGAACACAAAAAATTAAACAGCAATCCCCTGTTGCCGATACATGAAGACCTCCCATATATAAATATGAATCGCCCTAAATCCCGACGGCCGCCTCTAATACTGGCTGAAGAACTAGTAAGTAGCAATTTCAATGTTAATTCGAGATGGCTAGAAACTTGGAAAGAAAAATCACCACCAGACATAAACAAGTATATCCTTCCCAACCAAAATCCGAAAGGGATTGAGCTTCCACTTCATTTATGCAAAAGCCTAAATAGGATATACACACAGGACATGTATCTTCGCGGACAGCTTACACAAGTGGGGAAGATCACCTACACCCCAATGCGACTGTGGGGCCATAAACCAAACCATGCGGCACATTGTGGAGAACTGCAGCATAAGAGCCTACCCTGGTGAACTGAGAGATTTTTCGAGGCAGATCCTTCAGCTCTTGATTGGCTATCTGAACGACTTCAAATTTTAAACTTTTTCTTTTTTTATCTTATATTTGTATATGTGCATTACTTGTATCATTTTTATTCTCTGCACAAATATGTATTTATATATTCTGATGGCATGTGTCTTTATTAAGCCATACGCCAAAATAAAATTAAAAAAAAAACCGAAATGCTAATTACCTTCCCCTATCTTCATTGAGAACTGAGATTGAAAAATAAATTAGCTTCTCAGTACTTTTCATTATAAGGTCAAAAAAGAATCAAGTTCATGCAATAGATTTTGAGATCCAATAAATTCTTTATAAATAGTTTTGTTTCTTAGGAGAAGGTGTTGTGACTTAAATGGCGGAGGATCAGAGTTCCACACACGGACTTTCTGGCTGACCACGGAACGAATATACTGACCTAATGACTTCAAGTTTTATTTGGGTGCTTCTCAATAACAAAACTCCTTACATAAGAATGAGAAATCACTGCAGTGAAGCAACAAACCGATTTTCGTTTTCCATATTTTTTTTAAAATTAATGAATGGAAATTAGCTAACTGTCGCTGACTGACTTCGCGTCATAGTCATGGGTCTGCATCCGATTAATGACCAATTATCTGTCTTAGTTTTGTTGATTATTTAACTAACTGACAATCATTGTATTGAAGTATCGAACGTAAATTGTCCGAATTGAGATGCCTGATGAGAAAAAAAAATCTGAATTAACAGCAATTTTTTTCACTACTCTAGTGAAGAATTATACAGGCTCTTGTGAAACATTACAATCAAAACGTAGTGTTGATGTACGGCACTGTTTCTCTCACCCCCATTCTTTCAGCTCTAAAAGCAAGAAGAAGATATTTCTTCAGACTTGCCTTAACTTCTTACAATTCAGAAACGAAGTGAAATTTATATCTTTAACATCAAGCAGCATTAGAATTTGATTGCTCGTAAAATTTGATTCAAACAAATTCTTGACTAATTCAAGCCATTCAAACCAAGAAAAACACACACACGAACACTTGCAAAATAGCACCACAAGAAGAGAAGGTGATATTTCAGCTAGTTTGTTGAGAGAAAAAGTTCCCTTTCTAATTTAAACACCAAGCTCGATGAAGACACGAACAAAACTGACAATGGCTTGCTGTAAAGGAAGGTTTCATCTTTTTGTTAAGTTGCAGTGTGATTTACGAAGCTAGTTATTAAAATAATGTATGGAAAGTACGTTCGTGGCAGTTGAACGGAAGACTCATCGAATACCCGAAGCAATTGTGAATTAGGTGCTTGTAATATGCTAATTAGCACTTTTCATCTACATTTTCAAATCGCATAAGCTATCTGTTGGCCGTTATTCGTAATTAAAATTTGTACAACTGACAGCGATAAAAATCGCTGGGAACAGTTACTTAAATTGAGTACTTTCATAATTTTACAGGGAGTGAGGCAACATGAAACTCACGTGACAAATACTCCCACAATGACAAAACATACACCAGCTATTCAGCCAACCACTTGTTCTTCATTATGCTTGATTTATTTGCATAATGTAAAAATGGTCGTTTATATTTTACACCTTCTGATAATAACAAAATCAAAGTACTTCCGGAATAACAAAGTACGTGGCTATCTGATAAGATGCGAGATTTTTGTGGGGCGGGGGGAGACAGACACACTAGAAACCTGTAGTAATACTGTCGTCCAGATAGTTAATTATCGAGATTACCGTGGACAATTTCCGGTCCTTCCCAAATGATATTTCGCGATATGTAGTGATAATCGTTGAACATTTTCTTTGGCTAGTTTCATTATTTGATCACGTTGACTTCACAAATTACTTTATGTTGGTAAATTCGGTGTTGTTTTAACATACGAATATTTGTTGTAAAGAAAAAAAATATCCACAGAGGTCTCTTTATAGTGATTTGTTTCTGGAATGATATACAGATGGCTACTTCGAATGTTATTAAGACAATTATTGTGTTTTCGCTATATGTTTTTGTTTCTACCTCCAAAAATATCTCCTCGATAGTAAGAAAAAAGGCTGTTAATTTATCATTCGCTAGAAATGCTGTTGCTATTCAGATATGTTATGTACTGCTTAAAGAAGTTCCAACCACCTTCCTGTTTGTTGCAGGGAGGGTCGTTGAAATTGTCATCTTCACTTGCCGAAGAATATGTATACATTTTCGCTCAAGTCGTGAGGTTTAATAAGGCGGTGCGGTTGGAAGGAAATAAATTCCCACATTTAATTGCAATTCTAGAAGACGATCTGAGGATTTTTTTTTTGCATTTTTTAATGAACAGTCCAACCCTTTTTTAACCTTCCATTTTTCCAAGATGGTTCCAAGCTTAATCCAAATCGCTTTGAATAGCAAATTCGCAATCAGAATAGCAACTTTTGCAATTTTTAAACTTAGAGAAAGCAACCTGAAATATTTCAGGTCCGATGTTTCTAAGATGTTGGATGTACGGAAAACAAGTAATTCAACAAGCGCTTCGCTGTTGAAGGAGGCACACGTGGTATTGTTGCGAATTTAAGATGTTCTTTCACTGTATTGTGCGTGCGGGTTTCAACAAGATTGCCACCTGTCCACAGACGCACACAGAACTCACACGTCAGATATGGCAAAGAACGTTGCTTTTCTCTACCGCAGTTGCGAAACACTGGTTGACAGGATTAATTACATAACAGCTGCTGTGTATATTGGTTACAAGTTATAATATTATGCGTTAATTACAGATTTGTTTTTATAAAATATTGTGGAACGTAAGTTGTTCATGTGAACTGTAGGAGTCATCTTCGGAATTAAATACAGGAGAAAAACAGTTTTTTACGATGTTTCCTCTTTAGCTTTGTTTAACAACCTAATCCGTATTGAGAAAATCTCCACTGTTGATCATTCATTTACTCCCGCAGCTCAATTACTAGTTTTTACTGTCTTTTTCTACCTTTTATCCCACCGTCTTATATCGATCCCAGTTTAGCGTGATTTAATTAAAAATTTCACCTTCTGCCTCACTACTTCCATTATTTTAAATCGCATATCATTATACTTTAGGATAAAGATAATTAGGTGCTTTTCAATGATTCGCGGCTTACTTTAACACACTGAAAATAGATTTAATGTATAAAAATTAAGCAGAAAATAATTCCTCTATGCATCTCTCATAGGCGCGTCGAATATATGAGAACGGTTTTCACCACTAAGCGATGCACGCTTACGTTCAATGAAAATGAATACAAGACTCTGGGAGAAAGTCTGGTTTGCAAGTGCTTGGGCATGATGTGAAGGCGATGCTGTTTTCATAGGTTATAAAAGTGTTGGTGGTTCGTTTCACAACTGCGACAATGCTGAGGCAAAGACAGAGCTTAGAAATATCGTAAGAAATAACTAGTAACTATATAAGGAAACTATTGCATCTGATTTGATTTTTATCAATGAATTTGGTGTATTTTGTGCATTCTGCAATTAAAGAAAATATGCCTGAATAATATGCATGTGCTGTTAAACGCTAATAAAAGTTAAAAATAATAAAAATAAAATGTTGAGCCAGTGATTATCAATTCGTGTGTAGAGGCTTAAGTGCTGTGATGACATCATGTTGGAGGCTAATGGATTTTTTACAACACTCAAAAAGAATTAAAATAGAATTTAATACTTCCTATATTTCGTCCTAGTGTAAGATTTGTCTGTGGATGTTACATTAATTGTTTCTGTAATCCCCGTAGATGTCATCGTGACTAGGACGAAATATAGGAAGTATTAAATTCTGTTTTAATTCTTTTTGAGTGATTATCAATATTAAACTATCCTAACCGGTGAAATATAAAGATATAAAAATAAAAAAGTCTTCCATTTCGATTGAAAAACAAGTCGATTTTCTTATATTTTAAACTGACGTGAGGTATCATTACTAGTAATTCTTGTTCTCTTTGGATCTTTCAATATGCGGGTTGTGCACCACGAACGAACAATTTAATATTTATATTTAATAATAATAATAAAAACAATGCCTAAAATTTAAAAATAAAATATTTCTTTTGTAAGAGAAAATTACGGAAAACCTTAAGTTTAATCGAATATGATGAGCTCTTTTGTTTGTTTTTTAATAAGCAATTTCAGATATTAAAAATCACGTAGCAATTATTTTTCTCCTATGAAGAGCTACCGGTAACGAAATGAAGATGCAGAAGAAAACAGGTCTGCAATAGATCACACCAAAAGTTCAAAACATTGGGAAAAATTGCATACTTAGGCTTCTATGAGAAGCGCTGCTTTTTCTTCTCGTTATTTCATTATTTTTTTGGACTAAACTATGAATAGGGATGAAGCACACCATTGTCTTTTAAAATACCATATTGAAAATATGTGAGAATATGAGTTATCTTAACGTACTTGATTATTAATTAAACAGGTACGTTAATAATCAGGAACGGACATGATTATTAATTAAAACAATGACGAAAATCAGCAAAGTGAATGCTGTTCTTCACTAGGTGCATGACCGAATTTTCCACTCAATGAATAATATTGTTCGGAGGAAAAAAAAAGACTTTATCAACATTCGGCATATTTAATTTTAAACTAATTCTTCACGCTTTAATTTAGATTGTATCCATTCTTTTTTACAAATTTTTAAAAAAGCAAAACAGTTTATTGATACCTACTCAGTTGAATGGTTTCTATTAAGAAAATAATCTCATCTTCAAATTCTAGAAATGTACCCATAAGCGGTCTGCAGTTAATCTGCTGTCTATAAAAACTCCAACATTATCAGATCTTACATTTCTTCTTTTAAAGCACTTTTTGTTGTATCAATTAGATGTTGTATCAACATCTATATTGGTCTTATCAATCTTACTCTTGGCCTTTTCCCTGCCAACCTGACAAAAAAACAAGTGTCATCATACCATATGAGATTAGCTCGACTAACACATCCCTGAATGCTAACAATAGCAAGAGTTCTTTCCTAATATCCTCATTTTTAATGTGATACTGCCATTGATGCCATCTGTTCACTGCAGTTCATCTTTCTCAGGACTCTCACGTCAGAAGTCTCCTGTCTCTGAGCACGTGTTTTTTTTTCAAACCGAGCTCTCAGATCTACAAGTAAATATCGGTTCACCATTCAGGCCACAGTTGATGTTTGCAATGTTTCTGCCTATTTTCATTGTTTTTCCTTTTTATAACTGATTTTCATAACAAATTTATTACAACAGTTTTTCAATGTATTCAGAGAATCTAGCAGACTATACTGGATTTATTCAGAAGTATAACATCATCCGCATAAAGTAAAGAACTAAGATTATCATCTTAGTTCTTTATCACAGTTCAATCCAACTTGTTCTTCACCATGCTTCTTTTCCACAAATTTTCTTAGCCCTGTTTCAGGTATAGGTTGCATAAATCCTACCAGGAACACTCAGTTGGGAAATATCTCTATAATTTTCACATTCAGTTTTATTTCCCTTTTTGTATGGGTACTATGGGGCTCTGATCCATTTATCTGGAATTCGACCCTCTGTTCAGGCCTCCTGAATTATGCAATATTTATTATTTGTCATTTCTTGTTGGGCTGCGTTGGTGTTTGCTCGTGTTGTTTGTGCTAATTTTCAATTCTGCATTTTTCAGAAAGTAAAATGTTTGTGTATCCCCAGTTATTTATTTTTTATTTCTGAGTGAAATTTAAGAATGGGTCCAAAGAGAAGTGAACAGAGGAATAATTCAGGAAAGAAGCACACTTGCTTGATCATAGAGAAGAAGAAAGAATTTGTAGATACAGTGCAGAAAGTTAGAACAATTACATATGTAGCTCAAGATTATGGCGTTCCTAGGCCAAATGTATCAACTTTTTGGCAGCAAAGAGAAAATATTATGGGTGCGTGTCTGCTGGTGCAATGAAGATTTTTGACAAGAATAGCTCTACAATCAATGAAAGGATGGAAAAGATGCTTATCACTTGGATTACAGAAAGACAGATGAAGGGAGACCCAGTAACTCAGGCAATGAGTTACTGGGTCTCCCTTAGAAGGCCAAGTTAATTTTTTAAGAATTGCAGAAGAAAACTCCAGGATGTACCTTAGATCAAACTGAGGAATTCAAAGCAAGTCTAAGCTGGCGTCACAGATTCCAAGGTAGAACAGGCATCCATAGTGTTCTCAGACAGTGGGAAGCTGCTGGTGCAGATAAAGAGGCTGCAGAAAAGTTTGTGAAAACATTTGAAGATTTACTCAGGAAGAAAAGCTATCTGCTACAGCAAATTTTTAACGGGGATGAAACTGGGTTACTTTAGAAGCTCTTTACAAATCGAACTTACATAATGCGAGAAGAAGAAGTGAATCTCCCAGGATATAAGCCTATGAAAGATAGGGTTACCTTGTTATTGGCAGAAAATGCAAGCGGAGACTTTAAACTGGTCTGCCACTCAGAAAATCCTCGGTCTATGGGAAGAAAATCATTAAGTCCAAACTGCCAGCGATGTGGAAATCCAATGCAAAATCGTGGGTAGACCAGCAAGTTTTCAAAGACTGGATTTTTGAGGTGTTTTCCCCGAGCGTGAAGAAGTTCCTCACTAAGAACCTTTGAAAGCACTGCTGATCCTTGACAATGCTAGTGCTCACCCTCAAGACTTAGAGGAAATTCCATTTCTTGAAATTCTAGTTCTTGCCTCCAAACACGACGTCACTGATCCAACTCATGGATCAAGAAGTGATGGCGTGTTTTAAAAAACTTTACACCAAGGCTTTGTTCTCATGGCTTTTCGTCCTGACTGCTCACTCACTCTTCTGACAAGACACAGGACTTTTGGAAGATCGAGTTCAACATTCTCCACGTCATCATACATCATTAAAACTGCCTGGGATGGAGCGACACAGAGAAACCTTAGTGCATCGTGGAAGAAACTCGTTCCTAATTTTTCTCAGGATGACAAAAGTGCAGACCAAGCAGCTGGAGAATCAGAAGTAGCTGCAGCCATGTGAGAGATCATTTTGATGGCGGAGGATCTCGACATAGAAGAGGTTGATGAGACTGATATAGAAGAGATTGTGGAGGATCACGATGACGAACTGACTATCGAGGAACTCAGATCACTCTGCCAACAAAGGAGAGAGAAAGAGGAATTTCACCTGAAGAAGACGCAGGGAAAAAGGGTCGATGCCAACAGCTGCCATTAAAGAAGTTTTATTCCATTGGGAGAAGTTGCCGTCTGTTTGTTTGGAATGGCACCCCAACACTGCTGATGTGTGAAGAATGACAGATTTGTTAAACATCACCATCATACATCACTTCTAAACCATCTTGAAAAAGAGAGAGAGAGTCCACCCTTGATCAGTTATTCATCCCTGTTCAAGCAAAGAGGAGACGAGAAGAGGTAGAACAGGATAAAGAAGACTCCCTTCCAACATCTAAGGCTCAATAGATTGTGATTGTATTGATTGTAGTACAATCAATCGTGTATTTTGTAATTTAGTGTGTTATACAATAGTAAAATACGTCAAGTAAATAATAATTGTATTTCTCACTCACTCCCCCGTTTGGGGGAGTGAGTGAGAAATACACCTATTATTGACCGACAACGAATTAATATATGTTTCATAGACTTATATGGGAAATATTGTCCCGCAATTCGACACTAGTTCGGGGACGGATTAGTGTCGAATTGCCAGGCACCACTGTACTTCCATATTTGAGCTTTTCTGGTCGAATTTCATCTCCTCCAGCTGCCTTTCCACATTTCAGACTTTGATGGCTTTTTCTACTTCAAGTATGGATATGTATTCACAACTGCTTTCCGGTTGGGAGTTCTACCATGCTGACATTGCTTGTTTTATTTAGCACTCTTTCAAGATAATTACTCCAGACATCTAGAATATCTTCGCCTTCACTTTTCATGTCACCTTTATCATCTCTGAATCCTCTTACAGCATTCGTTCCTCAATTTCTAGGCTTTATCAATAATCTACATAATATTTTGCCACCTATCTTACCAATATCATTTTTTATGTTCTTAACAAAGTCTTCCCGGCCGGTCTGCTTACCGTATCCGCTGTTCAGCCAAGACGTTGCGAGTTTGAATCTGCGGTATGTGATTGTCCTACTAACTGTTCGCGGAAAGGGCATCCGCGACCCTATCAATCACTTCTTCTAGCAGAAGACTTCACTTTCAAAAATCAACGAGGTAAGGAAGTGGTCATAAGGCGTCAAAATAAAGTCACATGCGAATAACTACCTAACTAATGAGTGAAATGAACACTTTCCTGTTCTATTTGCATTCAGCAATCATAAATAATCTTCAAACATCTAATATGTTAAAGAAAGGAAAGTACCAAATGCAGCAGAGAAACAGGAATAGGATGCTCCCAATTAAAAATAGCTGATTGAATTACATTATGTTATTTTGTTGTGAATTTACACGGTTTAAGAAAAGGAAATTCAGCGCCAAGTACTGGTGTGAATGTAACAATCCTTAGTTTCACAGGGCTTGGATTAGTTTTACGTAAATCTTTGATTCAGCGAAGAATCACGAGTTTCAAAGAGTTTTGGGAGCGTCGCTCGAAACGTGGGAACATGATCTAGAGCAGATCGAAATGCAAATTTTTAAATAAAGCGAGAGAAAGAATGTTTTTTTTCTCTTCTTAAACTACTGTTTCAAATTCCAAACATTTAAATTTTCGGGTCGCTGTATCAGGCATGAATGCTGTGTTTATGCCAGGAAGGAGTACTGATAAATAAAGATTCTTAAATGAGCATCTGACGTTATCTGAAGATCGAGGTATTTGACTTGCATAAGTTTTAGTTGCACTGAATGTTGTCACGAAGGATGATATTTAAGGAATCAGTTCTCTATGCCTTGCCGCTAACGATCAATGAGCAACAGATCAGCAGATGAAGAAATAATTGGTGCACCGTAGTTGGGGAAAATCACTGATCCATTGGAGGAAGTGTCATGCAAAAACGAGCACCTCAGAACAAATCAGATTGTATTAGAAATTTTGAAGTCTTGAAGCAATCGACCGCCAGCCTGGTTTGCCGAGTGGGTAGCGTGTCCGCTATCTTATCAACAGGTGGGGAGGTTCGAATCTTGTGAGATTCGAACCCAGATTGGGTATGGATGGTTGTGATTGTCTTATAAACATCAATGCCTAAGTGTGGAAAGGAAGTTATGACTCAAGCAAGTATTCCAAGAGACTTCACTCCATAAATCCCATGAGGCATCAAAATATGAAGCATACATTCTATGAGGACAAACATGACAACAATAGGTAACACAATTCAAGACAGAGAGGTGGAAGAACTAACCACAGCATTGCTGAGGACAAAGAAATCTTTAGATCCTTTAAGATTATCGATGTCAACCCAAGATCCTGTATAGGGTTACACATAAAAGGATCGGGAACAATATACTTAACTAGTCATCTTTCCTACCAATATAATTCAAAATTTTCTGGTTCAGTTGTTTAGAAGAAAATTAACAATATTAATTAAAAAGAAATTTTAGATCATTTGCGTGGAAACAAATGCCACGGATATTTGAATTAGTTGTAAACATATCTTCGACAGCGTTGGAAAGGCACTAGTTACCCTCAAAGGTCTGTGTTATTTAAATACAGATACAGATTGTCAGTCTGTAATATTTGTTAAAGAAGTTAGAATGGGGGGCGTGAATATTGATCCTTATGGACGATTGCTTGGAAATATAGACTAGCTGATTCTTCCAGCCCTGTCTAGGAACTTGTACCTATAATTGTAACCACATCTCCTAAAATCATTATGGTTTGTTTGTATGATGCATTTCACATGAGCTTGGTTCTTAAACCTTACAGTCGATTTGCACATTGGTTAGATCGTGATGCCTTTGAATTACCGACGAAGTAACTTGAACTATCCGAGATTTGCAGACGATATTGTGATTATGGAAGAACACGAAAGAAAACTACAAAAAACATTGAAACTGTTAAATGAGGAAGGAAAGAGATTTCGACTTGTTATGAACTTGGAAAAAAAAAGACAATGGTATGTGGTGAGAAGAACATGAAACAAAAGATACAAGTGGATGGAACTGATTTAGAAAATGTAGAACAATTCACATATTTGGGAAGTAAAATAACATATGATTTGGACTGTAAAAAAGAGAAAGATCAGGATTGCAAGGGGAAGAACAAATCTGAAGGCCAAGGATAACATCTGGAAAAGTAAAGTGATCAGCCTAAAAAAAAAAACAACAACAACTAAGATTGCTGAAAATATTTATTATTAGCGGTGTACTGAATGGATCAGAAACGTGGGTAATAAATAAGGAATCAAGATAAAGAATTTTGGCATTTGAAAGAACCTGTTATAGGAAGATTATAAGAATAGGATGGGTACTGAAAATCACAAATGAAGAGCTCTATCAGAAGATGCAACCAAAAGAGAATCTAATGCAGAAGATTATAAAATGGAAGGCTGTAATTATTTGGATACATCTGCAGAATGAGGGAGGACCGGAAGATAAAGACATTCATGTCTGGTATTATGGATGATGCAAACAGAACAGGTAGACCATACAGAGAATGGATGGAAGACATAGATGACTGGTGTGGAATAGATGTACAGAAACTGCGACACTGTGCACTGGACAAAGAATAGTGGAAGAAGATAGTAAAGGAGATATCGGACACCAACGGGCAGTGAGCCTATGGTTCGCGATGGTGAAGAACTTGAGCAATGAGAGCAGTGTGTTATATATACCAGTATATTATATTATATCTGCTGATTACATGTGTTCTTTTGTTTGTTTGCCATCGTGCTTCATGAAAAACTTGGACACCTCCCTATAAATCAAGCTAACCTGACTTCAAATAATGAAAACAAAATCCTAATAAAAATCATTTGCGTCGTTAAGGGGTTCGAACCCAGGTTTTTCAGCCAATGTGCATCGTCATTATCAGTGGAACTTAAGAGGGTTCCGTTAGTTAAATAAGAAAAAGCAGCCGCACATATAAGGATGACTTTTAGACAGACTCCAAACTGGAGACGACAATGTTTTCATAAAAATTAGTTGTGATGAAGAATTCTTGTTTTCCCATGAGAAGAAATATTGTCCGCATAAAAATCACACTTGAAAGGTCTTAAATCCGATCTTGGTCTGTAACGTCTTGAATTATTTGTGACTTTTTTGGCGGAGAATTTTTAGTGTTCATTATTAAACACACAATGCATCTTGAAATAGCCTTTAGACTAATTTTTTTCACGAACTCTGAAAATGATGCCATGTGTTAAATTATGTCCCATTTTCCAATCATAATGCATACTTAATAGAGTGAAGCAGTGTTTGAGTTATTTTCATTTTAAGTTTAAAAATATGCGTTAGACTGACCCTTCGTTTAATCTTCTTCTTGATCTTCGATTGGAAGTGTTAAAAGAATGCGGCTTTCGAGAGCAGCTGAATCCGACAGAACTGAAAAAGAAATTATAAGTGAAATAATATTATGACAGATTTACTGAGGGTATGTGTGAGCCCACAACCGTTTACGTGTAACGTCTGTTTGATCAAGCCAAGTGAAGGCATTGACTTTGTTAATCTGTTAACTGATTTCACTCTATCTTACTTATAGAGACTTGCAAGTTTTAAAATTGTACGGTCTTCACAACAAAGGCACTTTCTTTCATATAGCTGATATTCTGCAAAGGATGTATTTCCTTTTCGTTTTTTGTATAATGAAGTTTTGTGAAATGAATAGAGGTTTTCATTTTTTGTTATTACAGTAAAGAGTGAATGGGTCTTGCAATGTAAAGGAATAAACTTAGAAATGCACCACATACATGAAGAGCTCCTTTTCCTAGAGATGCCACATTTATTCTCGATGGGAAACCTCCTGATGCATTATCAAGATGTGTTACATTATCTTATCTTATATCCTATCCGCTAACTGCTTTATCGTGTTCGTCATCCTCTGTAGAATATCAGCCACACTATATATGAAAGAAAGTACGTTTGTTGTGGCGAGCATGATGTTTTAAGCCTTTCAAGTCTATACTAAGTAAGGCAGATCGATATCAGTTAGCAGAGTAACGAAGTCAATGCCTGACTAAATATTACCTTCGTACTTCTATGACTGACCTTCTTATACTTGTTAGCATAAAAAAACAGAGGAAATGTCTAATAAAAAGTACGCTGTTAAATCTCCACAATTGAACAAGCCGAAGAGGAGATGAATAAAGAGATACGACATGTCTACTTTGCATCGTTATTGGTATGCTAGCTGAATTCATCTTGTTTGGTAGATCTAGTTACCATGCGAAAGACGTTAGATTGAGTTAATGGCTAATATTGGTGGTGTTTGTGTCAGTCTGTAGTAAGTGTTTACACGTTATCTATAGTTATGTGTCATTCAGTTTTTTTAAACTATAGTGACTCAAGCAATGTGTATTTATAAGGATAAATTACTTTGAAATCTACGTCATTTGAACATTTTTAGTTCATTTTGTGAAGTATCTCAAATGACACAACTAATGTAACATCAAATGGTACTCTTCTATACTTCCGGGAAAAAAAGTTATTTCTTAGCAACCGACAAAGATCCTCACTAGTACTGGGAATTACAACAGCGATCCATACGAAATTAGAATGCAACGACATAAATGCCATGGCCATGAGATCGATTCATTATCAGGAACGTTTTTCAACTGTAACATCATTCCTCAAAGAGATGAATAAAGCAAAAACTAGCTAGCTTTCAAGGTTACGGCATTTTATCAGAGCTAATAAACCGATGTCAGGAAATTTAAGAACAGTAAGTTTATATTGATGCGCTAACCTACAAATGAGCAACTTTGATATATTTTAACTCGACTTACTGAAAAGCCCTTCAATGTACCTTCTCGAACTGCAGAGTTGTCCACGGTTTACATGTGACCTTGAGGGCAGAACACTAAATTAGATTTGTTTCCTAAGAAGAAAAAATTACGAGACAACTCAAGTTAACTTTTCCATCGCTGAATAAACTTGACATACACAGCTTTTAGCTGAAAACGTTTTATCATTTCTTTGTATTTGGAGAGTAAGTGTTTGTTTGAGATTATAAGCCACTTGCTCGCCATCATAATGGCCAGGTCGCCAGCAAATTGAGAACCAAAAGCAACCCATGCTCTGGGAAATGAAAGCCTCTTTTTTCTAAAAACTCGATTTCATCTTCTACTATATTAACTCTATATTAAATATCGCCATCATCAGTATTAGAAACGATTATGGAACTATCATAGAACCCACCAGATGTGAGTTGTGCACAATACTCGACAAGTATGCAAGTTGGAAATTTAAAAAATTTCTTCTACGTTTTTTTTTTTTTTTTAATCTATCAGCAAAGTAATCCTGCCTTCGACGAAAAACTAGTAATGGAAAATCACATACTGCTTGCTACAGGATAAAAGTGATTACTTGGCAACTCACAAACGTAGCACACTTCAGTTGCAAACTATCTCTAAGTCGGCCAAGTTTCACAAGGTAGGAGGCTAGGGCTTACACGCAAAAGCATTTTTAAACAGCCCAGAAGGTCTTCCGACAAAGAGAGAATAAGATTTCTGATCATATAAGATGAGAAATCTTATATGATGAGATTTCCACCGCGAGTTTAGCATAGAAGGAGAATTCGTTCCCAGATGGATACAAAGATTCTCATCCAACGCAAACAAAGAAGTGAATAGCAAAATTGTGTCCTAACTAAAGTCGGCTGAATAATCGAGCAACGGGTGCGATATTGATCCGCATGTTTTTATAGGTTAGGGCTTCATCAATCATGTCTGAAGGCCGAACACAGGAGTGTGAACACGTATTATACGTCACCGCCTAAGATGTGTTAAAGAAAATAATATTTCTTGTCTCCACTTTTAATAACCTAGTTTTCCTACAGGGAAAATTGCTATAATTATATATCCATTACAAACTGATACGGGACGCATCTGTTATTAAGGGGAAAGCTAAGGAAAGCCCTTCACAGTTAGAAGTAGGTGAATCGCATACGATTCACCTACCTTTTATTTTTTAGCGATGCCGTAATTGCTATTTAAATGAGCTAAAGTCAACAGTTCGTGCATGATTTGATTATAAGAATAAATACTGGGTATAACAGGCCGACACTGGCTCACTATTTAAACACTAAATGGTGATTAGTCACTTATACTGTGCAGATTAGTTATGCCTTGAAAATCAATCCAATAGATATTGAGAGGAGTTAATTTATTCTTTTGAACTTGTTACAACATATTGCGAATCTAGTAGTCTTCAGGTCTCACACATTCCAAGTTAGGAACGTGTGAAACCTGAAGGGGCTACAGCCATGTTTCGTCGCTAGAGTAAGGGTTCCGGTTATTGTCCCTCCACTGATTTCACACTTTGTGAGAGTAACACCCTCAGTTACATACCAGTAGGGGGGGGGGGGGTCAGGACTCTCTCCATTTGATGGTACAGCAGTAAAACGGCTCCGCAGGCCGGCCGCTGGAGGGTACACAGGACCGAACAAGTTAATAACGAATCTGGAGGCTTCTCGATCAGCTAGCTTCAAATCCTGCAGCCACGTATTTTGCCAGTTCGTTACGGAAGTGATACCAAATACTGTGGCAGCAAGGCGAAACTGGCGATGCCCCGTATGGACAGGAGACCGGGTTCTCTCTCTTTGTTTGGATGGTATTTTTGCGAATCTGTCACCTCCCGCTGCATACTTCACTTTCTCTTTATCTCTTCCTCACAAAATACAATAAACCATAACCCAAAGAAATGCAATTTTACTGCGGGTCTCAAAATTCTTCCACAAAAACTTGTTTTTAACAAGTTTTTGTGGAAGAATTGCACAAACGATTTGCACCACTAGTTATCTATACCAGAAACACTATTCCTATCAGAACCCAACTGAGTATCTCACCACCCACTGTCCACCTAAACTGCCCAAAGTACACAGCTTTTAGGACGGCACTTATGCATTCATCAGAACCGACATACGATATTCTTGAATCTCCACTGTTTGGTCTGCTTTGGCTCAAAAGTTCTCTACCAAATCAACCTGCTCTTTTCAGATGCTCCCTCTATCGTTCTCCAACTACGTCAACTACTCTGACCTCTCCAACTCTCTCTCTCTCTCTCTCTCTCTCTCTCTCTCTCTCTCTAAATTTTGACTTTCTGCAGTCGAAATGACCCAATAGTGAGATCATCCTTCTTGGGGGCTATAATGTCTACAACTGAACACTGGCTTCCCTTCTCCAGTTCCATAGATCATGCTGGAAGGGATGCTAAAGTGTTTGCCATCAGCAATGAATTATCTCAGATCATCAATCTTCCTACCAGAATATCTGACAACCCCGTCCAATTTGCCAACACTCTGGACCTCTTCCTAACAGCCCTCACTCCAGGTAAACTGTGGTTGCCGGTTCTCCTCGTGGAGACTGGTAACTCAAACCTCGTAGTAACTCAAACCACAACGTCATACAAGGCTCTTCGTCACCAAACAACCTTCACCCATCAGTTCACAGTTTCGTGTCCTTTGGCACTACAATGGAATGGTACCAGCTGGGAGGACCGCCGTAGCTTCTATTCTTTCTTCCCATTGTCCGGCTGCTGTTTCAGTTCTTTTGATCCAAACACCTGCTTAGACGGAATAACAGAAATTATGCTGACAGGAATGAAGACTTTTATCCCTCGTTCCACGCCTAATTCTTAACCACATTCCAAGCCTTAAAATCCTGCAGATTTTAAGAAAAATTCTTAAAAATTCTTTTGAGGTGAAGAATTTTCTTCACCTCAAAAAGAGGTGAAGAATACTGTAAACTTCTGGTTACACCGAATGGCTCTACAACAGCTCGCCGGCGTTGTGAAAGAATCATCACCGAGTCTAAGTCAGACTTTGAAAAGGCGAAATGCTGAAAACTCGCCTACTGCCCGAATGGCAGTCGCTCTTTCTGGTACCTCTCTCCAAGGCCATTGGGTGCAACCTCTATCCACCCAGATTTTCACCACTCCCGTATCCGGAAGATACTGTAGTTACGTTTCCCAAAGACAAATCCAACTTACTTGCGTCACTCTTTTCTTCAAATTCCTGCACTGATGGGCAAAGTTCTCTCCACACTACCAAGAACAGCACTTGTCCACACACGGAACTAATTCCTGTAGGTTTGTGGCCTTTCGTGTGTGGGTCAGATATATAAAAAATTCTCATGAACGACACACACTTTTATGTCATTTCAAATTGCCTTGCACACCGGACACAATACAAATCACTCAACAAATTAAGCAGTTTTAAAATACCTCATTCCAATTAAAGCTCTAAGTATTTTGGTAAGAGAGTTGGTAAGGGATGGATCATTGATAAGTAATTGCTCTCCTCTGTATTGAGTCAAGTATTTTGGGAGCTCTTAGGGAGGTCGTAACTCCAAATGTGAGAGCAGTATTCAATAGCTGGATTTGTGACTTGTATAATGTTAACAGCTGTCCAGAGGTGAAGTAACGTCTTGAGCGAAAGAGAAATCCTCGATTTTTAGAAGCTGAGCATGCAGTGGATCGGATTGCATATTGCATGACCAAGTCTGGGTGGATATCTCAGTATGAATGGCAAACGTTTTACCTTCAGTAATTCTCACATTAGGGTTTGAAAAAGGGGACGTTTCAGGTTGGTGTAGGGTTGCTGCAAGGTCACACTGAAGATGCATTGTGTTTCTGATTTGAGAATATCCCGTTCCCTCACATTGAAAGAGATCAAAGGTTACGTTTGGTAGCTCTTGAACAGCGAAAGAAATTCTTTAAAGCACTGGGAGTTCTTGAACTCTGATACCCCAAAAATAAGTGTATGCTAATCCATATTGACGTTAATTACTCCGAATATATTTTGCGGAAATGGGACGAAAGCGGGTGACAATCCCGTGTGATTTGATTCAATTCAAATTACATGAACAATATATTAAATAATTCAAAATACAAAAATAATCTAAATTGCAGTTTATACACCAAGTACTATATGATTTATTATAAGAATCGTGAAACAACTCCAAACTAATCTCACGAATTGCTGTGTGGCAGTTCGGATTTCATATTTCAAGGAAAAGGGGAAAACGCTCGAAACTCTCAATACTTCCTTATTATTTTTCTTCGTTCTCTCTTTGCTCTCCTAAACACGGAGAAGTAAATCTGTTTCGCTCAGTTACTTAGAACAGATTACCACTGCGGATAAGAAGGAGGAGAGTGGAGCATTGAAGAACCACTTTTAATTTTTTTCTTTGTACGATGTGTAAATCTAAGTTGCCGAAGCTGTTTCCTCCTCCGCCCAGAGAACATTGCGGTGTTGAGAAAATGGCAAACTGCTAAAATCCATCTTCTTCGACACGAACTTTATCTTGCCTGTTAAGGAACAAAGTGACGCAAAAAGAAGTTTGGACACGGGACATTTGCTTGTCACCTCGGCTGGGGGGGGGGAGAGTCTCCCCTGCCGCACGTTTCTCGAACAATGTTTCTCAGGAAGTACACAAGAAATTCGATTTCGAGTTTACTTATAGAAAAAGAAATAAACTCCAAAGGAACTTACGTCAACTGCAGAATTTGAAATGCGTTGCATGTAAACACATTTGTAGGGAGGCGGAAAGAAATTAATTTTATTCCCTTTCTTCTAACATACAGAAAAAGGTATTAATACGTGAACGTATCAAGGACTGGTGTCTGGTAACTCGAAAAATAAATGAAGATAACCAGCAAAGAATTAAGTAGACGGGATAGAAGGCACACGTCTAGAATTATAAACGTTTCCTAGTTTCTGAAACAGAATGCATTGGCAGAAGTTCTTTAGAATTGGCGTCGGATACGATCACTCGAAAAATTAAGAATTTAGTTACATGAGCTTGCGCAATCACAATGCAGTTACCTTTTTTTTTTTTTTTTTGACGGTAACTGCATTGCCGTAAGATCGTTGGAACAAATTAGTTCCTGAAGAGAATCAAAGTATTTTATCGAAGTGAGGAATTTGGCAACGTTTTTCGTAACCACTTCACTATATCTATTATGACTGTTGTAATTAGTAATTATATTTATTAATTATAATTGTTATATAATTATAAATTAATAACCTTATAGATGCTATTAACTGGGGATAATAAAACTGCAAACATTACGTGATGACAGCGAAGTACAATGAATGTCTGATGATGATAACATCTTTCCTTGTCAATGAGAGCCACTGTCTTGCTTATGGGAAGCCCGAAGTGGCTTTCGAATGTTGCAGATGTTTTTCTACAGCACGATTACTTTTCGGCGGATACGACTAACAATTTTTCCTTGATTTAAATTCTGCTTTTACACGATTTGAACGAATGCTATTTTATAACAATTATTAATACGCAACCCTTAATGCTACCCAGACCAAACCAAAGAAGAAGATAAAAGAAGGGTATTCACTTTAAAAAAATATCGTTTTCTTAAGGGATATTAGTTTGGACACAATAACAAACATTTGAGCTGAAAGCCCACCGAATAAATGGACGGATGGTAGCATACCTTATTGATCTAATCCTCCTGTAGAATAATGTTTTTATTCGTATTTAGATTTAGATACTGAAACTGAACTGTTGTGTACTTTCTTTGCTATTAAAAGTGTATTTCTTTGTGAAAAAACGACTTTCGGAATATAGTTCTCAGTCCCTGATCCGACATTCTCTTGAGTGTACAGTGAAGAAGCACGGGTGCACTTCAAAGTGACTCAAAAATGGAATTTAACTTCGTTACATTTATCATTACAGTATTCACCAAACTGGAAACTCGCTCTGGCCACTAGAAAGGTTCCGATGCGTGATTTCGATTTAGTAAAGCTCCTAAAATGCAGAGAGAGAGAGAGAGAGAGAGAGAGAGAGAGAGAGAGAGAGAGAGAGAGAGAGAGAGAGAGAGAGAGAGAGAGAGAGAAACCCTGAATTGAATGGAGATAAACATTTATGTATTATAAGCAGTGGATCAAATTTAAAAGCTTTATTCAGGTTTTCATGTGCATGCTAGAGTAGGGTGGTTTCGACGGGTGGCATTACTTTGAATAGGCAAATAGTCTCTATCTTTGAAAAGATCAACAGTATCTGTAGTATGATCAATGCAACAAACACACTCGGAAAGCAGTCGGTTATTGTTTGCTGCATGTAAAACTTAGGATCGATTCAATACAAAGTGTATGATCTTCAAAACTGTAGTTGATCTTCAAATGCCATCCAGATGAACTATGGGGAATTCTTGTGTGCAGAATTTGTTTGGATATGTGTTTCCTTCAAACATTAAAAACGCAGAAGAGTTGAAGGAAGATTCCTATGAAGCTTTGTGTACATTTATGTACGGAGCGGATTTACAAACGTATGCAACAGAAAGATGAATGGAAAGCACAGGTTTTCAAATTGAGTATGCTGGCTGATCAACGAATCAGTCCTGCTCATTGAACACAGAAATACAAGGAACTATTGTATGCTTTGATTGTGGATCTTTATATAGCTGCAGCTCGAAATATTTAAATTTCATTAGTCCTAAGAGGGGAAAGGAACCGGAAACTACTGAAGCCATATCATGATAAAGGATTTTTATTCTCAATCAAAACGGCAAAATGAGATATAATGGTATAAAACGAAGAATATAACCGAAGTAGATTCTAATTAATGTTTTTTCTTGACGCCATAACACTTTCGGCAATTTCCTTGCGACGTTGGAATGGTTATGCGAAGAAAAATTGGCAACATTTATTACACGTGGGGTAATCCCATCAAAATTCATATTTAGAGATTTGAATATTACCGTTGAAGTATTTGTTACCTTGTAAACCACGGTGCTCTCTTAGCACCTGGGTTAACAAAATTAGACGATCTTATTAAAGAACAGTTGCAGAGAAGATCACTGTTTAAGCAGATATTGCAGAAGTTTGGTGGTTTCGCAAAAATAAATTATGAAAGGAAGAGTAGTAGTAACGTGGGTGAGCTAAGGATTTCAAATTACACGTCAACAGATTTATTCTTTCCTGTTAAAATGTTGCTCATAAACACCGTTAGTGTGCTACTTAAAAAGAACGAAAAATGAATCTTGCCTTCAATAGCATCGAGATTCGAACCCACTGTGTGTGGGTTCAAGAATGGATAAGGTGTCCACTCGACCAACGAGACCGGCAGAAATTACGTGCTCCGTTTTAGAATCTTCTGTGATAATAAGGATAAGAACGGAAACCCGCCTTACAGCGTAATTGAATGTAGCCACAAGTGAGAGTTCTCATCGAGTCCAGAACGTTTGTGGCGATGCTCAATTGTTGTTTTTCCTTGATTGCTGAGAGGGGGGGGGGGTAAATGTCTACTGATCTGAGACATTACTTAAGAAATTGACATCGCAAACAACAATGGTTCAGTCAGTGAACTCTTTTCTGAGTAAGTAATGAAAGAACTTTCTATGACAGTACTCGATAAAGTTTTGATTGCTAGATTCCCATCGACAGTTTTCCTCTGATTTGTTTCATTAATTGTCAATTCTCCCGCAAGGTCAGATGTCGCAGTTCAGTATTCTAGAGCACCAAATGCGTCACTCCGTGCTCCATCATGTCAGTTTTTCTGGGTCCTTTTTTATGAATTGTTAGCATTAAACAAAAGTGGATTAGCTAACCATTTCTGACCACAAACCAGAACAAAAGTAATGGAATATTTCTCAGTTTTTCCGCATACATCTGAAGGGAGTGAAGATCATCGGAATTACTTCAGGTAGAAATCTACTACATTAAACTTAGTGATAAGCAGGTGGATACAATCGGATCGTGTTAAAATATTATGCGATTATATTTTTTAGTTTGTTCCAAACAAGTGGGAAATGCAATTCGGATTAATTGATCTGGTTTTGAAATGATTACAGTTTTATTTGCATTCTACTTTAACAAGGAAACTGAAAAGATAATTTCTTTCTTTCTTTCTCTCTACTTTCCATATATTTTCGCTTAATATTTACGGTCAAGAAACGAAAAATCCCACGTGCTATCAGAATTTGACAAATGTCCCTGAGAATGAAATTTAAGAAAGGCTGTTTGCTTTTCTTGCAGAATAAAGATTGCCAGAATTACATCTCCAGGGTTCGCTTTTTTCCACCGATTTCCTGTTGCCATTTCCATAAAATATGAAACGTGTTCCGTTACATGCACTTTCTGTGGCTTCACAATAATAATATGCGAACAAGCTTCACGTGATTTAATTAAGCCCTTATCACTTAATTGGGCTCCCCCCGGAGGTTGTTAAAGGAACGATCTTCTCCGCAGATATTCTCGGCAGGATGAAACGAGGAGTTCTTCGTCACTTTAAAATACCCAGAGGGACGATTATTTATTAATTATTCGGTTGTTTCTCTTTCGCTCCATATAACACTGCCGTAACCGCATCGATAAATACATCGAAAAATATTAATAAAGGCGAATTATTAAACCTTCATCATCCAACGATGGCCTCGCAAACGTCATTTGCGGCTCCAAATGATCCTCCTAAATACATCCGCCACTGAAATATTAAATCTCAGCAGATTACTTCCTACAGATAAGAATCACTTCTGTGACTGCGTTTCCTTCTCGGTTACGAAAAACCCAAATGAGCTTCTTCACCCTTTTAATAGTATCGAGTTTTGTTATTTACCTCGTAATCAAATACTGCTTTCTCTGTTTCTTTGTACAGCGACGAAGAAAAGGTTAAATCTTCTGTAACGTGTGCAACATTGAAGGCAGATTTTACGCGTCTGTTTTACAACAGCAAACGCAAATTTTAATCGCACAGTCCACTTTTAAAAACAATGAAGTTGGAATAAGATACTTCAACGATCTGTTCCAAAAGAAGACAAAATTAAATGTATTTAGACATTTACGTGTGCTGTGTTTATTCAGCCTTAAGTGTTGCACTCAAATCGAGTATTCGCTCATGTGTTTTTAACCCATAAATCATGCATGCATGTAACATCCCGCACACTGCCAGTTTGTATCGACTATCGGTATGTGATGTGATAAATAACGAAATGTTCCCAATTGTGAATTTTTGCTACTATCAAAATCACTATTACCTGTTCATAGTCAACTAATGGTGCTGCTTAACCCCCTGAAATTCTAGAATGAGATTTTGCTAAACTTATTGGACTTCGGTGAAAATTATGATTGCGAAAACTTTGCAGATAAAATTATGAGACTGAGATTTGATAATACTTTGCTCCGAGTGTAATTCTGTTTCATCAGGAAAGTTTGCACTTCACTCCTACTTAATTGAAATTCTATCCCTCCACTCTCCACATTAGGAAGTCAATTTTTCATCAGAAAATTCATTTTCACTTTTAATCCTTGTTACACAACTTAAGAATTATCCAACAAGGCTTTGCATATTTCTTCTGTAGTTTGAACAGAAAGGACAAGAAAGACGGCGCTCATCAGGT
Organism: Typopeltis vanoorti; assembly: GCF_054136105.1. NCBI lineage: Eukaryota > Metazoa > Arthropoda > Arachnida > Uropygi > Thelyphonidae > Typopeltis > Typopeltis vanoorti. Next base: position 4,999,510 of record NC_143564.1, read on the forward strand.
TTTATCATCGATTGCTGAAGTGGCTCGTTATTGAAAATTAAGCCTTCAAGATCAGAAAACAAATTTCAGACTTTCGGGAAGTGTTTGATGAAAGATAAATATTTGTGCAAGACGGCTGTCAACGTTTGTTTCTTATTCTCAACTCGAGAATAAGAGACAAACGTAAGCATTTCGACGTTGCAAGTCGAAATGCTTACGTTCCGAATGCATCATGCACTAATCAAAGATGTACAACTTTATTCGAGTGCATTGAAGGTGAAGTACCTAGAGATAATACCAATGAATGGTTCTGATGTTTGCATATCTAATTCAAACCCATCTTGAAAGGTTATCTTCTCTTCAGTCAAATGAGTTGGAGTGCTAATATACAGCGACATTCAACGGATGCCCGCATAGGAAAACGACAGATGCCCCTACTGAAATAAAACTCAGGATAGTTTGTTTGTACTTGTTATTGGTGATAAAACAACGAAGATGAGTTTCTACAAATCATTCCTTCATATTTGTTTTGTTTATGTATCCTACCGACGAAAGGTTATTAGCCTATAATACACAAGTAGAGTGGGTGAGCTGTTAGATAATCCCTCCACTGCTTTAGAGACCAACATGCAAACTTATCAGTCGACTTCAGGATGATGTGAATCATCACTCGAACAGGCTACAATGAGATGTCAAAATATTTTACGTATGGTCGGTTTTCGGCCTGAAGATAATCCTCCCTCATTTCCTGTTACTTCTATCATAATCACAACTGGGAAAAATTATATAACTAACTATGTAAATCCTACAGTTCACAGGTCCACGACCTCTTAAATGCTCTTGTTAAAATAAAAGAATTTGGCTTGCTCTATCCAGGCCAGCTTTTCCCTGAATAGTACAGTTCTGTACGATATCATTTATTTGCCCTAATTCCGACCACGAATTGTTTTCATCACTGATATATTTCACCGAAGATTCCAATATAACATGCATTCCCTTGCGAGCAACTGGATTAATCTTCTCTTTTCAAGTATTATAGTCTCGCTTCATGTGTACAAAACGACGCTCGTCCATTATTCATTCAGTTACACGATGCGCTCACTTAAAATAGCCGATTAAGAAAATAAAACTGCAATTTTGCGTCATACCGCACACACGCGTGATTTTTCAACTTTCAGACAGCTTCCATCCTGTGCGAACAATCTGAGGTTTTCTTTTATTACAAGAAATAAACAAATTTTTTTCCTTGGCAATAATAAAAGGAAAAATTGTCAGGAAAACATTCGCAATTTGGGACTACTTTGTATAAATAATGAAAATGCATACATATTCAGCACTAAATGGATTTGAGATTTCCTGTTTTTCCAACACACTGTCGGTGTAGTTTCCTGGAAGGCTCATCTCCGACTCACATTAAAGTTACGTACATTGTCTTTCCCACACTCCCTATTAGCAGTTTCAATTCATCGCAAATTTTAGTCATTCTTCTTCTTTGAGTCCTATCGGAGGTCGGCGACCACCCTGGCAAATTTTGAGCGATTCTCAGCTATTCTGAGCAGTCTCTCAGAGTTCATACCAGTCCACTGTCTGATATCTGCCAGCCAAGATTTTCTTCGTCTTCCTTGTCCTCTTCTTCCATTTATCTTCCCTTTTATAATCAATTGTAGTATCTTATATTTTTCGTTACGAAGTAGGTGACCAAGATATGCAGTTTTCCTTCTTTTTATGGTATCTAAAAGTTCACGTGATTTCCCCATTTGTTCCAGTACTTCCTGATTGGACGTTTTTGCTGTCCATGGGATTTTTGACATTCGTCTGTATAACCACATCTCAAAGGCTTCAAGTCTTTTTATTGATGTTGTCTTCAAGGTCCATGTTTCTGTACCGTACAGCAGTACAGACCATACATAGCATTTAAACATGCGTACTCTAAGCTCTAAGTTTAAACTGCGGTTACACAGTGTTGATTTCATCAAGAGAAAATTTTTTCTTGCCATTTCAATTCTTTTATTTCCATTTCTGGATTGCAATCTTCATTTAACCAGCATCCGAGATATTTAAACTTTGCCACTCTTTCTATTTGTTTCCTATTTAAAGAAAGTGCTAAATTAAGAATTGGTTTCTTACTTATGACCATGAATTTAGTTTTGGTGATATTTATTTTTAATCCCATTTTTTCACTCTCTGCATTTATTAGTTCCAAAAGATTTTAAAGATCCTGAATATTGTCAGCCAGAAGAGCTGTATCATCGGCATATCGGATGTTACTGATGATTTCACCATTTACACTAATCCCTTCCTTTCTTCCTTCCAAGACTTTTTGAAATATGGCTTCTGAGTAGATGTTAAAAAGAAGAGGTGACAGCACACATCCTTGCCTTACTCCTCGTTTGATGTTAATGGAGTCTGTAATAATGTCATCTACTTGAAAAGATGCCTTTTGGTTCCAATATAAGTTTTCAATGACCCTGATGTCTTTACCATCTAATCCATCATCATCATCAAATTCCTGCCATGTACCCTCAATGGGTGTACAGGATATGATAGTACTACTGAAAAAAATTACATCATTACTAACTTCCCATCTACAATTTTCCTCCAAATCAGTCTGTTATTTGTTAAGGCTTCAACATTATCAGATCTTATATTTCTATCATCTAAGGCACTTTGTACCGTATCAATCCACCTATATCTTGATCTTCCTCTGGGTCGTTTTCCTGCCAACCTGGCAGAGAACACTTGTTTTGCTAATCTTTCTTCGCCCATTCTGTTAAGTGACCATACCACCTGAGATTAGCTCTGCTAACGCATTCTTGAATGTTGACAATGTCAAGTTCTTTCCTAATATCCTCGTTTTTAATATGATATTGCCATTGATGCCATCTGTTCACGCCTATAATCTTTCTCAGGACTCTCATATCTGCGGTCTCTAGTCTTTGGTCAAGTGTTTTACTTCTGACCCAACTCTCAGATCCATAAGTTAAAACTGGTTTGAACACTGTCTTGTATACAGCTAATTTAGTGTTCCGACTAATTTCTCTCTTATTCCATATGAATTTATTCAATTGACTTACTACCATACCAGCTTTGCTGATTCTGTTGTCTATTTCTATATTTAATTTACCATCTTCAGTAAAAATCGTGCCTAAATAGCTGAAATGTTTCACTTGTTCCACAGGTTCTCCATTCACAACACAGTTGACATTTTCAATGATTCTGCCTATTTTCATTGTCTTTGTCTTTTTATTGCTGACCTTCATGCCATATCTATTATAACAGCTATTCAATTTAGTCAGAGAATCTTGCAGACTTGTAGCGGATTTATTTAGAAGTATAACATCATCCGCATAAAGCAAAGAGCTGACATTAACATCTCCAATTTTGATATCATGTTTAATACCACTTTCCTTCATAATGTGATCCATATAGATAATGAATAACAGAGGGGATAATGTACCTCCTTGTCTCACACCAGATTTAACATTAAACGATCTTCCTGTACTTCCTTCAATTCTAACTGCTGACTTACAACTCAAATAAAGATTGCTTGATATAATGCCCCATTGACACCATATAACTGCAGCGTATTGAATAGCTTCTCTCTTGGCAGCTTGTCATATGCTTTTCCAAATCGACAAAACTTAAATACAGATCTTTGTTATATTCCCATGCTTTCTCGACTATTTGTCGTAAAGTGAAAATCTGATCCTGACAGCCTCTATTTGGCCTGAATCCAGCTTGTTCTTCACCAAGCTTTTCTTCCACAATTCTTCTCAACCGTTTCTCAAGTATACTCAACCGTTTCTCAAGCATAGATCTTACCAGGGACACTCAGTAGGGAAATACCTCTTTAATTCTCACATTCAGTTTTATTTCCCGTTTTATATATGGGTACTATGAGAGCTCTACTCCAATCATCGGAAATTCGTCGCTCTGTCCAGGCTTTCTGAACTATGCAGTGCAGCCACTGTAAGACTCTTATACCACTATACTTCAGCATTTCTGATCTAATCCAATTCTTTTTAATAGTACAATCATTTTAGCATGCTGGACTTTGTCAAATGCTTTCTCGAAGTCGATGAAGCAAATAAATATTACCTTCTTTTGGTCAATACATTTTTGAAATAAGATCTGAGAACAGAAAAGGGCCTCTGTTGTTCCCAAGCCGTTTCTAAAGCCGAATTGGGTATCACTGATGGTGTCTTCAGATTTTCTGTATATTCTTTTTTGAATTATTTTCAGAAACATTTTGAGAACGTGACCATTAGGCTGATCATTCTATAGTCATTACAAGTTTTTGCATTTACTTTTTTAGGTAGCATGATGAAGGTCGACTGTAACCAGTCTTGAGGGTTATGCCTGTATCGTAGATCTTATTAAATAGCTTTACTAATATGTTAATATTGTCACCTTCTAATAACTTTACTATTTCTGCTGGTATTGTATATGGTCCTAGGGCTTTACCATTTTTAGCTGAGTTTAATGCACATTCTACCTCTGATTTTAGAATGCATGGACCTTCCATATATCCATAAGTATTTTCTGGGTTCTGTCTGTTATCAGTAAAGAGTTCTGCTATATATTTCACCCATTCTTGTATTTTGTAATCCTTTTTGGATATAATTTCTCCCTTTTTGTTTCGAAGGATACAGAATTGTTTTTTCTTATATATACCTGAGGTCTCTTTCATCTTTTTGTGTAGATTAAAATTGTCATGTTTTTCCTGTAGAATTTCTATTTCTTTACATTTTTCATTCATCCAGATTTCTTTTGCTTTTTTGATCTTGTGTTTAATAATTTTCTGAACCTCTGTATATTTTGTTGGATTATGATTTTTATATGATCTGCGTTGATCCATGAGAGAAAGAATTTCATCAGTCATCCAATCTTTTTTTTTTTACTGCTCTATTAGGACATAAGGTATTGGTACATTTCTCTATGAAGACAGATTTCAATTTGTCCCACGATTCATCAACCCTCATGATATCATCATTCTTGATAAGTGCTAGATTCAAATCAAATCTAGCTCTTGATTCAAATCTTGACTCAATTTGCTTCTTATCTCTGTGTTTTTTAATTTTCCCAAATTAAACCTTTTTTGTTGATGTTTCTTAAGCATAGCTTTCAGTCTAAGTTGTAACTCTGCCACCAGTAGGTTATGATCAGAAGCAATATCTGCACTAGGATAGGTTTTTGTACTCTTTATAGAACTTAGAAATCGTTGATTGATTAATTAGTAAGTAAATTTAGTCATAATGAGCTAATTTAAAAGCATTATTGTTGTTGTTAAAGGCAACAGATTGTTCCAACTGAGATTCAAAGAATCAACTACTGACAACAGTGATACTCTCATCCCACCGTCAACACTTAAACTTATAATGCGATGAGGCAACAAAAACTCCATTGTGTGGTCTGCCTACACCATCTGCCAGGAGATGAGAGGAAGACTAAGAAACTAATTACAGCGATGTTATACGGACGTAAAACTGTTTTACAATCTTCCGTATCTTGGGACAGGAATTAATTCATTATACGAGGCAGCTATGTGGAAGTCGTGAATAAATTTTGTCCTTTTTTTATTATTTACAGAGGGGTTTAATGCTTTTTATATGCGCTAGCTTCTTAATGAAAATGTGAATAGGTTCGTCTAACATTATAGTGATATTGAAATGTCAAGGAGACTTTGTCAGGTTAAAAGTGAAGTCTGCTTTAAAAGATGCGAATGATTATGTTTCCAATACCAGATAGAGAACCGAACGTTCCAAGAACTCTTTCATTTCCATGATGCTTGTTAATAACAAAGACAAGTATTCGCTGTCTAAAAATATGTATTATACACGTGTGAAACCATTTATGGGTATTCTTTTACCATATACAGAATAACAAACAAAATATTTCGATCCAAACATTGTGTACTATACGCTTTTCATTTCCCAGGTGTGAGAATCTTGAAGATGCGAAGTTTACAGAATCCCTGGCTCATGGGTGTCCACACATCTTCGAAGACAGCAATCCATTTTACTTTTAGGATTATTAGATAAAGAAGACGATGGAGGATTTGAATGTAGGTGATGATCATATGAATAGAGGGCGATGAATAATAAAGATGATAGTAAAATGTAATTAACAGCATTTAACTTCTAGAGATGTGCCAGCAGGAGTACAACTTCATAAACCAACAAATTGCCTTCGACCACAAGTCTCAACAACAAACAGCTATTCTTACCAAATTTTTTGCACGCAATATTCTGCATTTCAGAAAACATTTTTGAATATTAATTTTTTTTAATAAAAATGTAAATCGGCTCGTCTAACATTATAGCAATATTCAAATGTCAAAGAGATGTTGCAAGACTAAAAGTGAATTGATGTCTGACTTTAAGTATTCATTAAGCATGAGAACGCATTATAAAGTTCATTCTTTCGCTATAATCATAAAAATCCGCAGACATGGCCAAATGTCTGCGGATTCTTCTAGTCCATTATAACTTGATTGCATCTGAAGGTTCTCTGGCTGGTTTATCTTTTTTCCGGGACGAAAAATAATTTTTTTGCGAGTGGAAAATTCACTTTTAATTCAAAAGTCCTTTTAAAATTTCCGACTAGCTGGGAAAGTGTGTTTTTCAGTTGTTTACTACCATCCTTAATATATTCCTTATTCACGAACCATTAAAGGTTTAACTTGAAGACAGCTTTTTTAATATTCCGATAAAGTTATCCTTTCAGACGTAAACTAAGCCAACTAGACAAATTTCCTCTGATATGCTCAGATTTATCCTCTCGCAAGACTGTCATAATGGATAGCGATTAAAGGGATCGGCAGTCACAATAGACAGGCGTAGAGCTAATCGATATTTGGTTCAAAAGCGCAAATTAGATTAGTCTCAAGAGGTCCAGTGATAGCTTCATTCAAATGATTACAACTAATCTAGCTTAGACGTGCAATAAAACACTACAACTGCTTATGTGACTTATAATTTTGAACCAAAGAATAAAATCGCTTTCAAAAAAGAAAGGACAGAATCACAACGAACCATTTTTAGAGCTGAATGTTTGAAACTACAAGTACAGTCAGAGATTGATTAATGAAACTTCGCAATTTATGATTGCAAGAATCTTTGAAAATGTTTAAATTTAACAACTGTTTCCTTATTATATCCGTGATGTGTGTGATAGACCGTGTTCGAATGAGGTCGCCAACCATTTCTGTATTCTGCTTTTGTTTGCCTTCCTCTCACATGCAGTCGCACTCCAAGAACTCTTTTGTAATCTCATGCAATATGCATTCAGGTTTATCTATGCATCGGGTCTGGAAGTTAGGCAGAGAGAGAGAGAGAGAGAAATGAATTTTTCTGAGATGAAAGGGCACCAGTTTTTTTTTTTTTTTTCAGTTGCATAGTTTAGTTTATATGAACAGAAACTCCATCTGGGTGGTCGGCCACGACTAGAGATATTGCATTGGATTATTTCATGCTGTAATATTGAGTGCATCGCATGTAACGATTCTTCCATTCGGATTGCTACAAACTTTGAAATTAAACGAATCCATCTTTTTGACAACCACACAGAGTTGAACTATGAAATCCTTTTTTCATTTAATCAAATTACTTGCATTCGTCACGCCCCACTCTGAAGTAACAAATATTTGTGTTATTTTACTTTCATATTTTTATGGAGCATGCATTTCGAAGAACGATTAAATCTAATTATTTTGCGATTACGTTCATGACCGAATGACCTTGCTTAAAACAGTTTGAAAAAAATAGCAATTGAGATAAGCAGATTAACCTGACTTTAATAAACAGCAGAAATGATTCTGCAAACCTTTCGTTTGGACTTCATAGGATGAACGAACAGCGCTACCTTTTATGGAAAAGGAGCCACAGAAAAAAAAACTGGAATACCGATATTGTTACTCAGGCAACTCAGGTTTCTGGTATTTTTTTAAGAAAATCCTCCCCGGAGAGAGGTTTCACAGAGTCCCTCGCACCACCAGCTGTCACACGTGTCTTGCATTCATTCACAGTACTTGTACTCATGTGGTGATGCACCTCCGAACGGAATCCATTCCAATCATGTACCACTCCATTAGAAAAAAGTCGAGCTCTCAACCCCTTCCTGACAGCATTAATTAATTCTCAACTCCATGGATGCTCTCGTTCTTATCACCCAATATCAATATTATCAAGGTCTCGAAGGTTATTGAAATCTTAATAAAAAGAATTAAATAACTACTAAATTCCATATACTTTTATGCGCTTATTCAATACAGGTTCACATCAGGATTTAATATGGAAAAGACGCTATTGGAGTTTCATAAAAGAATTTATAGTAGAATAAATATAGTAATGTATACAGCAGCCGTTTTTATTCATATATCCAAATACGACATTATAGGAGTTACTAATAATTGGTTCAAATCCTATTTGAATACTAGAAACAATATACCAGCTATGGCTCCTTCGGTATCACAACAAAAATAATAAAAATAATAAAACACGGAATCATACAATTTTTTTGCCAAAATGAATCGTTTGCTGATGACGGCATTAATATACAAATGCCTCCTGAGGATGTAGAATATCGCATCAACCATAATATGTTGAAATTATAACAGACAAATTATTAATAACAAATTAATACCAAAAACTATATGTGTGTGTAGTTCACACACACACACACACACACACACACACACACACACACACACACACACACACACACACACACACACACACACACACACACACACACACACACACACACACACACACACACACACACACACACACACACACACACACACACACACACACACACACACACACACACACACACACACACACACAAATTTCGCATTAACAGATAAGCTAGATCACTATATAACTGTGAAATAGCATACAACTGAGTGTAATGATATCCAAAATTGTAACCGTGGTTTAGAAATCAATCAAGTATTTGGGCCTCCATATCGACGGCAATCTGAAATGAAACTCCCACATCACAATTTTAACAAATACGTTGAGTTCGTAATTAACAGAATATTTAATGTTAAAAATTTGTCACTTCAGCATTTTTAAGATGCTTATATATTATTATTCACGGGGAAATTCTTCACTGCTATTTGGTATCATGTATTGGATGAAGAGTATTGCAACAATCTGCTTCCTTTGATACGAATACAAAATAAAATAGTTAGAAATACAGCCATTACTAACATCTTCGCCTATTCAACTAATGATCTGTTTAGCAGTCTTAATATTTTACCATTGCAGAAACTATTGTTGTATGCGAGAAATAACATCATCAATTTTTCTGTATATAATGTTGGCTATTAATTTGGTGTAGGAATGGACGACCGAAACACCTGTGTCCAATGTTTTCGATAAGAACATGAGAAGTAACTACAAGCAGTTGACAATTGCGTATATTAAGATCGTACCCTCTCTAAACCACAATCTCATAAAAATCTTAAACACACTACGAGAGAACAACATTCGCCAACTGAGTCTAACTTCTATGTTTTTATGACGTATAGTTTTGTGTGTGTTGACTTGACTTGGTTTCCCGCTTCAAAACTCCTTGAAAGAATAAACTTCACGAAGAACATAAAATAAAAGTTCTCCTTTCTCTTCACAATATTTTTTAAAATAAAACTCAACAAAAGAGACATCAAATATGACACGAAAAATAATTCGTCGAGATTTTAGATCTTACGTAACATGAATCCCAAACCATTTGAAATCCAGTAATGAACAAAATCACAACTCGAAAAATTTTCCCAAACTAACAGCTTTATTAATAAATTTACAAGAAGGATTTTTGAGGGAGAATTTTGGTAATTTGTAGTCTACATGCAGGGCATGTTCATTTTGCCAGATTTCATCAGTTTATCATAAACCATGTTTCGAGAACTGCGACCAAAAACGCTAATTTGCATAAAGCTCTGTTATTACTGGAAATAAAAAGTTTTTTTTTTCTCTTTCACTTGCCATTAATGCCGTGGTTTTCTCTTATGCGCAAAACAGTGTTCATTTTTTTTTCATGATGTGATTTATCGCATTGTTAAATGTGTTCAAAATGGAGGCATGAAAGAGATTGCTGTGACTTGTAGAATGAATGAAGTGAACTTACTGAATATGTGAAACTCCCTGAACACTAGACGGAATCGGTACTGGCGAGTGATGTTCACCGAGTTGTCAACAGTTTAGCAAAGCTGGCCAGGATCGAAACCGAAGGCATTGCTAATATCCTGAGTGTTAAGTAGTTCCTATACATTTTCGTATCTCGTTTTACACAAAAATTGTGGTTTTCTCCTCCAGCTGATGATATAATTCCTCATGTTCTGAGCAGATGAATTTTCTGAATTACACTGACAGATAATACGCTAAATAGATTTTCTAGAACAATCAAGTGGGAAGCAAAATTCAATAATATGTTAACAACAACAAAACTCAGCTCAAGTAATAATAGAAAGATCTTTGTGTAAATGTATTAGAGAAAAATCAAATAGAAACAGAACTTCCTCAAGGTTACATTTCTCTGCATGAAATAGGCTTGATATTTATTTACAGCATCCATCAGCATAATATAAAGAGGCGGATGAGATCATAACCTAAAATCACTATGCTTCCCAAAGGGAATAATTTGATAGTCCTAAATATCGCCTGACCTGATATTAACTGGGTTATGGAGGATCAGTCTATTACGGCCTGTGTGATGTAACAAATGATAAATTAATTTCGAGGGTGAATTCGCCCCATAAGCTGGAACGTGAAATGCAATTGCGAAAGCAAACTCACAACAAAAGAAGAAGCTGTTTCTCTTGTGTGCATTAACGGAGGATACTGTTCATAAATTGAGTGACGGAGTAATGTATTGTAAAAATACGAATTTAAATTACACTCTCGTATTAAAGTTGAGAACCTCCTCTTCCGAACGTTTCAAGTTTCAACATCCCTGTGCTTTCGTTGCCACAGCAAGTAATCAAATTTATCTTGGTTCTAGCGTCCTTAAGAGGATGGACCTAAGAGCCCATTTCCAGGTTCAGATGAAAACACACATTAATATCAATAGCGCCATGTTTTTCTCCCAAGATCCATTTACGTAGACTTAATACAATTTTCTTATTTCACATAGCTCAATGCTTTTGATACTGTAAAGAGTTAATGCTTTTAGTTGTTACCCTTTTCTTTCTCATGGGAAAACCTTACGAAAAGTATAAGTGTAAGTACTGCATCAAAATAAGACTCAACTAATTTAATTTCCTTGTGTTCTGGAAAACACGCATTAATGTCACAGTTTATAAATTATTCAATTTTTTTCCTTGTTATAAACTAACGTATAAGTGGTACCAACATGTCTGATTTGATTCGCAGTTCACTGTTGTTCATTGGGTGAAGCAGATTTAAATCCGTTGCACTGCATTGACTATTCATCTTAAATGCTATTCTAATCTTTTCGGGATTCTAATAGCCAATCAATAAAGCGTGAAATAAATCAGTTCCCTCGTTGTAAAAACTGCCTTCATAGGTGCATGTATATACGAAAGGACGATAACCTTTTCAAATATGCTTATAAAGATTCGTAGGGTGGGGTAGGGTGAACGTGCTAAAGTGCAAATTCTTTTTACTGGCATCATATTTGTAGCAGGATTAAGATTTCATCACTAGATGAAATTTTAATCCTGCTGCAAAGGCACTATTATCTTTTCTATAATGCATTTGTGAAAATATAAAGTCACGTCGCATCAATCCCAGAGTTTGATATTTCTATTGAAGCTTGCCGATGTTGAAATTTATTCGAACTTTAAAATACTTTCGCTGAAGATTAACAAAGTTATCCCCCAACGACAGCACAACAGCGAAGACGACTCTCTTCAATTCTGTTTTGTTATCTAAAACATCACTTGTTTATTAATGAAGTAAGCATGCCAAAAGAACGTATAACGCAATTATATATAGAAAACAAATTAATCTCTCAAGTAAATGTATTGATTCAGCTATAAAGTGTGTTATTTCATAATGCAATTGCCTTTTAACCAACAACGGATTTCTCGTTCCCCCAATTATTTGAACAATATTTTGTTCAAATATTGGAAAGTAAAATCAAAATGCAACCATTTAAATGAAAGCGATTGCAAAGAGATAACCCTAGTTATCGGAATGAAAACATAACACAAATTAGATTAAATTACAAGCTGTTTAGCTGTGCTGCAAACTGAGGGACAGAAGGCCATTATTACCTGAAGATTTAAATGCAAACATTTAAAATAGTAAATAGCAAAGATGATAGATTGCTCTTTATATAAATTATTTATTTTATTTCGATACATAAATTAATATGCTCAGTAAGAGGATGGAAATTAATTCCCTTTATAAATGACAAAACTTCAAAGTTTAAAGAGCATGAAGAGGTGTGCAGAAGGCTATAAGATAAGAGATGTTTGCTTAACAATCATAAATGATTATCATCTATATGTCTAAAATTGATGATTGCTAGAATCTTTGAAAATGCTTAAATTTAACAACTGTTTCCTTATTATATCTTTGATATGTGTGATAGACCGTCTTCGAATACAATCCTATTCCTAAGTAAAAACTTGGAATGGGACATCCCATTAAAAATGGAGGGTTAATGTACACCCCCCCCCCACACACACAGAGGGGAGGGATTAGATGCACAATTAGGATAGAGACAAAAGCGAAGAAGTAGAAATAGAAAGTTATAAAAGAAATACAGCAGCAAACAAATCTAAAAAGGAAATGAAACATGCGGGATGCTGAAATTAGAGAAAGAATCAAAATTAAAGCGGCATGAATATTAAAAAAGTAAAATATTAAAAGATGAGAATTAAGACAGATATTTACTTCGATTTAAAAGAAAAGTATGAAATCATGCAGATTTTTAATTCAGATTTATTTCTAATTTAGAATGCGATTCATAAATTAAAAAGAACCAGCACATAACACATTCTGGAGTATAAAAAACAGACTGTGGAAAAAACACGAAGTGAATGGGAGTAACGGACTTAAAACTTTGTTTATTGTTATTCACGTTTATGAATTGATAATATCTGATCTGTAATAAGTCTAACAAGAGATACTAGTAAATGAAATAAAGCTGTAATGGAAACATTAAGAATTAGTTTGAAAAAAAACCCCAGCATATTGATAATGCAGGAATAATATTTAGAAAACGTTATTTAGAAAAGGTACAGACGTAAAAATTATACCCCGTTTGGTCCGCAAAATATAGAGTAGACATTATGTTTATTTCGACAAATTCCAAATTGCTTTGTAAGAAAGTTGTAAGCGTATACGAATCTAATGAAATGCAGACACGGTTGAACTGTAAGCTATCATCTCGAAGGGAAATACATCCAAGAAGATGGACAAGGAATGACCAGTTCTGGTACTCCATTTAATAGATATACTTCAATTAAAGAATAATAAAATGGAATAGAAAGTACCAACGTCTTATCCAACTATTTTCCGTAATGATCCAACTTGAAAACTAACGAATATAATTATAAAATGTTTGTGAATAACAGTAGTGATAGTTCTGTGTTTAACCCTGGTTCTCTCTGAAAACTGACTAGATTAAGGGTCTGCACAGTGAACACGTGCAAGGTAGAAAAATGTGAATAATAAAATAAAAACATAACGAAATATTAATAGCGACCGGTTTAAATTTATATTCTGAGTTTTCGATTATACTATTTAATTATAAAACAACGAAACCGATTAATATGAAAAACTGCCACAAACACGCACACATTTTATAATTTCAAATCTGTATGGAACTAGATTTCCTTAAATTTATGATGCGGTTTTGCGATCTGTTTTATTTGCTCGCTCTCTCTCAATTTCAGTTTAAGAAATGCTGAGAAGGGAATTTCTTGGTCGCCTTTTAAGCACATCTAGGTGTAGTATACGACTGAATACGATATTTTATGTCACATTTCTCATAGAAAGAAACCACTAAATTTACTACTGTGAGAACATTCCAGAAAAATTTTAGGAACAAACTTCAAAGCAACACAGTTGTTTGGAAGATCACCGAACAACGAACAAGTCAAGAGGTTTGCTCCTCTCAGGGAAGGTGCAACCGTTCTTTGAATGTACTATGTATGCAATTCTCTCTCTCTGTTACAAGAAGTGAATGAAGATTTAATCTCAGTGGCTTACAGAAAGTGAAACATACGTAACGGAGTGAATGGTGCCTCTTAGAAAGGTGACCGGGAACTTACACGAGGAAACTGATGTTCTACTTTGTTACAAGCCAACACTGAAGTTGTCTTTCTGTCTGTGTCTAGTACAGAATGCGCTCTCTACGAAAACTGAGAAGTTTGTGTAACATACATTATCGCGGTAACCTGGAAATCTCGGTCCTCTGAACATTGCTAATTATTTTTATTACCTTATCAACAGAGAAGGAAAATGGGAGGTGATTCAACACATACTTCTTGTTTTTATTGATGTGAGTAGAAGTACATATCATTATATATGAACAGACTATACCTGTTTATTCTTATATGTTACGAAGATCCGTCTTCAGAAAAACAAAATATTTCTTAAATAATCTGTCTCTCAACTATCTAACATATATTTCAACTATTATTTACAAAGCGCAGAACCGTTTAAAAAGAAGAATCTTTTGCGCGTGTGAGTAAGCAGACCCCCCCGTGTAACAAATAGTATTTTCAAGTAACAAGTTATTTAACCACAACACTAATTGAGCAATTAATCTTCACATCATGCGCTGGAGTTTCCGGAGAAAATCTTAATTTTCGCAATAATTAAGAGTTGTTCAGAAAACTCACAGTGCGAAGAAATTAAAACTGCAAATTAACAGAGCTGGCTTGTCTTTCCAATAAAAAGAACGAACTCGAGCGAAAGGGATAGTCGGATCTACGACAAATCCTTACAAGCAATTTTTCGTAACACGAACAGGGTAATTGTAGCTTTTTAAGATTAGGAATTTACACTCTTTTGGCAATGAAACCCTACTTTTTTCATCCCTTAATTGAGTTTATAATCTCCGATTAAGAAATGTCTCAAGAAGGGCTTAACAATAAATGCAACGGACTTTAGGAAACTTTGATGAAAATAATTTCTTTAAAAGATGGAGATCTAATTAAGTCTGCTAAACTGTCGTTCCTCGAATTAATTATGTTTTATTATAGATAAATCTTCAATACTTTAAATCCGTTGCTTGAACAGATTATCAACCATGTTAAACTGAGGTCGCCGCATCTTAAAAATGCACATGTACACACTTCGGATGCGATAGAAAAGTTACTCTGAGCAGCTCTGCAAGAAACAGAATACTCTTTCTCTCTCTCCCTGCATGCTTTGGTCTATGAACATCATGCATTTACATGACTGTTTCCCGAGAAATAAACAGGGCACTTCGTTTTATTAAGCTCATTAATTTGTATCGAAGTTACTTGAAAGAGAGGATACAAAAATTGCATTAATCTATGACAAGATTCATCTTGTCACAAAATTTCCTTCCATTATCCAGCTGATAAATAAAGAATTGCCAGATGATTGTGTGCTATAGGTTTTAAAAGGAAGGATCCCTACCATCTATTTAAAAACCAGTTAATTTCCTTCAGCCTGAAAAAAAAATTAGAATTCCCGAGAATCCGAAGGCTCACATCTCTGAATGTAATAAGACTGTTTGAGCCTCCTTAGCTCAGTCGCATAGACAAAGCCCTTTTGTCGGAAAGACCTGGGTTCGATTCCCGTCCAAGAGGTGCGGAACCTTTATCTGGTCTCTTTCGACTAAAGGTGGGTTAGCCGGTCTCATACGGAGGTAGGGGTTTTTCCACCCGGAAACTCGGGTAATAACATGGATATCCAACGAACATTAATTGTAATGAACTTTTTAAACTTAAATTATATCCAATATTATTGATGTCACACCAAGGCAAGCCAGATCTATTGTTAATAGTTACCTCCAATCTTTTGTGGAAGAAAACCAATACATTACTTCCATAATTAACTCGTTTCGTAAAATTTGGTGTCTCTACGGAGAATAACAAATCCGGTTAAACTGGGAATACTATTCTCATATTGGGATGGGGCACAGGAATTATTGATATATTCTAGCGTTCGCTAATTGCTGATCCCTCTCTTTCGGAGTTACTATTCACAGAGGATCGAGAGCGATCTCAGGGAAGAACTATTTTTCTTATATCTTTTCACCATGTGCTTCCACTCTTACTGTTAAACTCCACAGGCGTTCATCATTCCTTCTACTTTATAGAAGGCCTATAACAATACTAGCATTCAATCGAACTGAATCCACAAAACCAGTTTCTCATCTTGTCTACTTCTATTCCCTAGGACAGTGAGAAGAGTTCTCCAAATGGCCACAATCTTCAGCTTTCGAAAAAACATCAAAATATTGCCTAATCGTATGTTTTTCTCCCATAAAGTTGGAAAAGTGCCTTGAGAAGCCTGAGAGTGAATACAGAAACAATATTGCGTGAGAATGATATTTAGAGTAGATATTGTATTCAATTTTTCGATTATCTTTTTTATATGACTCACAGTTACGAAATATGTTTCAGTGCTAATGTTTCGTCTGATTTAAATCGAAGGAAATTTGAAAAATGTCTTCGAATTGCAGTTTGACTTACATCCTGCATCTCCCTACAGAGACGGTTGCTTACCTTTTAAAGATGAACACTCCTTCAAGATTTGAATCCATCGCTGCTACTACAGAAGGTCTGTAAAGGTTCACACGAACTTGTAATGGTGGCAGGGTAATCGTTTCGTGTCTCCACTTCATTTGTCACTTTCGTACTAATATTCTAATGATACATGGGAGTGATTACGACGTAAAGCAATAAAAAAGTCACTGTTCTGTCGTTTGACGTACAAATTTCTGCTCGCGGTATCCCTCTTGTCAGGAGCTTTCGCAGAATTACTTTCCCATTGTCAGAATAAACTTAGCACGTACGCTAAAACAAAACTAATCTGAAAGTTTAATTTAATGGCAGAGTGAGTGTCTCAACATTGGAGTTTGGGGTGAAAATAAACTCTTTTTTTGTTATTTTTCCTCGAGAAAAGTTTCGAGTGAGCGCATAATGGAAGTTCGGTTGATCCGACTTTAATACTAATGGGAACGCGTCCCCTTCAGTAGTTTCTCACGCGTGCAGACTCTCGAAAGAATTCCTTCAGAAAGTTTGGGTCACGCAACGAAGGTGCAGGATCGCATGTAAACATTGAAACATATCGCCGTACACATTACAAGGATAGTTATCTAAAGAATGACATTTGAAAAGAGGAAAACATCTTACGAAGTACTGTAAGAATATCTAATTAGAAATTGATGCACCAAATGCTAAATAATCAGATAAAATAAACCGGTTGTGATTCTAAGCCCTATAGATTTTCACTCGAAATTGGTAACAAGCTATAACTGGTATATTCGTATCAGAGTATACAAGTAATACAGAGTGGTGTACCACTGCGTCGGGTTTAATGCAAGGGACAAAGGCTACCGTATTTTTATGGTTGCTAAAACTGTCGAGAGTACGAAATTCAACAGAGAGAAATTCCACATATCTTTTCGACGTATAGCCACTAACAGCAATCATAAAATACTTGACGAGATAAATTATCTTCTGGTCACCAAATTTGAAAAGCACGTTGAAAACTATATCATGAAAAGAAATGTGGTTGGAATTTTTTAAGCACACAAATTAAGTGTTAGCAGATCAAACAACAATCGTACACACACACGCAATCTAATGATTGTGTGCCTTATACGGTCTGTATTTCGAGACCAAATATTTAAACAAAAGAACGAGGCCTATGCTGACTATTTTTCACCTGTTAGCACACAATATGGGTTAACCGATGAAACCATTACGTATTAGAAAAATGTATGCAACTCTCATGATCATAAATATAGACGACCACTACCCAGACCGGTTTCAGCCTTTTTTGAGGCTTCATCAGTGAGTAGCTAGACCAATTAATGGCTGAAACCAGTCTGGGTAGTGACCTCCCTTCCATAATGTAATAACAGCATACATTTCCTAGGAAACGCGTTTTTACATTATGAAAAATACCAAGAATAGCGATCAGAACTTTCCCCGCCTTTGCAATGAGTTGCCAGTGTTTGTACTACACTCTAGGACTACTTGCATTTGGCTCACGCTAGTATTCGCCGATACTTTTATAGTTTTTTTATACTATATTCGGCATGAAACCCTCTGATTCCAATCTTTGAGTTTCTTATTCGGTTTTAAAACAATGTGGGATCTAATATCCCCTTAATTTAATTAATGTTTATATCGCCGAAATGAAGCCTGTTGGCTCTTTATATTTAAGTAGTAGCTGGATTTTCTCAAACTCAATTCTTTACACAGGAGAGAATCTGGTGACCTTGGCGAAAATAAACTGCTCAAAATTATACGAAATATGACTTTGCAATGCAAATTTTACTTGGATTCTACTGAAAGTATCCCCCCTGAGGATGCCTTAACGGAATACGTTGCAACTTGAGATAACCATTTTAGTAGGTACACATGCAGATATTTGAGATATTGGAAGCCAAGTGATTTCAAAATACCGGCCTTTGAAATAATAAAAGTGATAAAATAAGCTCACAATTATGTCAGTGAATGCAGTTTTACTACGAAAGATTTAAATTTTCATTCTTCGTCTTCTCTCTTCCATCATCTATGTGGCCGAATGAGAGTTCGAACAATTCTGTCCAGTTTGATGTAGCTTGTTGTGATTTAGTTTTCAGGTCCTCTTCTGTTCCCATTCTGGTCACATGGCCAAACCACCAGAGTCTTCTTTCTTGGATTTTGTCTATTATTGTTATTTCTTGTTTTAGTCGTTTCCTTGTGTTTTCGTTTCTTAGTCTATCCAGAAGAAATACTCCAAGTAATCTTCTTAGCCCACCCATTTCAATAGTTAATGATTTTGTTTTCAGCTTTTTTGAAATTCCAGCATTGGGAGGACCATTGTCGCGTAGATTCTTACATTTGTTGCTTGTCTGATGTCTCTTGACCTCAATATTTTATTAAGTCGCCCAAAGGTTTGGGATGCTTGGCTAATTCGTCTGTTTATATGTTTTGTAATTGTACCATTGTACTCAATTACTCCTCCGAGGTAGGTGAAGTTTTCTACCTGCTCTAGATTCTTACTATCAATTTCAATTTTCAGCTTGGTGTTTCTTTTTCATATTTGTACAATCTTTGTTTTGTCTATATTTAAGTTTAATTCAAATTTCGAACATTCTTCCTTTATTTTATCAGATATTCGTTGTAAATCTTCTTCCGTGCTTGCAAGTAATGCAATGTCGTCTGCAGATTTTCAGTTTGTTTTATCTTTCCCATATATTTTGATTCCGGAGTCTTTTATGTTTAAGAAGGCCTTAACATTCCATTAGCTTTCTAAATCAGTTATCGAGAAAGTAAGCATCGGATGAACAAACAAACTTCAGTTAATAATTTCCTATTAAATTACAAGAGAGAGATTTCGCCTCTTTTTGGCCACCCAAATGCAAATATGTTCGTATTCTAGTTTCATGATTCGGATAGATTCGCACCAACTCATTCCTTTGGAATAACTCAATTTATTTCTCTAATTAAAAGATCTGTGTAAAGGAAAAGAAAGCCTGGCATTTGAGAAAGGAGTTGAGTTATATCAAGTATGAATTCCCATTCAAATTCTAGTATTTTTCCACGAAGTGTCTACATATATCTTTGTGTACAGAAATACGTTTCGTACGTTAATACGTTAAATACGT
Source organism: Typopeltis vanoorti (assembly GCF_054136105.1). NCBI lineage: Eukaryota > Metazoa > Arthropoda > Arachnida > Uropygi > Thelyphonidae > Typopeltis > Typopeltis vanoorti. The sequence goes on from NC_143564.1 coordinate 5,019,271, forward strand.
TACGAGTGACATAAGGTTTCTATGGCAACAACACTTTCCTCTGTTTAGTAGAGTAGAAAAACCAACACTAAGTAAGTTATATTTATTTAAAATAACTTAATAATGCATTTCGTTCATATTTAAATCCATAACACAAATTTCTAAAGGTCCTTATCTTTGGCGCAATCATAGCTTATCTCAATATAAGACAGGTATTTATATGAAATAGCAATAGAACAGACGACCAAATATAACAAAATAAGGTGGGGAAGGCTCTTAAAACACTCGTGCGCCTTTACGAATCAGCAATTGCAAGGTACTGCTATCAAAAGAGATTTTTTCCCCGTTTTCAGAGCATAATGGCTTTCCTTTCGGTCCCGCCATTACCGTGAATGGCTGACTTTCACTGAGCACTGCTGCACCATCAGACCCACCAAAGTTAACAGCTAATGCTGGATGATGGTGAACGTTTTCTTACATAAAGAGCTTCAATCAAATGATTGTTTGATGCAAGGAGTGGCGACGCCGTACGAACATTTTTATCAAAAATTTCTTCTGAGGTAGCGCAAGCATAGTAGACCTTCAGGGTTAGTTAAACGGACTACTGTGTTTATTATAAAACTATGAGATAAAGAATGCTTATAAAAGCGATAAAATCATAAAAGGAGATGAAAGAAATGAGAGAGGAATTTCCCTTTATGTCCCTATGAAATTCAGGGAATTATTTCAAAATATTTATGAATTAAAATATTTTGAAATAATGTTGACGACTGCAACAAAACTAACAAGGCAATAGTTAACATCCAAGTAATAATCGATTTAATTCCAATAATATTAATAATAAATAACTAAAAAAGATCATACATAATACACAGAAAAAAAAGGGAACTGTGGATATGAGGGTTAAAAATAATCATCATTAAAAGACAAAAACGAGAAACAAGCAATTTAGAAGTATTTGTCGAAATAAAAAAAAAACTTCCAACAAAAGGTAAACCAATGAAAAAGTTGAAAAGTATAAAGATAAAAGAATTCTGCTATAAAACTATACCAGATGGAATCACGTGATACTAGCATTTATATAGAGAGAATAATCCTGTTCTAGGTACATAAAAATTGATGGGGAGAAGTTTACCAAACATGGTTTTGATTAAATCTCAGTAGCTATAATTACAGCCTGTGATTTAGAACGAAGCAAACTAGTAAAAAAAAAAAAAAATTTTAAATTGTGTTTCCCAAAGATTTGTACGAAGAATTGTCTTTCTCCATTACGATGCAAAAATCATAATCGGAGCTGCTGAGAAGAACTTTAAGTCAGATTTACCCAAAAATTCTCCTCAGATTATTAAACAAGCTTTCTGTTAACCTGCAACCCGAAACTCAAGCTGGACGTGGGGTAGGGAAAGTGATAATAGAAAGAACAACATTAAACATGAAAGAAGTACAATTATATGTACTTAGCTTCAAAAATGCCTTTGACGAATAAAAATAATTACAATTAGTGAATCATTAGCACGTCAACAATAAATTTAACTAAAAAAAAAAAGACCGAAGATAATCTATTATTATTTCTCAGTTCCAATCAAGCTGGAATCGAGAAGTGCTGGTCACAAAGAAATCAGAAAAACTTAATACCAGTAAAGACGATCTCATCGATATTGGTTAATACAGAAGCAAGGAAAATAAAACTACCAGAATTAAAAAAAATAACAATTTTACTCCAATTATTCATCAAGTAGGAATGTTACCAGCTATAAAAGGATGTTCGGGTTATGCGATGAAGTCGCCACATAAGAAGATGATAATTCATCGCGTTTAAATATGATTACGCGAATGGCAATTCGCTGTGTGAACTAGTAGTAATGTATTCTTGCAACTTATAACTTTTTCATAAAAAAATAATAAAACGCTCGGTCCTTCGATGTCTTATAAATGTTTTCGTTGGCTTTTTTTTTTTTAAATGTTGAATCTCGAGTTATTAAGCGTCTTCCTGCCACTATACCGCGGAGAAAAAAAATAGAGCTATGGTCCTAGTCACATTAAATCACATATTTAGGTTCGCTGTTCATCATTGTGATTAGCTGTGTTAAGAAGTCCTGTTTTTATTTCTTTTGGGGATTATTTCTGTAAAATGACCACCAGCTATCGACATTTGAGGTTTTTGTTATTCCACTCCTGCCATGAAACATTCAAAATTATTCTCGTCCTGACTATTACATTCCTGCAAATCATATCAGAAGTGGTAGTAAAGGCTCTGCTATGTGCAGGAATCGACCCGTCTCGGAAAACAGTTAATTATTTGGCGAACTCATAATCGTACGCACGCTTGTTCAAAATAAGTTGGAAAATGTCAGAGTAGCACTGACCTGAGGGGGAAAAAGTGCCCGACGTGTTTATTTTGGTCAAGTTTGAACATTTTATAAAGAATGTATTTATGTATTAAGAATGTATTCAACAAATTGAATAATTTCCTTAATCACATCGTAAGAAACGAATTTTATTATAAATTTAAAATCTAACTCCATCAAAATTCTTCCTTCTAGAGTAGCATATAGAAAACTGAACACGAACAAACACGCTTTCAAATGTTTTGTTGTAATCGTAACTGCCGTGGTTAGAAAACTTTTAATTAACACCCAGCAAATTGGTTCTCTTCGAAATCATACAAGCTCAAAACATCTCTCCTAATGATGCGTATGACAGGCTGAGCTGAGAATGACGACAAAGGTATGATGGTTAGTTGGAGACGCTAGCCATTCACCACTCGGCCAACCAGGCCGGCGCAAAGGCAGACAGAAGCGAAATATTCAGTTTAGTCCATTTACACAGACGCAGTTTCCAGTATGTTTCAGATAAAAAAAAAATAATTCAAACAATATTCTGGAGAAATTTTAACGTGAGGTGGAATAGATGCAAATAGGGAGATGACCTCAAGGCCATTGACCGATTTCGGAGTGAGGCAGACCGAAGTATTTAATTTTCTTATCTAGAATACTCATTAGTTCTTCCTTCAATATTTCTTCAGGATACTGATGGCTTCTTAAATATCACGACAAGAAAATGATGCTTCACCGGAAGAAAGCACACTTCACGTTTTTCCTTCTGGATCATTCGTCCAGTAAAACTCAAGAAGCAAAATTTAGTAATCTAGAATTCACATACTTAAGCAAAAAGGAACATATTTGTTTGCACATGTTGCAAAAACAAAATAAAATAAAACCTGAATATAGGATTTGAGTTAAAGGAGTCATTCTATAAAGTTGTTCATAAAAAATTCCGCTGAATTAACATTTAGGCTCTTTCGGGATACAAACTGTGTTAAATTCACCATATAGCACAAAAATAAAAAAAATAAACTCATACCGCTTACCACATGCTTAAAATGGCTTCAAAAATTCCTTGCTTGGTCTCTAGAAAATATTTCTTACGAATATTTCTTGCATAATTCTGGAAGTCTCCAGGATTATGTAAGAAATATAAAAAAAATTAAGAAAAAAAATCTTTAGCTCAAACACGGTACGCATATATATTATAAGTATACTTTTATAGTTTACTATATTCGGCATGAAACTATTTGATTCTGATCTTTGAGTTCTTATTCGGTTTTAAAACACTGTGGGATTTAATATCCCCTTAATTTAAATAATGTTTATATCGCCGAAATGAAGCCCATTGGCTCTGTATAGTTATGTAATTTAATGGGTGCACCTTCTTGACAACTCGTATAGCAAAGTATATAAGTTCTTTTCGCTATAACCTTTGTATTAATTTGGTCTAGCTACTCACGGATGATATCTCAATAAAGATCGAAACCGGTCTGGGTAGTGACCTCCCACCATAATGTATAACATCATACATCTCCTAGGAGATGGGTTTTACATTATGGGAAAACTAAGAATATCGATCAGAATTTTCCCCACCTTTGCAACGAGTTGACCTAGTTTGTACTACGTACATTGGACTAAGTGCTTTAGCTTACGCTAGTAGTCGCCGATACTTTTATAGTTTACTATATTCGACAAGAAACTCTTTGATTCCGATCTTTGAGTTTCTTATTCGGTTTTAAAACAATGTGGGATTTAATATCCCCTTAATTTAAATAAGTTTTTTTTTTTTAAGAAAAACAAAACATTCCTCGGTTGGAACGACACACACAAAAAAATAATAAGTGCCGTGATTTCTTAGGTTGTAGGAGTTGAATATTTTTATAAAATCAGAGGATATTAATACTAAACAATTGCGATCACAAATATTTTTCTTTGTACATAATTTGAAAATTTTTCAAGTAAGAACAGTTAAAATAATGGAAAACAGAAGCAGTTTATTAGAACCATCAAAAACATTTCTGCGTGAAAAGTTAGTTTGAGAAAATCTACAACCGTTTGGATGCTAGTTATCTATTCAGTTAGAGAGAGAGAGAGAGAGAAAGAGAGAGAGAGAGAGAGAGAGAGAGAGAGAGAGAGAGAGAGAAAGACAGAGAGAGAGAGAGAGAGAGAGAGAGAGAGAGAGTGTGTTTGTCCCTCATATTGTAAAATGGCTTCAGTATTGTTCTCTGTTAAGTTTAAATAAAGACAGAAACCTTATAAATTTCCAATTTATAAGAAATCGGCCTAAGGACGAAAATCTAGCATGCATCTGAGTAAGATGCACGCTAGGTTTTCGTCACCCCCACGCTTAAGTAGGCCTCCACATTATACAAATTGCGAACATCTATTGCAAATGTGTTGCCAAATGACCTTAAGTAAATCAAGTACAAAATGCATTCAAATTTCGTGTTCACGCAAAAACATTAAGGCCAAATTTCACAGATTAATATAAAACCTCTCTCAAAGAAGTCACCTGCGCCGTTTTGAGTGATCCCTTTGTTCAGCTCGATAATAACCGGTCATCAAACTCAAACATCCATCATCCAGTTAAAGTGCCCTCTACGTGTAATGTGAGTACATGTAAGCTGTCAGAAATGTGGAAGCGACCTTCAGAGTGATGATGAATAGACTACTCCTGATTACAAAACGCAATCTATAATCAATTACTGTAATTAGAATGAGTGGCGTAGCAGAACATTTTTATTTAAGAAACATTCGCAACAAAAATGGAGTAATCAAATAGAAACTAACTGAATTATTTTCCTTTCAGATGAATAATGGCGATCGTATTAATGCAATTGAAATGGTAATTTGTTCTACTGTAGCTTAAAGATAATTTTCTTTTTGGATTTCTATCATTTTAAAGAATTCGTTTCTTCACAGAGGATACACATGAGATTAGCAGTGTAAACTTCTGACATGCATTAGTTCAAATCAGAATACGAGACATTGTTCTCAAACAAAGTCTAATGACTGCAATGCACTAATTCTGATGAATATTTGATTTTAGTGAAATGTTTTCGTATATTAACGCATTAAAACTTTTAAAGTACAATCAAACGACTTCTTTATTCTTTTATGTTGAACTGAAGCCATCTCGTGCGCCATCCATATCCCTCATCTTCCTTGTAGTAAGCAACTTTATTTATGATTGAATTAGCGCAATATATTGAATTATGTTCCCTTCAATTTAATCACTGTCAACTGCATGAAAAGCAAACTGCATCTCCGCTCATTTCAGCAGTGTGTAGATTCTGTGAGTTACGCTGCCCGTGAGAGCAACATGAGAGACTCCAGCTGCACCTCATGGGAGCTTCGTAATCCAGTCTTCTATTACAATCCCATGACAAATTCATTTTCTGTAAGACTAATCGTAACTCTTTGTTTAAGAAAGTAGCCGATGCACCTTTTACTGGTCTCACGGGAAACACCCTCTCCTTCCACACCGGTCCAGTCAGGAAGTTGGACAGTTCAAAGAGTAACTTCGAAGCGCTGAGAAATTTAAGTTTCGCTTTGATAATAAAATTTGAAAAGTGCTCTTTTGTGTTTCGGTAATTTGTTCGTGACGATCTAATAAATAAAGATAAAAACAGTGTTTCTCTGCTAAAGGTTAGCAACCACCTGCTACAAATTATAGCATGCATTTGAAATGCAGATGGCTTAGCATGGTTACTGAGCATTTATTAGTTTGCGATAATAATAAATAGCGTTATGTGTATTTCTTTACACATGTAGGTACAACAGTCAAGTGTGTGAACGTCCTTTAGATTTGTTTTTATCTCTGTTGAACCTTGAATTAAATTAGTCATTAGCATTAACGAAAACAATGACTGTCATAGCGCCAGGTGGTTTAGACAAACGAGTTTTTGTTTCGATCTTGTAAAAGCTTGGATGCAGTTCGTACAAACAAACAGCAAATTTTGAATAGTTAGAAAGGTGGATTTGGTTGTTTAATCGAATGAAGTGACGGCATTCCTGAAGCTGACATGTTGTCGCGTATTTCTTTATGTCGTATGAATTTACTGTTTGAAACTGAGTATGTTTAAATGCAAACCAAAATCTAGACTGGTGTCGAGGCTAGCTGGTGAAAGGACGTACTGTCGGAGAGCTCCTGAAAGATTTGTGATTTTTGTTGATTTATTAATATTTTGTTAGATTTAATTCTGTAATTTTAGTATATTATTGTAGTTTTATTAGTGTGTAGTTAGTGTACTAAAGTGTTTTACAACATAATCTATGTCGGGAAGTCGCCGCTAGAGGGATTCGTAGTGTGCAGTGTTCGTGAAAGCTCCAGATAAGATAAGCGTTATTTTCAGTTCTCGTTGATAAATTTATTTTAATATTGCGTAGTTTTGTTTGCCTTGCGTATCTTAGTGCGTCTGTTTGTGTGTTTTTGGTGTTTATAATTTATAATTTGATAAAATACGTTACTAGTAAGTATGGCTCTAGTACGAAGGAAAATGGCGGCCAGTAATGATGGTTCACCATCTTCTTTTAAGAACGGTAATGTAAAGGAGATGATTCAGTGTACTATCTGCGAAATGTACGCTTTGCGGAGTGCGGTCAGAGTGTGGTTAGATGATAATAAAGGAGTGAATGTGTGTAGAAAATGTAGGGAGAATGAGGAATTGAAGTGTATTTCAGATCGTGAGTGTGATAATTTTGTCAAACTTCAGAATGAAGAAAATAAGGATATGACAAGAAATGGCGAGGTTGTACCAGAGAATTGTGAGAGTGTGAATGTAGAAATTGTGAATGATAGTATTAATGGTTTTACAGAGAATAAAAAAGGTGAGATAGATGCAATGAGTGAGATCGCGTTGTTGAATGGTGCGATACAAAGGGCAAAACAGCAGCTAGAGCATATGAGCAAAAGTCGACTGAATGACCAACCAATAATAAAAATTATGACAGGAAAAATAGGCGTGTGAGTGTGAACATGAACAAAATGAAGGACAGAGTGCTGTATGGGGACTCGTTAGTACGAGGTGTGTTAGTAGAGGATTTGACAAAATCGTACCAACCTGGTGCAACCATGAAGGATGTAACTGAGTCTATTAGAGAGCAAAAGGAAAGGGTGAAAGAAATGATTGTTGTAGCAGGTACGAATGATTTGAAAGGAGATAAAATGGAAATGATAGAAGACCTGAATGAATTGTTTGAGGTAGCAAAAGAAAAAGAGTGAGAGAGTTAGAATGATTAGTCTTTTGCCACGGTATGACAGTGAAATGTTTAAAAGGAGGGCCATAATTGCGAATGACTATGCGCGGGTTATGTATGACGAGTGGTGTGGAATTTGTGGATGTGTGGAGTGAGTTCGATGGGCGAAAGATTCTATATAAGATGGATGGCTTGCATTTGAATGGTTACGGTGTAAGGAGACTTGAGAAAGTGTTGCTAAATGTAATGGATGTGCAAATTCAGGGAAACTAGATTTATTAAGGGGGGGTAGATATACAGTCCTTACTGAGGCAGTTGTATCTATGAATAAATATAATATGCCCCAGCGAATAAGGACAACAAATCAGAGCGGGACAGTTAATATAAGGCACATCAAGGTAGGGTTGGGGCTAATGGGAGTCTTAAATTCATGTACACTAATGCTAGGAGTATTAGGAACAAGAAGGAAGAGTTTTTGGCCATGGTTGGCACTTCCAGACCACAGGTATTAGTGAATCATGGCTGACTGTAGATGATATAGCTAGTGGGATCGAATGTGATGAGTATAGTGTATTCAGGAATGACAGGGAGAATAAAATGGGGGGAGGAGTATTGTTGATGATAGCTGATGAACTGCAGCCAAGGAGAATAGAAGTTGAATTGCAGGATAGAGAAAAGAGCACATTTGAGGCCATTTGGTGTGAGATTGTGGCTAGCAGAACTAAATATACAATTGGGTGCTGCTATAGACCAGGTGATGGAAAAGATGGTGGTGACAGTATGCACAGGCAAATAGAAGAAATGAGTGGAAGGGGGGTAATTATTATGGGAGATTTCAACTATGGTCGCATTGATTGGAGTGAGGAGAGGACACACGGGAGGAAGGAATTGGATTTTATGCGGTTATTAAGGGATAACTATCTGCGACAGCATGTAATGGAAAATACTAGGGGTCAGAGAGTGCTTGACCTAGTAATTACATCTGAGGATTTAGCTGTAACAAATATGACCACGTTGCCACCAATTGGTGAGAGTGATCATAGGGTCTTGACTTGGGAGGTGGCTAAAGGTGTGGAATTTTCAATTAAGACAGGGTACATGTGGAATTATCGGGCTGGAAAGTATGACAAGCTTAGGAGTTTGATTGGTTCAGTGCCATGGCATGTACAACTGCAAGGACTAGAAGTTGATAGTGCATGGAAGGCAGTTAAGAAGTGTTTGCATGAAGCAATGGCTGACTGTATACCTAGAGTCCGAATAATAAATCAAGTAAGGGTTAAATGGATGAATAACACCATTAAGCTTGAGCTGCAAAAAAAGAAACAAATATGGAGGGAATTTAAGGAGAAAGGTGACCGGCAGGCACATGAACGGAATAAAGCGTAGGCCAGAAGGGTAACGAATGTGGTAAGAAAAACAAAAAAGGATTGCGAAAGAACATTGGCCATGAAGGCTAAAGAGAATCCTAAACAGTTTTTTAGATATGTAGCAAGTAAAAGGAAAAATTTACATGGCAGAATGATTTTAAAGAATGCCGATGCTAGGGAGGTAACTGAATCAGTTGATATAGTTGAGTTACTGAGTGAGCCCTTTGCAAGTATATATCATCCAGGTGGTGATATTGCAGAAACGAATAAACCAGTAGATTATATGGGAATTCTGGTGAATGAAGTGGAGGTGAGTAGTCTATTGCATAACCTCAATGTCAATACATCCGTGGGATTGGATGGTATACTAGCTCGTGTCGTACGAGAAGCAGCTAAAGAATTGTCAGTACCCTTGACCATTTTGTTTAATTTGAGTCTCGGGTCTGGGTTAGTCCTGAGGGAGTGGAAAGAGGGGAAAATAGTTCCACTGCATAAAGGTTCCAAGACTGCTGTTGTAAATTACTGACCGATTAGCATATCAGGAATCATTGTCAAGGTCTTATAGAAATTAGTCAAGAAAAGAATACAGGATTGGACAGATGAAAATGGGATATTGTATGGGGGACAACATGGTTTTGTGAAGGGTAGATCATGCCTCAGTAACTTGCTCACGTTTTATAACACAGTTACGGCTGAACTGGATAGGGTAATGGGTTTACAGTGATACTAATGGACCTTGCCAAGGCCTTTGACAGGATATCACATGGAACCCTAATCAGTAAACTGGAGCAGATGGGGATAGATATAGGGTTGGTGAGATGGATAGGAGGGTGGTTGAAGGAGAGATACCAGAGAGTGGTTTATGCAGGAGTGGAGTGTAAAATACGGCTTGTGACTGGTGGGGTGCCGCAGGGCTCTGTTCTTGAACCACTGCTTTTCAATTTGTTCATCAATGATATAGGAAAGGATTTGAGAGGAAGTGTTCACTTGTTTGCTGATGATGCAGAGTTGGGTAGAGCAATTGTGAGTGCACAGAATGTCAAAATTGTACAGGATGATTGGGATAGTTTGGAGGACTGGGCTAGGAAAATGGATGTCAATTAAATGTGCCAAAGTGTAAGGTTATGTACTTTGGGGTGAAAAGAATAGCAGCAGTATATCGCATTGGTGGAACCGTACTCCAGGAGATTGATGAGGGCAGGGATTTGGGAGTGTTGGTTGATAGGGAATTGAAGTTTAAGGGGCACATTGCAAAAGTGACTAAATCAGCTCATCAAATCACTTGGCTTCTGAAAAATACTTTAACATGCAGAGACAAACAAGTTGTTGTTCCTCTGTATCGAGCCTTGATAAGACCCCATCTGGACTACTGTGCCCAGTTATGGGCACCAGGGTTTCTTCGTGATGGGGAGGAAGTGGAGAGGATCCAGAGACGAGTGACCAAGATGATAGCAGGTCTGTGGAATGAACCTTATGAGAATAGGTTGAAGATTTGTGGGTTGCAGAGATTGGACGATAGGCGAAGGAGGGGTGATATGATTGAGACATTCAAATTACTGAAGGGTTTCTATAAGATTGATCCAGAAGATATTTTTGAAAATATGACTGGTGGTGGGAGGACTAGGGCCATGCATGGAAGCTGGGCAAGAGCGTGGTTAACAAGGGAGTTAGAGCTAGGTTTTTTACTTGAATGAATGGAATAAGCTTCCAGAGTCTGTTGTGGGTGCTACGACCGTGAATGAGTTCAAGGCAAGGTATGATAAATACTGTGTGAATGTCGAATTGTTGTTCTTGACATGGTGTTAGGGCCTCCCTCGATGAGTCTGTCGACTCCTTGGAGATGCCCGGAACAATAAAATAAAATAAAATAAAAATAAAACAAAATCACTTAAACAGCAGCTTTAATTTTTAGGAGGTGACACCCTAATTTATCAGGCACGGCAACTAAAGGAAAAGACGCAAGACTAATACAATTACAGTTCTCACTTTCTGTATGCCATCTAGTGAGAGTAATTTACCAGCAAAATTGGAGAGACTAAACTGCTCCGGCCTAAAACACAAGTACTATCATAATAAAGGAACACATTTTTTCAAGATGGATTCAAATTTGCAATATTTGTCAATGCAGCCTCGTTGTGGCGTTGCACTCACAGCTTAATGCAACAAACCATTCAATGCGAATCTGAATTATCCTCATGGTGTTTAATGTCTGGCTTTTTGAATGTGCCACATCAAACCTGCTCTTAAAGCGACTTCAAGCACCGTTGTGAATACGTAGCTCACTTATCAAGTTCTTATGTAAGAAAGTGAGGAAACCCATCCAATTTTGTGTGAAGAAGAAAAGATGTAAGCGCTGTTTGTTTGATCAAACAATTTCACAAAGAACGATTCTTAGGAAAATGCAATGCTTTTTCAATGACCTTTACGAACCATTCGAAATGTGAAAAGTGCGGTTCATGACGACTACCCGAAGCCAGAAGATTTATCTCAGATGATACCAATTATGGTTTCCCCAAAAGGAGAAGGTCTGCATCATCAAAGATGAAGGATGGAAACAGATCATCTAAAACAATCTAAAGCTGTCCAACCTTAGGCAATCAGAGGGCCGCATCACAATGCATTCTAGTAATTCTAGTACTAATTGGTGAGCAGCGGCGACACAACCGCGATAGCTGAACAAACGAACAACACTAATCGCGCGCTCATGTTTTCCGTGAGCTCCCGGAGCATGCGCGTTGGAACATAACAGTGTAAGGAAGCTTCTTTGACACATCTAATATTTGAAAACCACGTGGGTATACAGTGATGTATTTTGTGATAAAATACAAAATAAAGTACGAGATTATCGATTAGTGATAGAATTAAAATATCTAATAAGCATTCGGTTCAAATTATTTTATTTTTTCGCTCGTGAAAATCAAAACCCACCGGCGGGCCGCACAAAATCGTACCGAGAGCCGCATGTGGGTCGTGTTTGGGATAGGCCTGATAGTCTCTCTGTTCCAAGACAGGTGCTAGGATAGGAGTTTGTCTGATATTTTGCTGATAACCTGTGTTTGGTTCCTACAGATGGTGGGATGTTTGAGAAACGAGCTGACCTTACTGCAACCTCGTTTCCCTTCACCCCAACACGGCTTCCAATTCAACAGAAGCGTACATTAGAGTGTAGTTTCCATAAGAGAAAGAGGAGGTGTTGAATTCAAGAGAGCACAGGATGTTGCTCTATCTCTTTCTTATTTCCCGAAGAAAAATTTACGAGTCTGGATATATTATGCACCATTGATGGCGGTGGAATCTGATGTATTTTAGTGCAGATTGTATCGCATAAAGCTCTGCTGTAAAGTTGTTACATGTCAGTGGGATTTGTGTCAATATTATATTGTCCAGGAAGATGGCAGAAGATCCCTGCAGGATCTTCTGCCATTGTACACTCTCTGTAAAGAGGCAAAAATTCACAGTAGTGATTCAAAATCAGGTTAATACTGATTTTGAATCACTCTAATTAGCCTTAGTTTGTACTTTCTAAGTGATGGTAAAAGAGGACGATGCTTATAACAGTATCCAGTATTGAGACGATGGAAGTGTCTCATCTAAAGATCTGTAAGTGGACGGTTAAGTGCAGTTAGGGATGAGTTGGGCATTTGTTGTATCCTGCAGCGCAAATGCACATCAGAAATACGCATTAGAAATGAATTGAACTGGTTTCCCATTCATTATTTTCTAAACTATTTTAATCACGCCTTTCTTTGTGCAATTAACCATCATTAGTCGTTTCCTCTAGGTCCATCTTTGTCATTAGTGCGGGAAGTTAATATAAAGAAGGGCGAAAATAATCCGCCCGTTACAGCAGTGCTCTAAGTAAGATAAAGCACTGATTAGGCTCCCCAAATCAAACCGAGATCGCTAGTAAAGCATCGCGATCTTGTTTACGGCACTTAATGAACGGTGGAGATTGCAGTAGGCCAACTTCTAACGAGCTCAACTTTTCTCACGGGGCGACTGTAGACAGAGAAGCGGACTTAATTGAATCAGCATGTAGGGTTAGTAAGTAACTGATTATCGGAACTAGGCTCTGCTGGACGGTAGGTAAAATGAAATAGAAAGTAAAAAGGTTTTAAAGGCAGATATGGGTTAGCATTCCATCATGCGCTGATTATATCACATGTCCATTACAATGCCTAATTATGTATTAATCAAATGGAAAATAAGAAGTACGTAATGGACACTGAGGATAGTATACCTATACTGAGGATGGTATAACTCAACGTCGTCGTCTACCAGAAGTTGATTTAGCTATTGGTGTTGGGAGACGCTACTCAGAATTCATACAAACACCCTCCTGAAGCTATGCAAGAATATTCTGTGTCCGGACCACATGGTCCAGTGCATCAGTCTTGCAACTGGAGTCGTAAGACTGATCTGCTGCTGGTCAGTTTGAGATGATCCGAGTTGGAATTTGAGAAACATTTATATGGAGTTTATCGCATGAATGTTTTTCTCTTGAGAACTCATGTTTTTTCACGGACCAGTCTTCAAAAACGCACTGAAATAAAAGCGAGACAGAATCTAGACAGAAACGAGACAAGCTAAGTCCATCAATCAGATGGACAGCCTGCCTTAAAACAATGCCATATAACAACGTGTAGTCCAATAAGATAATTTGAAGTATACAAAACGAATTGACATTTCCGAGCCCTTTAATCACTTCGTTATCTTATTAATTACTAATTATTTTATATTTCAAATATAACACTTTTTAGTGTTATTAATAACATTTTAATTAGAATACTTAAAAATATTAAAGCGAATTTCTAACAGGCAATCTGAATTTACATATCTCATCCACCATTAGTCCTTAGGATAGATATGGATATTATTTTTAATTATCGAGGAGAGGTAATATAGAACCCATTCAAATAATAAGAAAACAATATATTATGTTTATCCTCTAGAAAAGTAGTTCAACGTTTTCCATAATACGAATTGATGTATATTTTGTTCTGCGATGTAATCTAATTAAAAAACGGGCTAAGAAAAGTTGTGGAAGGGAGGTTTGGTGAATAGCATTCTGGATTCAGGCCAAACTGAGGTGATCAGGATCAGTATTTCACTTTAAGATAAATAGTTGACAAATCTTGGGAATATAACACGAATTTTTTTTAAGTCTCTAAAATCTGGAAAAGACAAGATATCAAAAGGAAAGCTCTTCAAAATGCCACAATTATATGGTGTAAATGGGACAATATTAAGAGAAATACATAGTTTATTTAAACTATGTGAGGAGTCCGAATTGAAGGAGGTCCAGGAAGGTGGTTTGATGATAAATCAGGGTACACATTATCTCCACTGTTATTCATTATCTATATGGATCACATTATGAAGGAAAGTGATATTAAATCTGATATCAAAATTGGTGTCACTCTTACTTCATGCAGATGATATTATACTTCTGAATTAATCCAGTAAAAGTCTGCAAGATTCCCTTACTAAATTGAATATCTTTTAATAAATTTGGTATGAAAATCAGAAAGACAATATAAAGCAACTGAAACGTTTCAGCACAATTTTAGTGAAGATTGTGAATTAAATATTGAAGAAGTGAGCTGATCCATGATTATGGAATAAGAAAGAAATTAGTCAAAACACTGAATTGGCTTGTATACAAGACAGTGTTCAAACCAATATGAACTTATGGATTTACGAGCTGGGGTAAAAATAAGGCACTTTGATGAAAGACTGGAGTCCTCTGACATGAGAATTCTGAGAAATATTTAGTAGAATGGACAGCTGGCATCAATGGTAACATATTAAAAACTAGGATATTATTGTTATGTCATTTTTATTACCATTCAGGAGTACATTAGCAAAATTAATGTCAACTGGTACAATAAAAAGTGATTTAAAGGACAGAAGATGTGATAATGCTGGGGTCTCGACAGATAACGGATTACGTACGTGCAGAATTGTTGATCGGAAGTTATTAATGGTTTTGTAATGGCTTACTTTTCATGTCGTAGTAGCATCCTGTAGGGGCAATAAAGATACATATCAGGAATTTGGTGATGGTGGTGATGATGATTATGATGTAAATATCTAAAGGAAAACAGTGCAAGTTTGTAGATCTATTTCAATGTCTTAGCAAATTAAACAAATTATCGTCAGCTAGATTAATTCTGTCAAGTTGAAAGGATTTATCTTGCCGATCTCCTTCAAATTTTTATTATTACTACAACTAGTGAAACAATGAGACTCACAACCAAAGAATCAATTCGAAATAGAATTTCAAATGAGCTATTCAGAGAATGTAGCAAATTTAATTTAGTTTTTGCCGTTATAAGTTGGTCATCCCTAGAGGGAACTTGCATTTTTTGTTATCATAGAGCAGCCCCTTTCCTAAATCCCAGAAGAATTCAATTTCTTTCTTTCGCGAGAAATAAAATATTCCAAGAGTCAACCGTCCCCATCGATATCCAATAAGTGTCTCTACACCAGCCGTATCAACTATAACAGGATTCGTCTTTTATCTCGAATATTTCGCGCGAGTTTGAACTCGTAAAAATATGCGGCAGCCACCTGCGAGATGCTCTGCTAGAATTCAGGAGCATTTCTCTAAAGCAACCTTAAATTTTCTCAAAACGCAATCAGCAGAAACCGTCTACTGAACTACATCAATTAGCAAAACAACTTTGTGCATTATAATTGCACGAAAAGTACGTTGATGAAGAAATATTAATATATTCACATTTTGAGAAACACACACACACACACTCTGTCTTTCCCCTTTCATGAGTTGCTTTAAACGAAGTGAGAGTTTTGGAGTCCTCTTAAGACTAAAATATGATCAATGAGTTTCCCCTTTTTATATTAAAAGTTTTTAGTCTGAGAGCAAACTGCAACGAGAACGCGCCTCAAGATTGCAAGTTTCGTTCATTTACGATTGGTTGATCAGACTAGTCAACATTTTCTTGGTTAAAAAAAATTGCTGTAATATCTCGAGGTTGAATCAACACCTGTCTATCTAATCAACGGGGTAAAATCTCTTATGCGCCTTCTACCGTGCGTGTTTGATAACAATAATAAACACGTTTTTAAGCCGCAGGAATATTTTCATTTTGCAGTCTTAAACTCCCAATAATTTGACACCACATCACATCGAAGTGAATGGCAGTTTACTTTTTAAATTTCTGAGAAAAATGACCATTCTCGCTTTCCACACGTCTGATGCTATTTTCTTATCCATTGGTAAATGCTGCCGTCTAGTCTTGTAGGTGTATTTTAATTGTACTTTTTCGCAATGCCAAATCAGGGGGAAGCGTTTTTTGTTTTAGCTCCATGTTTGTCGATCTACTTTTCCCTTCCTCCAAGGGAGGAGAGCGACTTCTGAAACAAAGAAGTCTTCTACATGTTGCGGAGTCCCACTATGTCCAATGTTGATGGGTCATTTTAGAACTTACAGAATGGGTAAATTGGCAAGTATTTCTTTTTCAGGTCTTACAGTAGAAGACGTAATGTGATTATGTTGGTTCACAAAGCAAAGGTTTCTAGATCGCTATTCTAAATCGCTTTTAGGAATTCATATTTAACAAAAGTCAATTTTTGTGGCTTTTTTTAGAAGTATTTCTTTAAGAAATACTTCTAAGCAAATTTCTTTCAGAACATGTTTCGAGATTACAAGTTCAGCTCTGTTGGCTAACTCGTCAAATGATATCACTGAACTGTTCATAACATCCTTAGTGTTCCACAATCGTAAGATAAATCCTGCATCTCACTTTTATGGCATAAGTTTCAAACGCCCTTATCTTTTGCATTTTAAAACTCTGAACGGATTTTAAGCAAATACTAAATGTTCTAAGTGCATTTTGCAACAACGTAGAAGACATATGTAGTTTCTTAATGTCTGAACAAACCTTTGAAATACTTTTGATTTCTATAAATGAATTTCGGAAAGAGAGCAAACATAGTAAGAAGCATTTCGTTGAAATGCAAATGGATTTATACTTGTTTCATCGAAAAATCCCGGTTCGGGTTGCTATCATAAAGGAAAGGGAGACAGGGTGGAAATCAATAACCTATTGGGAAGAGAGAGAGAGAAGAAACGCTTATGAACCGTAATCGGCTTGAATTTGTATCCTAAGTAGAGAAAGTGCAGATACTGACGATGAAATCGTCAACACCATTGTACCCATTTGTTACAAATAATTCGCATTAACTCCCAGTTTATGGTGAACACACATCACCACAATACACACATACGCAAGCAGGGCCATTCCTTTTGTCAGAGGCTGTTGAGTTATTTGATTCCCATGCTAGCTGTGAGAAGGAGATACTCTTGCATGCAGGAGATAGTATGATATTTGGCCTTTGATTTGCTTCAAGGAAGCGAAATTTAAAGTAACATAATGATTTTGATAAGGCTTTTTTGTAAATATGCATCGATAAACTGTGTTCTTGAACATTCTTCATCATCCGAGAGATCAACTTAATTAATATAGAATACACAATGTAGCGGATTAATTATATTACCAAATTCCAGACCATATCCTTTCTTCTTCTTCCATAGGTAAGAAGGTCTTCCTTATTCAATACTAATGCCCTGTGGTATTTTGTTCTCACTCCCCAATCTTTTCAAAACGAAATGCACTTCCAACAGAATGTGTTTAGGTAGCAATTCTCACCAGAAAAAACTTTTTTTATCTTCTCATTCACAATTGATAACCAAACGCGACCGCGATTTTATGTAATGAGTAAAAATATAACTTAAAACACATCGTACAGTGGAGAATGTCATATTGTGAAAGAAGAAATCTTCCTGGAAGTAATCTGCTTGCACCTTCCCTGCTTTATAAGAAATCAAGTTAGTGAATGGTGCCAAGAGTTTTTTTTTATTTAATTGTACAAGTATATATTGGACAAGCGTGTTTATTTACACTACAGGCAGTGTTTTAATGAGCGTTGGTTATGAAAAAGCAAATTAAGGTCGAGTTGAACTTCCTAGTGTTAATAAGAAAATTTGTCGTGTTTTATAAAATTCTCGGTAAGATAAATTTCCTTTTTCTTTTATAGTACAGAGTATGCCAAGATGCCTGACTAGAATCAAATACGCAGTAGGAAAAAATCCCTCTCGTTTTAAGCTTTACTAACAATGAGACAAACTTTGCACTTAAGCAGTTCTGTAAAATTGGTTGTAAAATTGAATTTCAAGATAAGCGTGAATAGTTTCGGTGAAGAAGAACAATCCATCATTATTCTAATATTAGATATTAGAATAATTGTAGATCACTACAATTATTCTAATATCATTAGAAAGGTGGGGGATGTGTTCAAAATAATAACCACACCACCGGAAATACAGTCGATATAGTAGTTCATGTGGAAGTACTGTCTTAAGTACAGCTAAGACGTTTGAGAAACCAACCAGCAAGGAAAACGAAACAAATTAACAGTCATAATATACTGGCTTCAAAAACACACACATTTGTTAAGACATTACGACCACCCCTTTGACCTAGATAAATTTATACCCATCTTTTCACTAAATATATTATACTATTGATGATGTCTTGAGGTGTTTAGGGTAAACTACACAGGATACATCAGAAGGTTAACCCCACAAATGTTAGATATGATTTAAATCAGAAGAATTAAGCGGAGGGAAGCACACACAATTCTTGGAACCATGCTGGCATAATGCGATTCTTCTGACACGATGCGTTGTCTTGATGGAAGGGTCGAAATCCATCGTGACACGTTTTCGTCATATAAGACTATAATTGATTAGAAACAAATCCCAGATATGAATTATTGGTCAAGAAGTGTTCAGTGGAGATGAGAGAGCACATTGATATTCACGATGAAGAACAATCTTCATAACGAGGAACGGCTACCACTGGCCTGTTAATTCCTGTCAACCAACCCAATTCACTAGAAATACGAAAATTATTGCTAGCGACTGCAGTGTAACAAAATGCAGCAGGGAATTGCATTAACAATATTTTTACTACAGTTGAAGCTCTCTGAATTATCTTCACGAATAATTTCATATATATATTTACAATTTTATTTCTATTATTTTTTTATTAACTGATTTACTTATTATTTGTAGAATCAGCTTCGCTAACTTTTTCCACTGCGAAATCATTTGGGTAGTTTTAAACAGAATTTTTGTTCTTACTGCTAATTTTATTTCTTTTGCTGTGCATAGAACGGGGAAGGCTTTCCTTCCTATATTCGAAATATAAAGACGAAAAACTTAGAAATATGGAACTCCACATTAATTTAAAGAAACAATCAACATATTCAAAATTAAAATAGAAAAATGAACAAAAAACTACTTCGCTTTAAATTAACTTATCACGTGCGAGAATGAAAAACAAAGCAATTTGTTATAACCGAGAAAACACAGAAATTACAAGGAAAAATTCATTTAAGAATACGTATGGATGATGCAAGCTTCTGAGAATTTCATTCTTTTCACCAAATTGTGCAAACAAATTGTTTGTGCATGTGCGCATGCGCATTTACGAACAATCAATGGAACTTCGAACCAACAATCACTTGAGATGAGAATAGTGCGAGGAAGAGAGGAGAGCAGAAAAATCTGCTCCGAATAAATACTCCAATCTACTCGGAAGGTAATTCGGTGTTAAACAGAAGAAGACTGTTGTTTATGAAGTCAGTTGCTCACGAGGACAAAACGCAACTTGTTTTATTACATATCGGAGATGGAAGGAATAAGACGACAGTAGCGGCATCTGTGCTGAGAGGAGGGATGGGATTTGCGGAAATGAAACAAATATTGGACGCTACGGAAAACATGGGCCATGTAGATAACAGAGAAAACAGACCAGCAGTAAAATGCATTTTCTCTTAATCCATGCTCACTAAGATTTGAAATAAAAGATAGATTCTAAACATGATTCGCATTTTTGGTTGCAATCTTTTATTTATATTCAACAATTCCGCTGTATTTCAAAATGGAATAGAACATCGACAGTTCTTGAACTTGTATAAATTATCGTTATTATGGTTACGTAATTAATTCCTTTAAATGGCGGACAAATGTGAGTTACGTAAGCAGGATGTTTTTTTTCCCTTCTTTACTGGCAATTGTAGAAATAGCTTGTTAAATGCATACATTCGGCTTACAATCATTGTTGAGGATAATTCTCTTAAAGCAAAAGAAAATTTTCAAATTCAACACTGCTGGGAACAACGTTTGTGTGAGTTATCGACTGAGGAGTTGTCAGAGGATCAAGCACAGTTCTCACTCTGGACTATTTGTGAGTGATGTTTGCTGTATTCCAAGTATCTGCGACTGTTCGTTATTTAACGTACAGTATACTGCACTAACTACAAGTATGGTCTAATAGCACGAAATACGGGTGGCACCATGCTCCTGACGTCCTTCAGACATCAGAGAACAAACAGTAGCAGTTACTGAGATCTAAACGATGTTTTTCTGTTTGAAATTTTTTTCAGGTCTTTATCTTCATAGATGACAGAAAAAAGTACTATGAAGCCGTCTATTCTTAGTTTGTTGATAGTTAGTTATTAAAATGCGTTCATTTGAATATCATTCTCTTAATCGTGAACCTCCGTAGCTCGGTCGGATAAAAAATTGACCTAAACGTTCAGTTAACTCGTTTGCTATTGAGGTCACAGTTTCCTCGTAGAAACTGAGGCTTCTCATCCCACAAAACAAACCTTTTAGAAGAAACTACGCCTTTAATAGACATGATATACTGGACTTGGCCTAAGATGTTTCGGCCCAAACTCCAAGTAGTCTATTAACCACAGGTTAACATTACTGACAAATCGTTTTCCCCTGTTTTCGTATATACTTCAATGATCATTGAAAGTTCCAATGCGATGCATTTTTGACTCAAGCTTAGTTGACTACGTGGCATCTAATCATTAATATAAACCATTTTAATGGTAATGCATGCTATTTTAATTCTGGTTTAGAAAGACCTTGCAAACAAATAAAAATAAAATCCACTAATAATTCAAAATTGTCCAACCTTAAGAGATTTGCTTTCGGCATCTCTTTCTGAAATCCACTTAAGTCTGTGAAAATTCGTCTGCTTCGATTATCTAAACCTGAATTCGCCTTTGTGCACGACTACGAATAACTGCACATCCATTATTTGAAAACTCGCATCAATACGAGAGAAAAAATCAGGCTTATTCTTAAACCACATTGGTGTGTGTATGGTTTCTTATTTGCAGTTAATTCTCGAATTGAATATACCATAATTCATGAAACATCTAAGCGTATAAATATAGGTTCAACGTTTTTTTTAAGAAATCAAAAACTTTATTTAGGGATTCAGTTAGCGTCCCTTGCACTGTACATTATTGGACAGAAGCCAATCCAAAGAGGCAACTGTTTGTAACTAGTTCTCTTAAAACGTTTAATTTCTAGTAGCAGTGGCGAAGCAAATCTCATTCTCGTTCTTGGTCGAGAATTGCAATAATCTCTTCTGGTAATATTCTGTTGGTAACTGCTCCCCGAACATTCCGAACGGTAACGAGTTTTGTTCGTCGGCTCAACATCGCCTGCAGCTCCGAGTAACTCGGTGGGAGAAGTTTGGTTCCGGGCAGAGTTCCATCAGTGTGAGGTCTGCCCGTAAATAGAGCCTTTATTGCCCTGGCTTAATGTTTAACGCTGGTGCTCTGCACGATATGTTTACTAGTAGACTGGGCTCTTATAACATCCTTCTCGTACATGTCGGAAAATTCAACCGTTGTTCTGGGATAATTCTTATCACTACGGAAGACGTATGACTTGCCTTGGAGACATTTCGATCTACAAGAAGCCATTACGGATTCTCTTTATCTCGTTTCGTTGACAGGTTATGCCCTATGAAAGGACTGTTGTTAATATAAGTTTTCAGTACGATCTTTGAAGTGCATGTTGTGCATTGATAAATTGCACAAGCAGAAAATAAAACGACTTTTATTAATGTCATCAAGGGTATTGATTTGTGTACAACTTGAGAGGAACGAAATATAAATTTCTAGTCATAAGAAGAAACCCCAGCCAATACTCACTAAACGAATTAAAGGTATATTGTAGTATAAAGGAATTTTGGGCCTCACTGATCGGAACACATTAGTTTATTTGTAGGAAGGGTGCTATAGGGAGGAAGGCGTGAGGCCTCTCGTGTCCACCGAGGTGAAGTTTTGAACACGAATAACAAACGTTCCTTCTTTCCTAGCGAGTGCAGATTAAGTAGTTAAGGGTCGACTTTGAGTGTTCCTTTAAGCTTTCCGTAAATGTGCCAGCGATTCTTTTATTTCTGGATTCTAGAATTTAAATGACGGGAAAATCACAAATTCTTGCAGTATGAACTGTCCCCAGTTCGCGTAAACATTCATAAAAGCAAAATACATTGGGGACCAGAAACCAGTGGAGCCACATTTTCTGTATGAAGTTAATTTTAATAACAAATGAAAATGAAAAATATACAATCTCGACATTTGGTAAATTAACAGCGTTACGAAGAGTGCACGCATTCTCCACAAATACAAATGCACAGTGACAGCCAGATCAGTAATAGGGCGAACAAGAGTTAACCATACCTACTTTGGGATGTAGGCTGTCGCGCTATAACTGATATTTCAGATAAGTGTCCTTTGGATAACTTTGAATCCTCTAAGCAGTTATATCGCATTTTTTCTTAACGTCGTTGTTCGGACAGAGGGTGGTCTCAGTACCAGACAGCTTTGAGGAATAGTTCTGAAGAATGAAACATTGATTTCTGCAATTGACATCAACCTAATTGTTTAAATAATGTGATCTTATTTATTATTTCGTACTATACTTGATAAGAGAGAAATATCAGGATGATTAGGTGTGTTTCAACCTCTGCACAATATACAACGCACAAGCGGAACAGTAATGGTGACGTAATACACTAGACGTAATCTTCAGTGCTGTTGAATTTAGGTTCAAGTTGTGAACATATGCTGATCTGATATTCTTGACTTCTATACTCCTTGACAGCTCCCACACTGGATTTTTCAGATTTAGTAAAACTCCATTTACTAAAACCGAAGTTCAGCTTTTGCTAATTTTTATCAACTTTTGCTAACAAAATATTGCACTAACTTTACCATACAAACAATATTTTCATGTAAAATGTCGAGTTATTTTGTTTTTAAATAATCTACTTACTTTTTGTCACCCAATCTTTTTATTTTCTTTTTTTTTGGATAAGAAAATGCATTCCATTTTTTATGATCTACAGACTACGACTTAGCAATTTTCAATTTCGTATCGAAGTTGATAATTGCGAATCGAAGCACGTTTTCACTGGCAAGCGGCTTGGAATGGTTTCATTAGTTTGCTTGACC